>NC_135968.1:12227481-12538399 GCF_053455715.1 Rhinoraja longicauda
TTGAAATCTGAGCATTGCTTGCAATTGAACGGGAGCCTCGACACAATCAGCAATAATTTTAAGTTTTTGAATTTGTCTGGTCTGAGGTGAACATTGATATACTACTGCATATGTATTGCTTGAACCATTTTTGATTTATGAATGGACTTTGTTGCTAAATACACATATCATAATTGTTCTTACTATTTTAGTTCTGGCTCAGACCCAATCCCTATGGCTACAGCCACTTCCTGTATATAAACTACAGCCTGGATAAAGCAGGCCATGCTGAAATAATTCTTGCACTTGTAAAGGCAGAAGATGACCAGAGCCGATGAGCACAGAGTAAGGGTACATATTGGAAAGTGGCCGTGAATCATGCATGATCACGAATTTGAAGTGGAAAACATCAGCATGATTATTCCTATGACAATTTGGATGTGGATCAAGTAACTTTTCACAGATTAAAATCCTTGCAGATTAGATGATAAAATCCATTCCCCGCACATGGGTACTCTCCAAAAAAGAACTCTTGCCTACAATTTACCAAGTTGTTGATCTCAATTTGTACTGCAATGAGTAGATTCTCTCATGACTTGTTATATTCTTTCAAAATAGCTTGATTAATCCCTTTCAAATTTTCCCAAAGCCAAAGAATCACTTCTAAACTGTTCTAAAATGTAGGACAAACAGACTATTTTTGCAGATAATTCCCTGTTATGTGAAAATGCCCAAATATTTATTTTGAAGCTGGTGATGTTGCAATGTCATACAAATTTGGAAAAGTATTGAAAATATGTAAGATTGCAGCAATAGGTTAAAAAAAGCTAATAGGCCTGTGCGTAGTTCACGATGCTTAAGATAATGATGGACATGAGGGGTCACTCATGCACAACGAGGCAAGCCTGAGAGAAGACATGGGCTTGAGTGTGGAATACACCCCGATTTTTTTTAAAAACTGGAATACACACAAGCACAGTATACACCGATGTTAAAGTCTGATTATACTTTTTAGTGGCAATGTAATACGTGATCGTAGAATCATGGCAACTACCTCACAGAAAAGAATCCACCTCATCCGAGTGGCCTACTCCCACATCTATTTCTATGTTTCATCCATGCTGACCATGGTGTGTCTAGCTAATCCCATTTGCCCATATTAGGCCAATATCCCACTATGCCTTTCCTATCTAAGGAACTGTCTAAACATCTTTTAAATACTGTAATTATATCTGTTTCCATTACCTAACTAATTTGTTTCAGATATTCATTCTCTGTATGCCAAACGTACCTCAGATCTTTTTAAAATATGTCCCCTCTTACTTTACACCTGTGGTCTCTAGTTCTGTCTTGGGAAAATACCCTGATTATCTATCTTACTAGTACCCCTCACAATAATATATATTACTGTATAAACCTCCATGAGATCACCCCTCAGCCTCCTACATTCCAGTGAGAACAAACCCAGCCTATCTAATCTCTCCTTATAACCACATCTCTCCGATCCAGGCAACATCCTGATGAATCCATATTCACCCCATAATGATTAGGAGAGATGGATTTTACACATTTTTTCTAACCTTTGCTTTTGCTCGATCTTCAGGTTTGACATCAAAATTTCAGTTGATGCTGCAGGTGGAGATGGTTTTATTGCTGACATTGCTAAAGTCAACAACAATCTGGAATTTATGAATAGAAATGAGGCCAGCATTTGCCCTTTCTAATCACCCAATACGTGCATGTTACATTGGCTTAATCTTTCCAGCTTCCTCCTTTTTAATCACCACTATATCCACTGACATGCTTTTTGTCTTCTTGGACGATCCAATTCCAGTTTCCTCTCATTTATCCACTTTCCTGTGTTTCAATTAGTTCAGTTTAGTTCACAGATACAGTGTGGAAACAGGCCCTTCGGCCCACCGAGTCCACGCTATCCCTACACACTAACACTTTCCTACAAACACCAGGGACAATTTATAATTATAATTATACCAAGCCAATTAGCTAACAAACCTGTATGTCTTCATTGCAGTTCATTGCAGTTTCCCTTTAGTTCTTCATTCTTTGAACATCTACCCACTCCCACTCCCATCTTTTCAACCTCTCCCCATACACCTACTTGATAAAATCTACTATCCTCCATTTTGCACACTCTCCCTGTGACTGCATGGGTTTCCTCCTACTGCTCCGGTTTCCTCCCGCATCCCAAAGTTGTGCGGCTTTGTAGATTATTTGGCCTCCGTGAAATTGGCCCCAGCATGTAGGGAGTGGATGTGAAAGTGAAATAACATAGAACTAATATGAATGGGAGATCTATGGTCGATATGGATTGATAGGTTGAAGAGCCTGTTTCCATGCTGTATCTTTCAATCAATCAAAGGTAATATATTGTTATGGCCAAGGGAGTGGCCAACGAACAAACAAGAGCAGTTTCCAATTTACAATCAATAGCTAATCCTATGCTCCAAGGATCAGTGCTGTGGCCTCAACTATTTATAATCTATGGGATTGTAATTTATAATCTATGGTTATAAAACGTGGGACCTGGACCAAAGGGGTGTCGAGCGTATTTTTTAAAGAAATTTAAAAATAAACTTTTTTTTAAATGAGAAAAATGTTAATAAAAAGCTGTCTTTTAAAATAAAGCGTCTATTCTGTAAAACGAACGGGTTTTTTAACGTCTTTTTTTTAAATGAAAAAGTTTTTTTCTAAATCAAATAAACCTTATGTGTAAAATATATCGTTCTTTCTGTAAATCAAAACGCGCTCTTTTCAAAGGAAATGAATAAAATCCTATCTGTAAGGGTTCAACAGCAGCGGCAGCGCAAGCGGGAGCTGGACGTCTCAGGCTCGGTAAAAGGCAGCTTGAAGTCAATTTCAGCGGGAAAAGCAGGGCCGGCGCCGTCCCCATGTGGGACCTGGACCAATCGGGCGTCGAGCTGCATGGAAGGGCTTTTCTTTTAAATGAAGGGGCGGCGCTCCCCCTACGTGGGAAGTGGACCAATCGGGGGTGGAACTGGATCGAGCTACTTTTTTTTAAATGGGCGGCGCTCCCCCCACGAGGGTCCGGAACTAATCGGGCGTCAAGCTGGATGGAAGTAACATTTTAAAGATTTTTTTTTTAAATGGCCAGCGCTCCCCCCACGTGGGACGTCACTCTGGCAGGTCCGGCCTCCGACGGTCATCGTGAGCCACCACCCACCCTCCGATTGGCTGTCACTCGGGCGGGTCCCATTATCACGTCACACGCTGAACATGGCAAGAAATCGGGTTTTTTAGGTAATTTTTTAACTTTAAAATCCTCTAACTTAAAAAATATAACACAAATTTGAATGAAACTTGGATGAAAGGGTCCCCAGGACAAAGGTAAGGTGGGTCTAAAATTGTGGGGGTCATGTAGGGTTTTTTTGTGGATAAGAAGGGTACACATACCCTTAAGTAGACGCAAGTATTAAATGAACGAGACCCAACGGGTCGTCACTCGGGTCCCCCACTCCTCCTCCCTCTTTGGTGGTCACTCGGGCGGGTCCCAATGTGACGTCACACACTGAAGATGGTAAGCATAAGGTAATTTTAACTTTAAAATCTTTGAAAGTTGACAAATAAATCTCTCTATCTTGAAAAATATAAGAGCTATTTGAATGTAACTTGGATGATTGTGTCCCCAGGACAATGGTGAGTAAGGGAGGTCTAAAATTGTGTGGGTCGTGTACCGTTTTTTTGTGAATAAGGGCACCCACGGAGGAAGAAACATACTGTAGGGAACACAGGGAAGCTGACAAATAAATCTCTCTAACTTGAAAAATATAAGAGCAATTTGAATGAAACTTGGATGAATGTGTGCCCAGGACAATGGTGAGTAAGGTGGGCCTAACATTATGTGGATCGTGTACCGTTTTTTGTGTGGATAATAAGGGCATCCACAGAGGAAAAAGCATAGGGAACAGAGGGAGCAAACAAACAAGACGAGTTTTAGTGATATATCTATACTAGACCAAGTGGACCCATTGGGCCCAAACCTCTCCTGCATTGGTGCAGCACCCTCTCCTCCCCCCCCACTCCATCTCCCTCAACCCCCTTATCCCTCCTCCCCCCCTCCCTCCACCCCCTCCGCTTCTCCACCTTCCCTAGTAGATTTAAACTTTAAAATGTGAATAACTTAAAAAATATAACACCGATTTCAATGAAACTTCTTCCATTAGCACCAAAGGGACAACGGTGAGTAAAGTGGGCCTAAAATTGTCGCGCTATCGTGCACCATTTTGGCAGTAGTTCAGGAACAAACAAACAAGAGTTTTAGTATATAGATAGGAAAGGGGTGAGGGGGGGGGGAGGAGAGGGTGCTGCACCAATGCAGGAGAGGTTTGGGCGCAACGGGTCCACTTGGTCTAGTAGATACCTATTATAACAGAAATCTATTATTCTATCTGTATGGCAACCTTTTGTGTTTCCTATACAGGGACAGCCCGATGCCTCTTAATTGAATTGAATTGAATTTCTTTATTAGTCCTTCAAAAAAAGGTTTGAACGAAATTTGGTTACCATGCGTTCACAAGCAACAAAAACACACAAGCACATAATTCAACACAAACATCTATCACAGTGACACTCCTCCAGGCACCTCCTCACTGTGATGGATGGTAAGAAGAAACTCTTATCTCTTTCTTGCTTCTTCACCCGCGGCCAGGCAGTCAAAACTGCTGTGTCGAAGCGATCAAAGATCCCGACTCTGAAGCTCCCACCGGGCGATGGAAGATCCTGCGGCTGATTTTAAGCCGCGCCAGATGATGAAAGGTCCTACAATGGGCCAACCCAAGTCCCACGATTTTGGGTAGACAAAGATGCTGTTGCTGGAGCCCCTGAAATCGGTCGCCACCCAGGGACCTGCAAGCTCCCGATGTCAGTCCACAGGACCCGCAGCCGAAACCTTCGAAGTCCAGTAACAGCCGCAAACACAGGACCACCACAGCCTCCAGTCAGCCAGCTCCGCAATGGTAAGTAAGTCCACGGGCTCTGCGACTGGAGCCTTCGTGGTCAATTCCAGTTGGAGGCCGTCAGCTCCCTGATGCTAGGCCGCAACGCGAACGGAGATATGACCCGAAAGAAAGGTCGCATCTCCGTTGAAGAGTTAAGAAAAAAAGTTTCCCCCACCCTCCCATAATACACAACTAAAAGTAAACTATAACGTACATTTAACATTAGAAATAAGGCAAGAAAGAAAAAGACAAACGGACTGCAGGTGAGCAGCAGCTGGTAGGGCAGCTATATTCTGTACTGCAACATTTTATATTTTTATTCTGTTTAAATAATAATTTGCTCTTCTCATTCTTCCTCCTAAGTTGAGACCTCATATTTTACAATGCTCCACCTTCCAATTTCTTGACCAATCACTTAACCAATCTTATTGGTATGCAGGCTCTTTGTCTTCTCCTTACAAGATGATAACTCATCTATATTTGTATGTGTAGCAAATTTGGCTATACAAGACCAATGGTGTTTTCCAATCCAATCCTGGTACCTGTATTGCTCTTCTTGTATTTGCATGCAGCTGTTATGGTTGGAGATTTTTTTGGGTGTGAAGCCTGAAACGTAGGCAGTAATCCTTGTCCCACAGAAACCAGCCCATGAGGCAAACAAAGCCACAGTAAAATAGTGTAAACTCCCTTAGGCTAAAAGACCCCCATATTTGCTTTCCAGAAGCATGACAAAGACTAGATTATTTTTATGACCTGCAACTACTTGTGTTCCAGCCATTTCAAAAGTTAATTCTCATTAATTAAGTTGAGAATTAATGTGAATGTAATGTAATGTTCAGAAACAACTGCTGGGATAGATCTCCTTCAGAGATTTAAAAAACCCGAGATAGTAAATACATTGTTCATTGGAAAGGTTCAAGTCGGTTGTGATATCTCTGAAGACTCTCAGGGAGTAAACTCTTCATTATGAGTCTTTGCTTCCCAAAATCATGAATCATTTTTAAAGACCAGGTTGGACCAGAACAGTCACAGCTGTTGTTGGCAGTGTCAGCTCGGGGACTCTGCTGAATGCAAATCTCAATGGTTAAATGCTGGAAAATGACTTTCTATTACTTTTTACACACTGTGTGGATGTTAGAAGATGTTTGAGCAGGCCGCAGGCATCGCTGTAGTTGCCTGGTTGATCACAGCTATGTTTACCTTAAACAACAAGAAATGTAACAAATCAGTGACATGTGCTTCTGGTTCTACGAGACTACTCAATGACGTTTGAAGCGTGGACCAATTATGTCACTATGGGTATGCTTATGTGACTGATATTTCATTTGGTACATGCCTGATACCAGGAACATCTCAGGTGCTTTAATGTGGTTACTGTGTAGAAGTGCCCAGTTAAATTTCATATTGTGTAATTTAACCTAGAAATGCTTGCCAGTGCAATCCACTGTGAGTAAAGTAGAAATTGGATCACAAAACAACCATTTTAAAGATACCAGTCAATCCAGTTTCCAGGCTATTGAGCTTAAATCAGGAAACCATTTGTGGTTTGTTTTTGAATAGTAATCTGAACATAAACAGGTTGTAAACAAATTCTCGATTGCATGTATTCATGTGAATGACGAAGGTATCAGCATCTTGTTATATGTGGTAAAAATAAAACACATTTAATGTCAGAAGTGGATTGGATTGTTAATTTGGCTTTCCACAGCAACATTATTTTCTTGGAAGGAAATTGGAGGAATTGCACCTCATATTTCGCTTGGGTAGTTCACACCCCAGCGATATGAACATTGACTTCTCTAACTTCAAGAAGCCCTTGCTTTTCCTCTCTCTCCATCCCTTCCCAGTTCTCCTACCAGTCTTATTATCACCGACTATATTTTATCTCTGTACCGCCCGCTTCCCTGACATCAGTCTGAAGAAGGGTCTCAAGCGGCATGGTGGCGCAGCGGTAGAGTTGCTGCCTTACAGCGAATGCAGCACCGGAGACTCAGGTTCGATCCTGACTACGGGCGCCGTCTGTACGGAGTTTGTACGTTCTCCCCGTGACCTGCGTGGGTTTTCTCCGAGATCTTCGGTTTCCTCCCACACTCCAAAGACGTACAGGTATGTAGGTTAATTTACTGGGTAAATGTAAAAATTGTCCCTAGTGTGTGTAGGATAGTGTTAGTGTGCGGGGATCGCTGGGCGGCGTGAACTCGGTGGGCCGAAGGGCCTGTTTCCGCGCTGTATCTCTAAATAAATAAATAAATAGATAATAAGAAAAAACCCGAAATGTCACCCATTCCTTCTCCCCAGAAATGCTGCCTGTTCTACTGAGTTACTCCAGCATTTTGTGTCTATCTTTGATTTAAACCAACATCTGCAGTTCTTTCCTAAACATTATTTACTATTGTGGTATCGGGTGTGGATATTCACTTGGTACATTTGCCTAATATTTCTCATGCGGTTGGCTCATGAAGTCATACTCTTATCAGTCTTTGTCATCTTTGCAATTTGACTCCCCACCACTAACCTGATCTACACTTCACACTACCTCGTAAAAGCCGATAACATAGAATTGAATTGTAAAAGCCGATAACATAATCAAAGACATGCCACCCTGGCATGCAATCACCTGTTGGGCAGAAGATACAGAAGTTTAAAAGTGCGCATCAGCAGATTTGGAACCAGTTTCTTCCCCTCTGTTATCAGGCTTTTAAGTGATCCTTCCAGTAGGTAATATTGAAGGCTGAAATTCTATTTACTGAAGTTCGCTCAGATTCAAGAAGCATGCAACGCAGACCACTCCATTGGCACCGGTGGCAAGGGTCGGCAGAGCATTCACAAAAAAGAAGCAGTGGAGCATTGGTTTGACAGGGTGAGGCAGTGGCTGAGATGTGAAAACATTTTGATCAGAAACTTTCTCCCACTTCCCTACTCTCCCAACTTCTATGTTCATCTCTCACCATCGTACCTTTCATGGCTTTACTGCCCTTCACTGCTGGCGATGAGCTGTTGAGCACTCTGTACAGATCAGTAAGGTGCTCAACAGCTAAGGTGTGGATATCTTTCATCCCATTCCAGTTGCCAGTCAGCACGTATTCATCATGGGTGAAGGCCTCAAAACTCTCATATCAGCTTGATACTCTAGGCACTTGTCAATGTTTTCCATGTTCAAAAATATCATTTTTCAGAAGCCTATGATGTCATCCTATTCATGCTCAAGACAAATTCCTACAACATTCTGTAAGCTGGATCATAGAACTGGGCATAATACATTACCTATTCTTTGATGCTACTCCAGAAGAATGCTTGACATTAGAGGCACTTTTAGTTTAGTTTAGTTTAGAGATGCAGCGCGGAAACAGGCCCTTCGGCCCACCGAGTTCGCACCGACCAGCAATCCGGGCACATTAACACACTACACACGCTAGGAACAATTTATACACACACCAAGCCAATTAACCTACATACCTGTACATCTTTGGAGCATAGGAGGAAACTGAAGATCTCAGAGAAAACCCACGCTGTCAGAGGAAGAACGTACAAATTCTGTACAGACAGCACCCGTAGTCGGGATTGAACCCGGGTCTCCGGCACTGTAAGCGCTGTAAGGCAGCAACTCTACCACTGTGCCATCATGCCGCCCACTTAGGATACACTTTCTGCAGCAAGGTGAACATAGCTTGATCAATCCTGAAGTCTCCATGAACTGTCCCCTGCCGTCTCTGTCTCTATCATATCTCTTATTTAGGAGTCATCAGGTGAAAATCCAAATAGTTTTTCCCCAAAAGATCCATGAATAATTAGATCTGAGCTGCTATAAATGGCACGCAACCTATGAAGTGCAGCCTCAAATGAAGTGGCCTCATCCTTTTCAAAGGTGTCATTGCCATGAACTTATAGGATGAATGGAGGCCCTGTGGGAAGGTATAGAAAATAAGAAAAAGAATGAGAATATTTAAGAATCTCACTGAACACTGTTGGTTAAATCCACATGAGGGAGTGCTGGATGTAATGGGCTAGATGAAATACAATTCCATCACCTGATGAACAGGAAATCCCATCTCATCTCTAGTATACATGTATCTTGTCAGTCTGAATCAGGCATCATTATAACCTCATTTTACATCCATTTATTAATGCCATGAATGATTAAAGAATGTTCTGCAGGAGGTTTCCCATTGATAGCTCTCCCATTCCCAGGATGCCAGAAAGTTAAAATTCATCCCAGAGTTTAGACTAGGCATTCAAAACTAAAACAACCTGTCTCCCTTATCCATTGCATCCAGCATTCCTGATGTGGTCTCCTGTATATCAGCGAGACAAAGCGTATACTCTGCAATCATTTCACCGAACACTTGCACCTGGTCTGGCAAGGCGATCTACTGGTTGCTAACCATTTTAATTCCTCATGCTATTCCCTTACTGACCATTCGGTCCTGGGCCTCCTCCATTGCCAAATGGAAGTCACACGCACGCTGGAGGAACAACACCTCATCTTCAGCTTGGGTAGCTTGCAACCCAATGATGTGAACAGTGAATTCTATAATTTTAGGTAACTACATTGCCTCCCCCCCCCCCACACACATAACCACACCCCTTCCTCTCCCCTATGCCCCACCTGGAGTCACACCCATTTCTCCCCTTCCCCTCCATTCCGTCCTCAAGGTTCATGATTTGAAACTCTTCAATCTTTGGTCTCACACCATCTGTCTTTTCATCTCTGGTCTTTCTCCAACCATCTGCCTACCAGAAAACCCTCCTCAATTGCATCAACCTGTTACCTATTATCTACCAGGCTTTGTTCTGCCCCTCCTCTCTTCCAGCTTTCTTCCCGCCCCTACAATCAATGTGAAGGAGGGCCCCGATTGAAAATGACACCTATTCATGTTCTCCTGGAATGCTGCCTGACCCAGTAACTCCAGCATTTAGTGTATTTTTTAAATTTAAAACTCTAGAACTCTGAGGTGAGAGTGTCCCCTACTGGACTATACAGGCAATAAATTTACCTTCGTCCAGAGTTAAATCTGTGAATGTAAAATATCACTTCCTTACAACTTTATGCAATAATCTTTGTTAAGGAACTCATTTAGTGAAAACCTGTTGTGACTTTACAATTTGTCTCTCATACTGAAAAAATTTCACTGCAGCATATATTGCCATATGGTACTATTTCAGTAAACATTGTCAACTTCCTTTATTGCAATATAAAATCCTGCACCACCCCACCATTAAATGAGAAGGCAGCAGTGTAAGTCTACACTTTACAAGTATAAATGATTAACTCCAACACTGGAGATATCTGATGGAGTTGGAAAAGCAATTTCCAGGCTGCATTTCCTCACTGAGCTGGGGTCTGCTCTAACAGATGGCATGGCTACAATGAAACCAGATGCTGGAAACTGGAA
Source organism: Rhinoraja longicauda (assembly GCF_053455715.1). Lineage (NCBI taxonomy): Eukaryota > Metazoa > Chordata > Chondrichthyes > Rajiformes > Arhynchobatidae > Rhinoraja > Rhinoraja longicauda. Next base: position 12,237,830 of record NC_135968.1, read on the forward strand.
ACAATGTCATCCTCTTCCTCTCTCGTTACATGTACTACCTGGCCCCCTGAGCACTTTCCGGCATTTTGCTTTACTTCATGTGGCTTCTTGGGCGTGTTTAATGCTGCAGCAGCAAGTGGACCTGATGAATTGGACGGTCTTTTCTTGTCCACCACTTACGTGTGTTATTTGCCAAACTTGTTTATTCTGAGGCCAGCCTCCCTGAGTTAAATTCACCCAACGATCAAAAATAAAGATATAGACACAAAATGCTGGAGTAACTCAGTAATTCAAGCAGCATCTCTGGAGGAAAGGAATAGGGGGATTGCACGGCAAGGGAGGTCACGACCCCTGATCCATACTGTTGCCACGCAACACCTTCTGGGGGGCAAGCCGTGTACTGCAGGCAATCACTTACTATGGCTTTCAGTGCAGCTTTGCTTTGTCTTTTTCTTCTATTTTATGTTTGGAAAGACTTCTGTTGTGGAACAATTCATCAGTCCTAATTTGAGAGGGTGTTGCAGTTGAATGTTGCGGCTGCACTTTGCTGCAGCTCGGCTTCACCGGTCTTCACCCATCAGCGCGTCTCCGGCTCCCTCCCGGCGCTCCGAGTGTTCCGACACCTCTCCCCGTTCCTGCGCCCCTCGCCTCGCTTCCTGCGCTTCTTCGGCCCCTCGTCATTCCTGCTGGTTCTCCAGCCCTTCTCCCCGCTCGCCATCTCCGTCAGCCGGGCTCCGTTTCCACTTGACCAGCACTCAACACCTCGTGGTGGGGGCCGCCGAGCAGAGCCGTGGCCTGGTCCTCTGCCTCGGCTCCCAGCGCCCAGCCCACACTATCGCTGCTGCTTGGCCTCCACTGCCGATCAGCCTCTCCCCAGTCCTCTTCCTCCTCCTCTTCGGGCTCGATACTCCGCTCCTCCTCCTCTTCCACCTCCTCCTCCTCCAAGGCCGTTGAGCAAGGCTCCTAGGCCCTTCACCCTCAAGCGGGTTGCCGACCTCCAGAGCTTGCTGCTTCTGTCCCTGCAGACCCTCTAGGCCCCTCGGCTCGGGTTCTTCCTGCTGCTCCTCTCCCAGCTCGCTCAACCCCATCCTTTCCTCCTCCTCCTACTCTTCTCACCCCGCCGGCCGGTCGGCACCCCCCTGCTTCTCGGCCTTGCTCCTGCCTCCTTTCCCGGCCGCGTTTCCCCTTCTCCTGCTGGCTGGCCAGACATCTTCCCAGCTGCCGTTTGCGTCCGCAGGCTTTGCAGCCCTTGTCTCAGTTCCTCTTCTTCCACGGGATCTTCCCGCTTCTTCCCCATTTTTTACAACACAAAAATTGACCATTTTAGCGTTTTTTCAAGGTGAGAATGTACATGTTGCATGTGTTGCTAGTGTATGCCGAAAGTTGCCATGTCCACCAGATGGCTTGAGCGACTCCGTGCATCACGCCCTTTGACCTTACGTGCAATTTAACACTGAATTTTAATTATTTATTCCATATGCATGACATTTAATGTGGGATTCAATTGTTAATACAGTTCCTAATAGGTGACGTTTCGGGTCGAGACCCTTCTTCAGGCTGAGGGGAAGGGGAGAGGGAAACTAGCATTTTAGAAGGGTAAGGTGTAACAAGGACAGATCAAAGCAGACGATAACCAAGGAAATGTAGAATGGTTCATTGTGTAGAAAGGAACTTCAAAAGCTGGTTTAAACCGAAGATAGACACAAAAATCTGGAGTGACTCAACAGGTCAGGCAGCACCTCTGGAGAAAAGGAATAGATGACATTTCGGGTTGAGACCCATCTGAAGAAGACCGCATGAGTTCCTCCAGCACTGTGTCTATTTTAGAATGGTTCATTGGTGGCTGACGGGAAGGTGACAACGAGGCATACAATCAGTAAAATCAATCAGGAAGGCAGCAAAACTAGTCGGAGAACTAGGATGGGTAGGGACGGAGTGTGAAAACACACACCTCCAGATTCTGGGATAGTTTCTTCCCAGCTGTTATCAGGCAACTGAAACATCCTACCACAACCAGAGATCAGTGCTGAACTACTATCTACCTCCTTAGTGACCCTTGGACTATCCTTGATCGAACTTGGCTGGCTTTACCTTGCACAAAACGTTATCCACTTATCATGTATCTATACACTATAAATGGCTTGATTGTAATTATGTGTTGTCTTTCTGCTGACTGGGTAACAAGCAAGAAAAAGCTTTTCACTGTACCTTGGTATATGTGACAATAAACTAAACTAACTAACTAGAGAGGGAAAGCAAGGGTTACTTGAAGTTGGAGAAATCAATATTCACCCCACTGGGATGTAAGCTGCCCAGGTGAAATATGAGGTGCTTTTTGGAGGAGGCCCATGACAGAAAGGTGCAGGAACTGCAGATGCTGGCTTACGCTAAAGATAGACACAAAAAGCTGGAGTAACTCAGCAGGGCAGGCGGCATCTCTGGATCATAAGATCATAAGTGAAAGGAGCAGAATTAGGCAATTCGGCCCATCAAGTCTACTCCGCCGTTCAATCATGGCTGATCTATCTCTCCCTCCTAACCCTATTCTCCTGCCTTCTCCCCATGACCTCTGCTCTAACAGAGTAGGAATGGGTGACGTGAAGCGAGACACGAGTGCCAATAGACATTAGGTGCAGGAGGAGGCCATTCGGCCCTTCGAGCCAGCACCGCCATTCAATGTGATCATGGCTGATCATTCTCCCGGTGGCTGAGCACTTCAACTCCCCCTCCCATTCCCAGTCCGACCTTTCTGTCATGGGCCTCCTCCAGTGCCATAGTGAGGCCCACCGGAAATTGGAGGAACAGCACCTCATATTTCGCCTGGGCAGTTTGCAGCCCAGTGGTATGAACGTCGACTTCTCCAACTTTAGATAGTTCCTCTATCCCTCCCTTCCCCTTCCCAGATCTCCCTCTATCTTCCTGTCTCCACCTATATCCTTCCTTTGTTCCGCCCCCCTGACATCAGTCTGAAGAAGGGTCTCGACCCGAAACGTCACCCATTCCTTCTCTCCCGAGATGCTGCCCAACCTGCTGAGTTACTCCAGCATTTTGTGAATTCTCAATCAGTACCCCGTTCCTGCCTTCTCCCCATACCCCCTGACTCCGCTATCCTTAAGAGCTCTATCTAGCTCTCTCTTGAATGCTTTCAGAGAATTGGCCTCCACTGCCTTCTGAGGCAGAGAATTCCACAGATTCACAACACTCTGACTGAAAAAGTTTTTCCTCAAGTCAAGGCAGCAAAGCCAATGAAGCTCAGGTCGAGACCCTGCGCGAGATGTTGCAGAATTCTGGTCGGAGGAGAATTTCTTCAAAGTCGGCCTACCTAGTCTTGAAGAAGGGTGCATTTGCATTTTGAGATGCATTTGTGCGTCTTATCCCAGGGCAGAGAGGTGGGCCGTGCGCTCTCTGCCCGGCGGAGGGGGCGGGGCCTTTCTCTCCGCCCCTCCCCCCTCTCTTACGATTGGCCCCTTTGAATCCAAATGGCAGCGCGGATTGGCGGGCGGGTTTGAATCGGCGGCGGTTGGAGCGAGCTGGTGACGTTCAAACGGCGGCGGGAACGGCTGCAGCGCGCGGGCCCGAGTCGCAGTCGGTCGGTCGCTGCCCTCCCCCCTGTTGACGTTTGCATCTCAAGGGCAGGATAGTCGGTATTATGTCTTTTATTCTTCGGAGGAATAAACACACATGCTCTCATACATCGGTGTTGCTTTAACCGGAAGTGAAGACTTTTATTTTGTTTTCATATGCATTTTATATCTGGTACACCGGAAGTGACGTCAGTATAAGAGCACAGTTAAACAGTTTCGGTTTAACATCCAACACCCCCACTTGCTCTTATGCTGTGCATTACATTTAACAACATATACAACATAACTTAATCTGATTACATTCTCTGTATCACCACATTTTACACATTTACAGTGTTCAACCTTTCAAAAAAAAAAAAATTTTGTTGTTATGATTTTACAATCCAAACATATAATCCCTGAATTTCTCAGTTTTAAACTTTGTTGCAGGCTTAGTTAAGATATCTGCAACCATGTCTGCTGCTGGACAATACTCAATGATTACTTTCTTATCACTGAGTGCAGACCGAATGAAATGATACCTAATGTCGATATGTTTGCATCTTTGTCGGTTCACTGGGTTCTTTGATAATGCAATCGCACCTTGATTGTCCTCAAAGATTTTCACTGGCTCGTACTGGCAATCTTTGTCCATTCCTTTCAATAGCTGCACAAGATACAAGCTCTCTTGTGTAGTAGCCGCCATTGCCATATATTCGGCTTCACATGTGGATAAGGCTACTGTCTGCTGTTTCTTGGATTTCCATGAAATAACAGGCCCATTTTCAGACAAACTAAAACAATATCCTGTTGTGCTTCGCCTGTCATTTTGATCTGCCGCCCAGTCAGCGTCACTGTATGCAACAAGTTTGAGTTTTTCCTCTCTTTTCTTGTAACACAGCTCCTGGTTTATAGTACCCTTTAAGTACCTCAACACATGTTTGGTAGTTATCCTATGTTGTTCTTTAGGCTCTGCTAGATTTTGTGACAGTTTACTGACAATCCAGCTTAAATCAGGCCTTGTACATGTCATCACATATATCAAGCTGCCTACCACTTCCCTGTATTGTGTTGGATTAACAGGCTCATCATCATCATAAAAGTTTTGTTTCTGTTCACATGGAGTTGACCTTGTTTTACAGTCAGACATTCCAAACTTCTCCAGTATTTTTGCTATGTACCTCTTTTGGTTCATTTTTATTTCTCCCTCTGTCTGTGAAAAATCAATGCCTAGAAAATGTCTAAGTTTCCCAAGATCTTTCATCTTAAACTTTGCACTTAGCATTTCTTTCACACCACTGAGAGATTCTTTATCACTGGCAGCAATAATTAGGTCGTCAACCCACATGATCAGAATTATTCTCTCATTTTCAGTCTCTTTACTGTACACACAGTGATCTGCTGGATTTTGTGCGAAACCATTTTTACTGAGATGATCATGCAGCATCTTGTTCCAGTTCCATCCTGACTGTTTCAGTCCATACAGTGATTTGTTAAGTTTGCAGACCAGCTTTTTACCTGTGTCTGTTTTCACTTCAAATCCTTCAGGTTGTTCAATATACAGCTCACAATCAATTGGAGCATGTAGATAAGCTGTTTTCACATCCATCTGGTGTAATTCCAAATCGTACTGAGCTGCTAGCTGCATCAGACTGAGCACTGATGTCATGTTAGCTGTTGGGGAAAACGTCTCCTTGTAATCTATTCCTACTACTTGACTATACCCCTTTACAACATACCTGGCTTTGTATGTCTCAGTCTTATCTGAAGATTCATTTACTGCAAACACCCATTTCCCCCCCACTGCATTTTTGCCCTGTGGTATTGTGGTTAGAGTGTATGTGTCATTTTCTTTGAGAGATTCGATTTCCTCCTTCATAGCTTTAGCCCAAATGTCAGATTTTGATGAGCTCATAGCTTCTTTGAAGGTTTGTGGAACATTATACATCACTCTGTAGCAGTAGTCTACATTTACATTTATCTGGTCATCCTCTTCTCCTTTACACTCATAGTCTCGTAAGTACTGTGGGCTTTTCCTTTCTCTCTTAGGATAGCGTGTGTTCTGACTATTTTCACCCTGTCCAGTTTGAGTGTTGCTATCTCTCTCAGTAGTATCCGTGTGTGACTTCAGTGTCACTTCTGGACTCTGATCAGTCACCTCTGCGTTTGGTCTGGGGGATGTTAATCTCTTCCCAGGATGGTCATCTTCACTCATCTCCATATCTGTCTGAGTTTGGCTTTCAGTTACACTTTTTGTTAAGAATTAGGCAATTCGGCCCATCAAGTCTACTCCGCCGTTCAATCGTGACTGATCTATCTCTCCCTCCTAACCCTATTCTCCTGCTTTCTCCCCATGACCTCTGCTCTAACAAAGTAGGAATGGGTGACGTGAAGCGAGACACGAGTGCCAATAGACATTAGGTGCAGGAGGAGGCCATTCGGCCCTTCGAGCCAGCACCGCCATTCAATGTGATCATGGCCGATCATTCTCCTGGTGGCCGAGCACTTCAACTCCCCCTCCCATTCCCAGTCTGACCTTTCTGTCATGGGCCTCCTCCAGTGCCATAGTGAGGCCCACCGGAAATTGGAGGAACAGCACCTCATATTTCGCCTGGGCAGTTTGCAGCCCAGTGGTATGAACGTCGACTTCTCCAACTTTAGATAGTTCCTCTGTCCCTCCCTTCCCCTTCCCAGATCTCCCTCTATCTTCCTGTCTCCACCTATATCCTTCCTTTGTCCCGCCCCCCTGACATCAGTCTAAAGAAGGGTCTCGACCCGAAACGTCACCCATTCCTTCTCTCCCGAGATGCTGCCCGACCTGCTGAGTTACTCCAGCATTTTGTGAATTCTCAATCAGTACCCCGTTCCTGCCTTCTCCCCATACCCCCTGACTCCGCTATCCTTAAGAGCTCTATCTAGCTCTCTCTTGAATGCATTCAGAGAATTGGCCTCCACTGCCTTCTGAGGCAGAGAATTCCACAGATTCACAACTCTCTGACTGAAAAAGTTTTTCCTCAAGTCAAGGCAGCAAAGCCAATGAAGCTCAGGTCGAGACCCTGCGCGAGATGTTGCAGAATTCTGGTCGGAGGATAATTTCTTCAAAGTCGGCCTACTTAGTCTTGAAGAAGGGTGCATTTGCAATTTGAGATGCATTTGTGCGTCTTATCCCAGGGCAGAGAGGTGGGCCGTGCGCTCTCTGCCCGGCGGAGGGGGCGGGGCCTTTCTCTCCGCCCCTCCCCCCTCTCTTACGATTGGCCCCTTTGAATCCAAATGGCGGCGCGGATTGGCGGGCGGGTTTGAATCGGCGGCGGTTGGAGCGAGCTGGTGACGTTCAAACGGCGGCGGGAACGGCTGCAGCGCGCGGGCCCGAGTCGCAGTCGGTCGGTCGCTGCCCTCCCCCCTCATCCACTCTCTCAGGTTTGTTCCGGTACCGCCAGGCAGTGGATGCGAAGCGCAACTGGGCTGGGCCTGTCCCGTCTCGTCTCTTCCTGCAGAGGTTTTTTTTTGCGCGTCCTTGCAGATTTGCGAGAGGTTTGCGGTATCCGGCGGGGGTGGGGGGGGGGGGTGGGGAGAGAGTGAGGCGAGATAGTATGTGGTGAGATAGTATGTTGAAGCTACACTCAAAATGTTGGAGTAACTCAGCCAGGACCTCTGGAGGGAAGGAATGGGTTATGTATCCGGTCGTCACCCTCCTGGCTTCAGACAGTGCTCTGTTCTTTGGCGGCGGCTGAATGCCCCGAGGGGTGATGCAAGTGTGTCCTCGGCTCGGGTGCAGACGTGCGGGATTAGTCGGGGGTTGTGGGAAGAAGGAATGGTTGTGGGAATAGGGTTGAAAGGGAAAAATGAAGCAACCTCGGTAAAATGGCGGAGTGGACTTTGATGGGCCGAATGGCCCATATTCTGCTCCTAGAACTTACCAACTGCCGTCAGATGGGTTCAATGCAGTCGCTTAAATGTCCTGGGCGCGGCTGAAGGTGGGCTGTGGGATTTATTTCAGATGTCATGGGACTGTAAAGCTTTGCTTCACAACTTCATTCTCCTTAGGAGCAGTAGATGTAAGCACTGTAAACCCCGAAGGGGTAGACGATGAATGGTTTCCCCCCTGACTTGTATCGTGCAAAGGCGGCAGCCCGGATTGTTTAACTGAGCCTTGAATGGAATATGGTTTCAGGAATGTAGCGAGCGCATTTAATACTCCAACGACATCTATTGGATCTAGGAGACGCGACGCTTGTGGGTGCATCACATCAAAATGTTTGGATTTGTTTTATGTTAACGTTTTAGAATATTTATGTTTTGGTTAATTTAAACTACAAAGTAATTTATGACGTTTAGATCTTTGTAGTTGATCAATATATACTTTCTGTTAAAAAAAAAATCTTGACTTTTGTATGAGTACAGGAAGGAAGTTGTACTGGGGAAAGAGTTGAGGGATGTCCTGAGAAGGAGTGAAATAAATTCCATTTATCCCCAAAAGACAGGTGTTATTGAAGTCCATAGTTACACCTTTGCTGTGAAGAAAGAGGAGTGGAACCTGCTGTTAAATGGGAGGTTAATTTCAGTCAGGTGGTTGCTATGTTGTTGGAGGGGAATTAGTATGCGATAGAGAGATTGTATATCCCCATGTCATTCAGGGTGTGCCTTTTGGTGGAAATTGTAAAGGATGACTTGTTGAATATGAAGGCTTATGTTAGAAGATGTGGACCAGAGAGACCAATCTTCCACATGTGAAGATGTCAAGCCATAATTCAGATAGATGATATCATGGAAACACCAGTATGAAAAGTCTCTGCATGGGCACCAGTTCCTTGGTACAACCTCTTTCCAGTACTTGTACAGAAGTCAAATTATTAACTTAATAATAAGGAATCTTCATTAGTTAAACCACAGCAAGATCTTCACAGTGACTCTGGGGAGTATTGTAGAGCAGTGGAGATCTCTGTGCACAACTACATAGCACCTTTAAAGTGGTGTCACAGGTAGAAAGGGTGGTCAAGATGGCATTCACCAGTCAGGTTATTGAGTGTAGAAGTTAGATGTTATGTTACAGTTGGATAAGATGTTGGTGAGGCCATATTTGGTGTATCGTGTTCAAGTTTGGTCACTGTATAGGAAAGATGTTGTTCAACTGGAAAGAAGCAGGGAAGATTTATGGGGATGTTGCCAGGACTTGAGGGTCTGTACTTTAGAGGGAGAGGTTGGGCAGGCTAGGACCTGGCACGCAGGAGAACGAGGGGTGATCTTTGAGGTCTATAGAGATCTTGCATATACCCTATCTACTCTTTTACCCAGAGTAGGGGAATCAAGAACCAGAGGACCATAGGTTTAAGGTGAGGGGAAAGATTGACTAGGAATCTGAGGGGCAACATTTTCACACAAAGGGTGGTGGATATATGGACTGAGCTGCCAAAGGAGGTAGTTGAGACACATTGTATAACAACACAAGACATTTGGACAGGTACATGAATAGGTACGGATTTAGAGTAATATGAGCCAAACATGGGATGATTGGACTACTGCAGATGATACAGCTTGGTCAGCAAAGGCAGGTTGTGTTGAATGGCCCGTTTCCGTGCTGTACGATTCTATGGCACCAATATAATGGGTATGGAGGAACTGGGAGAACCGAGAGTGTAGAAGACCATGCCATAATCAGGGTGGTGAAGAAAGAAGAGGTAGCTGTGAGAATCTGAGAGTGGTAATGCCTTTGATTCAGAGACAAATACAGAAAGGCTAGGAAAATTAAATGTGGTCCATGTGAATGTGAGAGTGGTGCAAATTGGCAGCAAAAGAAAATATAACTTTTGTGGAGTACAGGAAAGGCGATGCCCAAGTAAGATTGAAACAAAAACTGTTCCAGATACTGCATTTAAAGGTAGATGTCATAGAGGAAAATAATACACTTCTCTAAAGAAAGTGGAGTTGTTCAATGTGGGCCCAATTTCATTCATGTTACCTGAGGAGGAATTTTAGTTGGAATGGTGGAAAAGAGTGATTGTACATCCATTGTAAAGATGACCCTGCTTGGACCAGGAAATTAGTAACTGTCAAAGTAGTGGACAATGTCAGATGTTGCAGATTGGGGAAAGATGAAACCAAAGCAAGCTGAAACAATGTGTCTGCTGCCAGGCTTGACACCAGGCTGCAAGCTGCAGTGGGGCTAAAAAACAGTGCTGAAGGATACACCAGTGACAGGGCAGCCGTTCCGCTGTTGCCAGAGCAAGGCCTCCCGAACATCGAAGGAAGGTTAAAAGTAAAAACATGGTACTGGTAAGACTATCAGGAGAGATGGATGGTCAAAGGAACTTAGGTGAACTTCTTCCCAATGTATAAGCACAATAGTCCTAACACTGACTGCCAATGCCCCTAACAAACTTCAATACCGTGGATATAAAGTGTGCTTCCGTAAAAATTGCTTGAAGAATTCAACCGGTTGAGCAGTTTCTGTGGAGACGGGGTGATTAGCATTTCCAGTGAAGATCTGCATTTCTAGCAAGTGTAGAGGGAAGATTGTTGGTACAAACATATGAGGGTTGGTGGGGTGAGGCAGGAGCATGTAGAATAGAGGTGGAACTGTGTAAGGAGTGAGCTGATGGAGCCAGATGAGTGAGGAGCCGAGTGATGGTTAGAGATAGATAGAGAAAGAGAAGGGCAGGTGGATACCAGCAACAGCTGGCAATGCAGCATGCCAGTCTTCCAAACCCTTGTTCATATGCATGGACTGTACATGTCCTGTTTGGGAGGGCCTGTAAAGGAGAGAAGGTGAGCAGTTGGAACCAGTTGGAGATGAGAACCTGGGTCGATCAGAAGGGGAGAGAAAAAGGAGCATAGAGTGTGGGTTGTCTGAAGGTACATGATGCAGCTGGAGTGTCAGGTACAGGTCTTGTATTTGTTTTATTTTTAAAAGTCAGTAAAGGATGTATTGTGATCTAGATGCAAAATCTGCCCTAAATGTTTTGGTACTAAATAAAGAAATGCCAGGTGGAAGAAAGTGCAGTTTTTCAGTGCCCCTTTATACACTCCCAAAGCTCTATTTTCTATTTTTACTTTAAATACACAGGAAATCTCATATGCTAAAGCTCAGGCTGAATGTTTGCATTCCTTTTCTTTTAAAAATGCCTTTACTGGCTGATGATATAGCCCAAAGTGGTCAGAGATCATGTTTTCTTTAACCAAAACAGTGAGCAATAAAATTGTTTCTGATGTTACAATTTGGACTATTACGGGTTCTGTAAAAGTGTTGTAGTCTTATCAAATTCCAATTGCAAAGGCACATGATGTGAGGAAAACTAAGGGAGGGCTTAGCAAAGCATTGTTACATAATTATGTGTTCTCAATGATGCAACATTATTTTAAAACTTAAATTTTGGGAAAGCTTCAGGTTTAGAGAAACTTGATGATCTGATGCAGAAGTGGATTGAACATTAAAAAATTAAGCCTCTGTTGATTGTGCAGCATGTAATACCTTAATATTCATTTAGTTAACAGACTGAACTGCGAGCGCTATTATGGATGATTATGTGAAGATAGAGAAAATTGGTGAAGGTGAGATACAATTTCAAAGCTTAATGTGTGATTTGACATCTGAAACAGCTTTAGCTTAAGTTTTGATTTAGGCTGGTTGTACGGTAAATTCGCCCAAGTTACCAAAATTCTTGGATCAAATTTCTCCTGTCATGCCAGAAATAAATTTAAGCTATTTTAAGTTTGTCTATTTTGTTTCAGTACAGTAAAACTCATCTGTGTGCACCTCTGCATTTTCAAGCAAATGTGAAACAATAGCACAGTGCCACAGCTGTGAGCGATGCTGTCTCACAGTCCGAGAGAATTGGTCTGATCCTGACCTCGGGTGCTGTCGATGGAGTTTTGAATGTTCTCCCTTTGACTGTGGGTTTCATCTGGGTGGTCTGGTTTCTTTGCACAACTTGAAGTTTGTGCGTTTGTAGGTTAATTGTCTACTGTGTTGGGAGTGGATGAGAAACTGATAAAATAGAACTTTTGTAAATGGGAGATGTATGGTCGTTGTGGGCTCTGGGCTAAAGTATTTGTTTTGATGCTGTATCACTAAACTAAATATGGTGACATTACAGCACATGGTTTGTCAGATACAAGGACAAAATAAGGTTGAGAGAGAGGTGACACTGCATTGGCACATTAAATCTTCGGCGTTCAAGAAGCAGGTATGGGAGTTGCACAGGTTTCAGGAGGTTGCAATGCATATGCTCCTTTAACCATAAGTTTGGGGAAAATTGGGCACATTTGGAAGCAGCAACACATTCAAGGACTTTAAGAAACAGCTGAAGATAGAGCAATTTACAAGAATAGATGTGAACATATTTTTGAACAACTTCATTGCAATAAATTTGATGGGGATTTGGTAAGATCAGTTGACGTGGGAGCTAGATTGGGGAAATTGCACACTGAAGGTAAACTTGTGAACAAAGTATGATTGGAATGACCATGAACGGAGTTGGGGAATCTAAACAAGTGGGAGTTCTGTTTGGGTGGAAGGAAAGATTTGAATTTGTAGCAATGGAGAGGTAAATAACTCAATAGTGCAATCATCTAGAAAATTTGGAATTTTTGCTTTGACTTCACTAATCAGTAGTGGTTTGGGGTTTAATTAAGATTTTCTTTAAAATTATGATCATTGCATTTTTTTAGGTACCTATGGGGTTGTTTATAAAGGCCGTCATAAAGTTACCCAACAAATAGTGGCCATGAAGAAAATCAGATTGGAGAGTGAAGAAGAAGGGGTTCCCAGCACTGCAATCAGAGAGATTTCTCTTTTGAAAGAACTACAGCATCCTAATGTAGTGTGGTGAGTGCAGTGGTTAAACTTGGACAATAGAAATGTGTATTTGTTGTGCTGAGATGTTGAAATTTTAACCCTAACTGCATTGAATCTTTCGAAATAATTTGAGTAAATCATCCATGAAGTCAAACTGAAGCTTGTTAACAAGTGCCTTGTTTCAAATATGTTTCATATTTACATGCATAATGAATTGGCAGCAAGTTATAGTATTTCAGTTGGCCAAAGCTTTAGTATTTAAAGCTGGCCAAAATATATTGTGGAAAACTGAAATTATAATCCTTGCACTTAGTTACTATGACTTTGATATTTTATTACATATCTTGTGATATCAAAAATATAGTTAAAATGAAGAGGTTTTACATTTTGATTATAAAAGCTGAGAGAATACGGAACTGTGTCCAGGTGGCTATTTAGTCCTGAGATTTAATTCATTTACTAATGTGAAAGAAGTGATCCAATTTAATTTACTGAGTATTTGTAGAGATTAAATTATTTTGAGCTTCTAACTGATGCATAATTTAATATAACCACTGATTATGAGCCACGAATGAATGATGGATATAAATCTTGATAGCTGTGTTATTAATACAATGTTATAGAGGCTGTGCAAACAAAAGTTGACTTGGTTGTTTTTAGACTTCTCAAACAGCAGAGATTTTCCCAGATTCTAGTTCGAGGGTTCAATGTTATAGTCCTAGACTATAAAAACTAGGATGTCATGCTGAGTTTTTATCAGGTGCTGGTGAGGTCATTTGGAATATTGTGAGCAGTTTGAGACCCCATGTCTGAGGATGTGTTGGCTTTGGAGAGTCCAAAGGATGTTTACAAGAATGATCCTGGGGATGATTTAGGTTAATGTATGAGGTACGTTTAAAGTCTATGGGCCTAGACTCTGAGTTTTAACGGATGAGGGGGAACCTCATTGAAACCTGGGTAATGAAAGGCTTAGATACAGTGGATGTGGAAAGGATGTTTCCAATAACGGGAGAGTCTAGAACCAGAGGCCATAGCCTTAGAATAAAATGATGTGCCTTCAGAATGGAGATGAGGAGGAATTTCTTTAGCCAGCGAATGGTGACTGGCATTCATTGATAGATTCTAAATTAGTAAGGGTGTCAAAGGGTTACGGTGACAAGGTGGGAGACTGGGGTTGAGAGGGAAAAATAGAATAGCAGCAATTAAATGACAGTAGACTTGGGCTGAATGGTCTAATTCTGCTGTGTTTTATGGTCTAATTCTGCTATATTTTATGGCCAATATCTCCAATTGTTAAGAACGGACTATTATTGTTTGGTGCGTGCACATGAAGTTTGTTAACTGAGCCATTTGTGCAACTTAATTTGGGTAGGTGGAAGCATGTTGCTTATCTCAATTACTAGTGAACTATGTCAGGATTTCTTCATGCATATAAAATAAATTCTCCAGCAATATTCAAAGCACCAGGATTTCTTCCAGTTCCATTAGTTATCCCTTGAACATTGCAAACAAACACTATTAATTTTGTTGATAGTTGGGAATTTTAAAGTAACCACCCAACGACATGTGTGCATGCAGATAAGGCAAGAAGCCAGCTGACATTCCCGTTATAATCTAATGCAATTTGAGTTTGCCTGAATATGATTTGACTACCGTGAGAACTGCGGTTTTGTGCCGGTTTTAAATAGGAAGGACTTCCATTATACTGCACTTGTTTACACCATTGTTTTTAATGGAGTAGTGTAGTGACTTTGATAATAGAAATTTGGCCTTATCTTTTTTAGCCTTCACGATATACTAATGCAAGATGCAAGGCTATACCTTATATTTGAATTCCTTTCAATGGATCTGAAGAAATATTTGGATTCCTTGCCTTCTCGTCAGATGATGGACCAAATGCTAGTGAAGGTATCTGCAGTATACATATTGAAACCCTTTGTTGGCATAGATTGGAAGATTATTACAGTATTTCAATTTAAATTAGCAAACTTTTATTGCTTAAGCACGTGCAATACCTCACCACCATGACTGCTATAACTTGATTTCTGCTTTATTGGTTCTAGTCTTTTGTCTAATAACATTAACACGGACCCAATGGATGCTGCTGATGCCATTGTATTCATCTGACTTTCAGATATCCTTGCTTTATCCTCTGGAAAAAATCCCTTGAATAAATTCTAAACATTTTTATTTTCAACTGAACATCTTTCCCCTTGCCTGGCTTGAATCAGATTTTCATGTGTCCAATTCCACTGCTAAGTTACCTTGAAGCTAGTTACTTTCTATTCCGAACGCTTTAAATCATGAATTTTGTAAAGATTAAAGTTATCCATGATACTTTGCTTACAATCTTTGGTATAGTATAAAAATATGTATGAAATGCAATGCATCTTTAAAACCTCTCAATGGCTTGGTTTAAAAGAAAAATCTCGATCTTGAACATCTTTATGGTTGATTTTCTTTTTGGTCATATCAGACATTTAATTTCATATGTTCCTTTTCCTTTAAACAACATGTTTCTTACACATTCTTTTCAATGGTCCCTATCCTGTAATTGCAGATTTGATTGCAGTTTACTTATTTTCTTATCTGTGGGTATCTTTTCATTGGGTATCTTGCACAACATCTATTTGCCTCAGCAAACTTTCCTTATTTCAAAAGGGCACAAATCTTGCACTAAATGTTTATTCAAAGAGCTTTTTCTTATTAAGAACTACCAAAGGTCGGTCAAATGAAATATATGTCCTGTGACCCTAGTCTGAAGCCTGCGATTGGCATTTGGATATAAAATGTTTTTTGACACAATTGATACATGGCTTTGTGGTGTCTGTCTCATGTCACTTTTAATCATTGCAGCCTGATGACTGGATCTTTAACTTTCTCTGGCAGCAGATGTTGCTTTAGAGACGTGTACTTATTATCCATCCCTAATTGCCCCTGAACTGAATAGTTTGCTGGGTCAGTTTGCAGTCAATTGGGTCAGAGTTGAATAGGACAAGCTGGGAAAGGGTGGCTGATTTCCTGCCCTGAAGGTCATTAATAAACCAGCTTTTATGCTTTACTGGTAATTCAATCATTTCATCATTACTTGAATTTAAATTTTCTGCAGATGAGTTTGCATTTGTCGTTAGGCAGTTGTTTAGTAACGCCATGTGCTGATATTTAGAATGTTTGTATTCATTCCTGGCTGGTTCAAAGCAATTTTAATTTTTGAAGAAAGCAACCAACCTTGTTATCTATGGATTGAAAATCTTTAATCTGGCAGGTATTAATGATCATCCTTTATTTCTCCTTTCTAGAGTTATCTATATCAGATCACACAGGGGATTGCCTTCTGTCATTCAAGGCGGGTTTTACACAGAGACTTGAAGCCTCAGAATCTACTGATTGATAGTAAAGGAGTTATTAAGTTGGCTGACTTTGGTCTGGCTCGTGCCTTTGGAGTCCCTGTCAGGATTTATACACATGAAGTAAGTAACCATAGTTTGCTCAGTTATATGTAACTGTATTTAAAACATGTATAAGAAGGAACTGCAGATGCTGGTTTAAACCGCAGATACACAAAAAGCTGGAGTAATTCAGCAGGACAGGCAGCATCTCTGGAGAGATGGAATGGGTGACTTTTCGGGTCGAAACCCTTCTTCAGACTTAAAACTTAGCTGTGACATATTGATTGTTTTAATATCCAAGTTAAATTTAGTGGTTTAAGTTTTGATGATATGCTGTATTAGTAGCACTTCACATCTTTGGGCTAGACTGCTGAAGATCTATGTTCCCAGTTCCTAGCGGAGGTGATATGAGAATACTTTTGCCTCCGTCACGAAGGGTTTAACTGCGATTCTGCCCCACTTTGCTTGAATTCTATACTCTTATTCCTTTAACAGCTGATGTTGGCGATCCAATTAAACATTCTAATTTTTACAACAGAATAACCTAACCTTAAATTTGAGATCATCCTTGTGATATGGAACATAATAGAATGTTTATAACTTTGTGGTACAGATATTTGTACAGTCTTAAGAACATCGCGTGCAATGATCCTGGTGTTATCAATGGTCCTATGTGGAAAATTATGTATCCTTCACTTTTTGTTGCTGGAACGTAACAACCATTCAAGCTAAAATGTTGAGGGAGAGGGTTCTTGTTTTCACATTTACAATTTTTCAATCATGTAGCTGTGAATTTTATAAGCCTGTAAGTAATTCATAACATTACTTGTCTTCAAAGGTCGTGACGTTGTGGTACAGGGCTCCTGAAGTACTGCTGGGTTCTCCTCGTTACTCAACTCCCGTTGATATGTGGAGTATCGGTACAATATTTGCTGAAATGGCTACCAAGCGACCACTGTTTCATGGAGACTCTGAGATTGATCAACTTTTCAGGATTTTCAGGTATGTCTATAAAAAATAAAATTCTATCAATTTCATTTTTCCCCAATCTTATCTCCATCACACCTCTATAACCTCTGCCACCTTCCCTGCTTTTATCTTAATTGTCTTTCCACTATTTGTATTGATATTCCTCCAGCACATTGACTACAGTTCAAAGTTGGATTTATGTAGGTGAAAACATTGTTTTTTTAAAATATTCTGACTGGTACAGTGGCTAAAGATTGATTTGAAGCCCAGATTTCTTCTCAACCATTGAGTTGGTTTGGGCTATTTACAAATTTCAGTCTGTTTCCTGGCCAGCTCTGGTACTGACCAGTTTGTCTGACTTCCCCTATGCCCTTTCTCCACAGAGCCTTTAAACTTCTAACCTTATTCAGCTCACTTCTGAAAGTGACATTTGAGTTTCTCATTTCCATCCCTGGCAGTTCCTTCCATCCCACGACTATTTCCTGGATTATGAGCTCTCCCCCTCTCTTACCCCTTTGATTCTTTTGCCATCCACATTATTCTTTGACCTTGGGTTCTAAAACCCTCCATCAATGGGAACATGTTTTATTCTGCTAAAAATCTTTGATCTTAAATATATTTGTTATATTGTCACTCAATCTCTCATTCTAAGGAGGAGATCCCCAGCCTTCTGTCTTTATACCAACTAAACTCTTCCCCTTAGAGTTATTTTAATAACTTCACTGTTTTGCATCTTTCATAACAGTCAAATACACAAAGTGCTTCGTTATGAAGTCCCAGATCTCGTAAGCTCTTTCAACTACTTTTTTCAATCTGACTTGCCACTTTCAATGAATTATGCACAAATCTGCATTAACATCAGATCTATATTCTTGTAACCTCAATATTGCTTCTTGGTCTTCTAACCAGAATGTAATATCTGTTATTTCATAGCATTAAATTTCATCTACCTATTGCCTCAGTCTAAAATTTCTCAAAGTCTATCACAATGCCAAAGGGTTTTGGATCTGCAAATTTGGGAATTGCTGTGTTCCCTTAATTCCAAATCATTATAATGCAATGACCATGGTACTGATAGAGAATAGAGAACAGTACATCACAGGAATGAGCCCTTTGGCCCATAATGTTTTCGCCAAAAATGATGTAGTTAAATTAATCTCCTCTTCCTGCACGTGATCCATTTCTCTCCATTCCCCACATATCCATGTGGCTATCCAAAAGCCTCTTAATTGCCCTCTCACCTTAAAGCGGCACCCTCTAGTCTTTGAAATTTCCCCATAGGAATAAAGGTTATTGCCTATCTATGCCTCTCAAATTTATATACATCTCAGTTCTTTCAAACTCTGACATTGCAGAGAAAACAATCTAGGTTTATCCAATTTTACTTGTAGCTAATATCATCTAATCCAGACAGCATATGGTGAACTTTTGCACCTCTCCAAAGCCTCCACATCCTTCCAATAATGGGGTGACCAGAGTTGCACACAATACTCCAAATGCAGCCTATATAGGCTAATCAAAATCCTATAAAGCCACATGATTTCCTGACTCTTGTACTTATTGCGCCAACCGATGAAGTTAAACATACCATAAACCTCCTCTACCACTCTACTGTGTTGCCTCTTTGTACTTTGTACCCCATGGTCCCTCTGTACTTCAATGCTGTTAAGGGCTTGGCATTAACCTTCCCCTTTCATTTGATCTTCCAAAGTGCCACACGTCTTACTTGCTGAGATTATCCTTTATCTGCCCATTTCTGTAGCTGATTTGTATCCCTCCCATGATCAGACCTTCAGCCAGAATACCACCCTTCCATCGCACTGCTATTTATCTGCATTTGCTCTGTAATCGCTTATGCCAAGACTGTTCAAGTGCTCCTCCAGGTGCTAGTTCAGTGTTCTAAGAATTCTTGCCACCATGATCCAACCATACAGTGCTTTCCAGATTCTAACTGCCCACAGTGGGGTGGGGGAAACATAGAACTGTGGAAGCACAGGAATGGACACTTTGACCTACCATGTCCATTCCAAACATGATGCCAACTTTTATCTGTCTGCATATAATCCATATCCCTCCATTCCCTATCTATCCAAAAGCCTCTTGAATGTGACTGTTGTATCAACCTCCATCACCACCTTTGGCAATGTGTTCAAGGCCCCCACAACTGTGTTTAAAAAAAACTTGCCCTGCGCATCTCCATTAACCATTACCCTTCTCACCTTAAAGCTATGCCCTCAACTAAAGCTGTAAAGCTGCGTCATGACTACCTGACTCTTGCACTCAATGTCTTCAAGGAAAGCAAGCATATGCCTTCTTAACCATGACCTGCTTGTGTTGCCACTTCCAGGGATTTATTAACTTAACCCCAAGATCCAATGAGTTCTTGCCTGGGTGCCCTCTAACCCTGTCTTCTCTAGTCTCCTGTGTCCTCTAGTTTTAGACACTTTAATCTTCCTACTATCTACCTAAAAGCATTTTTTCTTAACTTTGTGACCATCCTGGCTTTCATTTGTGCCAAGTAAAATGATAACCTTTAATTATGACCCAAAACCTGCCCTGGAGTAATAGATGTCTAATTGTGTAATTCGGGAGTTTTAACTCTTAAGAGACAGAGCCTTACAATTAATGAAATACTCTTTAATATACCTGTTGTACCTGTGTAGACTTCTAAACAGTAATATGGCATGGAATTTACTTGCCAGGCAACATTGAAACCCCTTTTCAGAAATGAAATGCATTTTCTCTTAATCTCAGAACACTGGGCACCCCAAACAATGACATTTGGCCAGGTGTTGAAACTTTGTCGGATTACAAGAATACCTTCCCAAAGTGGAAAGCAGGAAGTTTATCCCAAGTGAAGAATATAGATCAGAATGGCCTTGAACTGTTAGCGGTAAGTGAATATCACAATTATCATGTCTACTTTTTTCCCCATTGTTCACGATTGAGAAACATTCATTCTACATAGTAGTATCTTTACATGTTTCCTCTTGCAACCAGCTCTAAACTATATTTCTAGCCTTTTCCTTTCCTCCTCTGGAGGTAATTTTTGACTAAGCGCATTCATGCAATCAAGCTTGAAATTGTAATTTGTCATATTTCTAAATTCCAAGCAAGTTTGCATTGTAAAGTTTGGTTATTGGAAGCAATTGTACTGTTCAATTTATTTGGCAATTTCAATCAAACCAATTTGCATTGAGACAAGGAGACTAATATTACTGGAAACAATTTAGTTATTCTGATATCCTAAAATAGAGACGCATCATGCTCAGGTGGATCGCTACTGTACTCAGCAAGTGGTCGTTTTCTGTGGTACGTTGTACTTGTGAAATTGGTTGCTAAAATACAATCATAAGTTTGCTGTCCTTGAATGAAATGAGAATTTATTGTACATCTTGCACTTTTGATTTGTCTGGAATCTTATTTAATTCAGTGAACTTGGATTCTTTTCTGCTTAATGCTGCTTAAAATAATGTCGCTTCATGAAATATTTTTCTAATGGACTTTTTTCTTTTACCAGAAAATGTTGATTTATGACCCTACCAAAAGAATCTCTGCAAAGGAAGCTTTGCATCATCTGTATTTTGATGATTTGGATAAGTCCAGTCTCCCAGCCAATATTCTAAGGAATTAATTCCAGATGAAAGATGATGGTCTCTGTTTGACAGCAAAGCCATTGGCAATCAGTAAATGAGACTTTATTTTTGGCTCCTTAAAATCTGGTTACAACTATACCTGTATTGAAGTTCTGTGGATTTGTCTGTCATGTCCATGTCTTTTTCCTTTCTGCTATCGGTAGTTGCACAATTGTCTTTGTACTTGTACTTGTATAACTTGTAAATATAAATAAAAGTGGAATTTAGACCTATTCTGTAAAATAAGACTTACTATTGTTGATGTGCGTGAAATTTATAGGCTAACCAAAGGAGATCCTCATTCCTTCTCTCCAGAGATGCTGCCTGTCCTGCTAAGTTACTCCAGTATTTGTGTCCATCTTCGATTTTAAACCAGCATCTGCAGTTCCTTCCTACATATTTTGTCTGCTCCACTGCAAGATAATTTCTTAACTTGGTTTGAGATTGAATGCCGTTGCTTCATTAAACAATACAATTTGTACATAGATCTCTGGAGTTTGATACAAGTGTAGATTATTCCTCAGTATAATTTGGCAATACTGCTTATTGTTCCAAGATTCCTGTCATGAATGTCATATTCATTTCTGCATATTTCTATCAGATCTCCCCTCAACTTCCAGCATACCAGAGAAAACAATCCAAGTTTGTGCAACCTCTCCCTGTAACTGAAACCTAATCTGGGGGCGTTCTAGTAAACCACCTCTGCACCCTCCAAAGCCTTCACATCTTTCCTGTAATGGGATGCTGCTTTTACCACCCTATTTATGCTGCCACCTTCAGTGAGCTATGAACTTGGACACCACAATCCCTCTGCACATCAATTTTGTGGTGCACAACGTATGGGTCTTGTCATTAAATGTACACTTTCTTGTTGCATTCAACCTCCTTAAGTACAATGTCTCATACTTGGGTTACATTCCAACTGCCATTTCTGCAGCTGATCTATATATCACTATGTTTTGACAACCTCACGATCTTGTCAGCAAACCTACTCACCAACCCATCTACATTTACATCTAGGTCCTCTATATCACAAACAGCAGAGATTCTTGCTGAACTCCACAGGTCACACCTTCGTCTTCCATGAATAAGCGAGTTCAGAATCCATACAATCAGTCATTGTGAATCCTGTACATCTTAATCTTCTGGTTCAACCTACCATGAAGGACCTTATCAAAGCCGTACGAAAATCCATGTATTCAACATCCACCGCCCTACCTTCATCAATCCCCCTTTTCATCTCCAAAGTTAGTAAGACATGAAGTGCCACGTACAAATGGGATCAAATTCTTTCCAATATTTTCCCTAACACTGACATGAGGCTCACTGGTCTATATTTCATTGGATTCTCTCAACTTTCCTCCTTAAACAAAGGAGCAACATTGACCAGTCCTCTGAGACCTTGCCCGTGGCTAAAGAAGAAACAAAGATCCTCGTCAAGGCCCCCAGAATCTGCTTAAATATTAGTGTGAGAGCATACTATAGGAGGCACATAATTTGAATCAGCAGCATCTCGTGACGTTTGTTTTAGGGGATACAAGATGGATACGGGCCCATTGAGGTCACACTAACCATTGATCACGTGTTCACACTAGTTCTGTTATTCCAACCTCTCATCCACTCTACACTGGTAACAATTTACAGAGATCAATTAATTTACAAACCCACATGTCTTTGGGATGTTGGAGGAAACGGGACTACCTGGAGTAAACCCATGGGTCACCGAGAGAACGTGCAAACTTCACACAGACGACACCTGACATTGGGATCGAATCTTGGTCTCTGGCAGTGTCGGGCATCCACTCTACCAGCTGCCTCAGAGCTGCCCAATAGTGAATTTGGATAGGTTTCCCTAAAGTCAGTCCTTGACCTGCTTCCAGAACCACGTTCAAATTGCCAGGGTGGGATTTTAGAAGATCGGATGAAGTAAAATGAGCAAACCAGTGTGATTTTGTCAAACGATAAAAGGAAATGTAGACACTAACTTATCCTATTACCTGAGTTGTGTGGAAACCGATTTCCAGCATTTTGGGTTGTAACAATGAATGTTATATCAATTTGATTGCTCTGAAGAGTTGAAGGTAGTTATGGGGAGAACCAAAAGTTTGTTAATGCTTTATTCCTTGGAGCATAAATGCTTCAACCCACATTTGAAATTGTTGATGCTGTTAAAATGTAGCCTTGAGAGCCATAGGTGCACGCTTGAATGCTAAAATAGTGTCTAGTGCTTATGAATCATTGAACTGTAATCTTAAACTTGGAATGTGCGTGTTAATGTGATATTAATTTGTCAACACAGTTCTTAAATAGTAGGTACTAATATTAAGTATTATAATGTGTGTATTCTTAAAGTTAATCTGTCACTGCAGTTCTTAACTCAGTGGATCAGACAGCATCTCTGGAGAAAAGGAATAGGTGACGTTTTAGGTCGAGACCCATCTTCAGATGTCTCGACCCGAAACGTCACCTATTCCTTTTCTCCGGAGATGCTGTCTGACCCGCTGAGTTCTCCAGCTTTTTGTGCCCATCTTCGGTTTAAACCAACATCTGCAGTTCCTTCCTACACACTGCAGTTCTTAAATTTGAAAGTTTGATGGTTTCCCTGCCATTAATCAATCTAAAAGGTTTGTCAGAGTTCCTCGTTGCTTGGACTGCAGTAATTGGTTTTCACGTTCAAGTTGAGTTCTTAGTGGAATGATGGAAGCAGAAGGACTTGTTGCTGTAATTTAAGTTTCTACCTAAATAAACTGGTTCTATGCATAAGTGTGCAACTCGGCAACCCATTTTCTTTATGGTACGGCAAAGGGAATCAAAATGTCTCAACCAGCGATGGAATCCTTTAACATTCAGGAAATCTTATTCCTTGGTTGAAGTTTAAGAATACAATGGGTGCATCTACCAAGGATGCACTTAAAATCGTCCGATCCCAACCACTGCTGCACTTTCAAGGTTAGTGTTACCTTTATTAGTGACCATGGCGTTTAACTTGTATCCTCCCAGTTCTCTCACAGTTATATAAAGAAAGTCTTATATATTTTATGGAAGCTTGCAAGTTTTCAGAGGAGTCAAATTGATATCCCATTCATTACCATGACTTAAAATCCTGGAAATCAGTTTCCACACAGGATCAAATAATATATTAGGAAAAGCTAGTGTCTTCCTCTCTCCCTAGACGGAAACTCACCCTTGTCTTATCTGTGTCTTATATTTCTGCACGTGTTCTTCCCTCCCAGATGGAACAAAGATAGAGGAGTTCTGGTCCTTGCCTTTCACCCCACCAATCTCTGCATCTAACACATCATTCTCTGACATTTTTGCCATCTTCAACGTGATCCTACCACCAGTCACATCTTCCTATCTCCGCACCTTTCTGTTTTCTGTAGAGACGGCTCCCTCCACAACTCCTTGATTCACTCGTCCCTGCCTACCCAAACCACCCCCTCCCGAGGTGCTGTTGCCTGCAAACGCAGCGGATGCAACATTTGTCCCTATTCCCCCTCGGTCATATCCATCAAGGCACTCCAGCCCTTCCAGATGAGATGGAGGCTTACATGCATCTCCTCTAACCTCTCCTGCATTTGCTGCTCGATGCCGCTCCTTTGTGTAGACAATGGGACCACTTGCAGTTAGTCCGGCAAGACCCGCTGGATTTCCCGGTTGCTAACTATTTTAACTCCTTCACATTCCCTTAGTGACCTTTCTGTCCTGGGCCACCTCGGTTGCCAGAGTTGGGGCTGTGCACAAACTGGAGAAATAGCCCCTTAAATTCCCTTGTAGTTTACAACTAACGTTATGAACATTGAATTCTTCAATTTTAGGTAACTAACCTGCAAATAAACCTCCCTTTTGTTCCCATCTTTTGTGAGCCCCACCTGGCCACCCCATTTGGGAGAACACCCAGATCACTCCGAAGATAGGCACAAAATGCTGGAGTAACTCGTTGGACAGGCAGCATCTCTTGAGAGAAGGAATGGGTGTTGTTTTGGGTCGAGACCCTTCTTCAGACTGATGTCAGGGGGTTGGGACAAAGGAAGGATATAGGTGGAGACAGGAAGATAGAGGGAGAACTGGGGAGGGGAAGAGGGGGACAGAGTTTTGGGTCTCGATCCGAAATGACACCCATTCCTTCTCTCCAAAGATGCTGTGTTTCCCGCTGAGTTACTGCAGCATTTTGTGTCTGTCTTCGGTTTAAACCAGCATCTGCAGTTCCTTCCTACACCCAGATCACTCCGCTGTCTTCCTCCATTTAAACTATGTTCTTTTTTTTGCTATTCTACCAAATATTTTCATAATTGTTGAGTAAGGAATGTTGATTAGGTAGAAAAGGAGGGGGGAAGGGGGAGATAACGAGGCAGGCAATAATATAGGCCAAAAAAGACTCAATTATCTTTTGTTTGTCTTTTGCAAAAGAAATATATGGTAAATCAGGAACAGCAGCCAAATCTAGGTGATTAGTGGTTCAAGTAATTAGTGGTTAGCAGCAATTGGAGATAAATATCCAAAATGGAGGATTTATTATTGAAAGATAGTATCCCAAGTTTGAAGGTTAGGAATTATTGATATTAGCAGTTGCAGAAGGGTTGTGGTAAGCTGCTGGGTAATCACAGCTTGGCAAAGTCTTTTATAAACTACATGGGAAGAGATTTTAAAAGCATTGGAAGGAAGCACATATACTTGGGTGAATTTTTGTGTGATGGGCACAAAGTGTTGAAACTATCAAGGATGAGAGAACTTTAAGAGGCAAGAAGGAGAGCAACATAAAACTACAGCACAGGAGCAGACCCTTTAGCCCACGATGTTCATGCTAACCATGATATCAAGTTACACTAACCTCCTTTGCCTGTATGTGATCCATGTCCCTGCATATCTATTGCCTATCTAAGAGCTTTTTTGAAGAAGGGTCTTGGTCCGAAACGTCACCCATTCTTTCTCTCCAGAGATGCTGCCTGTCCCGCTGAGTTACACCAGCTTTTTGTATCTAAGAGCCTTTTAAATCCTCATGCAGTGTTTGCTTCCATCACCACCTCTGGCACCCATTCCTTTATATTTTAAAGCAAAAACTTCTTGCTCATTTCCTTTAAACATCGCCTCTAAAACTATGCCTACTACCACTTGACATTTCGACCCTATCTATGCCTCTCATAATTTTATATACTTCTATCAGGTGTTCCGCTACCTCTGACGTTCCAGAGAAAATAATCCGTCCCTATCTTATAGCCAACAATAAACTATTGGTCTGAAGAAGGGTCTTGACCCGAAACATCACCCATTCCTCTCCAGAGATGCTGCCTGTCCCGCTGAGTTATTCCAGCATTTTGTGTCTTGGTTTAAACTAGCATCTGCAGTTCCTTCTTACACAATAAAATTACTTACTTACTGCCCATGATGCCTCCTGGCATGTGGGGCAACAACGAAGGTTCTCCACTCCTATCTGTTTTGGGCTAGTTTCTGGACACTGCCCCAGGTCAATTCCATAGTTTCCATTTCCTCGTCTACAGTTCGACGCCATGTGGTTTTGGGTCTCCCTCTTTTCCTTTTCCCTTCTGGTGTCCAGTGCAGGGCTATTCTTGGGATGCTGTCTGGTTCTCTTCTCAGTATATGGCCAATCCAGTTCCAGCGCTTTCTCATGATGATGGTATCCATACTCTCTTGCTGGCATTGAGCAAGGAGATCTTGGTTGGATATGGTGTTTGGCCAAAATATTCTAACGATTCTTCTCAGGTTCTTAGTATGGAAGACTGACAGCTGCTTGATGTCACCCGCTGTCATTCTCCAGCATTCCGAGCCGTATAAGAGGGTGGAGAGGACACAGCTCCCGTACATCTTCAGCTTGGTCTTAGTGCTGTGTTGCTGGGACCTCCATACATTGTTTAGCATTCTGAAAACATTCCTAGCCTTGTTTAGCCGGTTCTTAATGTCATTTTGTGCTCTGCCATTGTATCTGACTTTATTACCAAGATAAATAAACTCCTCAGTTATGGGAAGGTCGTTTCCATTCACTTGGATTGGTAAGGGGTTTTGGTTGTTTACTGTCACTAATTCAGATTTTTTCCAGATTTTTCAATAAAGTAAACCACCCTCTAATCCAGGCAACATTACAGGGGGTATTTTTCCCCTGACACAGGTCTGAAGAAGGATCTCGACACAAAATGTTACCCATTCCTTCACTCCAGAGATGCTGTCTGTCCCGCTGTTACTCCAGCATTTTGTCTCTTCAGCATTACAATAAGTCCCTTCTGCACCCTCTCCAAAGCTTCCACGTCCTTCCTCTAATGGAGCAACCAGAAATGCATGCAATATTTCAAATGCAACCTAACTAAAGTTCTATGAAGCTGCAACATGACTTCCCGACTCTTATACTCAATATTCCTACCACATGCCACCTATACCGCTCTATCTATGTGTTGTCACCTTCAGGGACTTATGGACTTGGAGCCTAAGATCTAAGGGTGAGGGGGAGTTCATGCTTGGGTGTTCCAATTTAGTATCTTAACTCAAAGTTCAAACGTCCTTACTCATAACCATTTTAAATCTTATGGAATTGTGATCAAGATAGTGTAAGAAAATAACTGCAGATGCTGGTACAAATCAAAGGTATTTATTTACAAAATGCTGGAGTAACTCAGCAGGTCAGGCAGCATCTCAGGAGAGAAGGAATGGGTGACGTTTCGGGTCGAGACCCTTCTTCAGACTGATGTCTGGACGACGTTTTGGGTCGAGACCCTCCTTCAGACTGATGTCAGGGGGCGACGTTTCGGGTCGAGATCCTTCTTCAGACTGATGTCAGGGGGCGACGTTTCGGGGCGAGACCCTCCTTCAGACTGATGTCAGGGGGCCCTGATATCAATCTTAAGAAGGGTCTCAACCCGAAACATCACCCATTCCTTGTCTCCTGAGATGCTGCCTGACCTGCTGAGTTACTCCAGCATTTTGTGATCAAGATAGTAGTCGGCAATGGAGCAACAGAAATTGGATTAGAACACAATATCTGCTCTGGTGATGAGGGCGACACTGTGATGATTCCACATTGGGTAAGTGCTGGGAAGTAACTGGCTATAAGGATCCTTAAAGGACAAGCTTCTGCCACCCATGAGATAAGCCTTGGTCAAGGCTACAATATCAATGCAATTAGCCACACTAAAGTTGTCTATGTCAAGCAGGAGTTCTGGTGCAAAATAGCAGAAATAGCTGATACTTATGGAATCTGATGGGCAAAGTTGTGAAATTATCCTTCTCTGAGCACACTCAACTTCTATGTATATGTTCGAGGTGTTAACATTAGTAGGGATAAAGTAGACGTCGTTGAGGTTTAATAGGCACCATAAATCCTCATCCAATGAGGATTTAAACCTGGGGAGGAAGAAGGACAAAAAAAGGCAGGCAGAATGTTGTTGGGATTGGAGGGGGAGGAGAATGACAGGAAAGAAACTGCAGATGGCCAGACTAGATGAGTAAGAGAGGTTGCTTTTGCATTAGTCCAGAACAAGGGATCGTGGTTTCTTCATTAAAGGGTGACCCATTTAAGGCAGAAATAAGAAGAGCAGTTTATATCCTAGGACTGCAAATCCTAAAAATCTCCACTTGTGTTGTTGATGATCAGATAAGTACATCAAAGGTGACTAGACTGACATCAAATGATACCTGTCAATAATTCAATCTGCATTGCACCACTGTTTTTGCTGGCTCTGTATCTTTTGCTATCTTATTACAAGTGGAAACTAATTTTCCAGAGAAAATTGTTTCCTAGCAATAAATCTCGTAGAAGGGTGGAACGAAAAAGCGTCTTCATTTTAGAACTGGAGTTCTGATTCTGTCTTATCCGTTTTCTGAATTAAGTCTGATTGACCACTAGGGGCCAGAGTAGTGCTGTAAGATTAACAAGTGTATATATTTACTTGAATTCACTGTAAAGTAAATCAGGAAGATGTGAATGAAACGAAAATCCATCTGTGGTGCCTTTTATACCTTGAGATGCTCAAAATGCTTTAACAACGTTGCTGTGTTTTTGAAGTGTTGCCAATTTATGCACAGCAAGCTCCCATGAATACAATACAATATATCTTTATTGTCATTGTACAGGGAGGGGTTCAACGAGATTGGGAATGCGACTTCCGTACGATGCAATAAATTAGTTAGCTAATCAACATAAATTTAGACAACCCAGAGAAACAAAATTAGAAATAGTTTTAAAACAGAATAAAGTGCAAATAGGTCTGTGCCGGGTCGCTGTGCGACGTGACCATCCGACTCAGCAGGACCGGTTCAGAGCAGCTATGGCACTGGGGATGAAGCTGTTCCTGAGTCTGGAGGTGCGGGTGTAGAAGGCCTTGTAGCGTCTGCCTGATGGTAGATGTTCGAACAGACTATTGCAGGGGTGCGAGGATCTTTTTGTGAATGCTGGTGGCTTTCCTGAGGCATCGTGTATTGTAGATGCCCTCCAAGGCTGGTGGCTGTGTTCCGATAATCTTCTGAGCTCCATAGACTACCCGCTGAAGAGTCAGCTGAACAGCGACTTAAAGTTTCCACAAAATACTGGAGTAACTCAGCAGGTCAGGTAGCATCTTTGGAGAAAAAGAATGGGTGATGTTTTGGGTCGGAGCACTTCTTCAGATCGAATTCTTCACTCTGAAGAAAGGTTCCGACCCAAAATATCACCTATTCTTTTTCTCTAGCGATGCTGCCCAACCCACTGACTTACTCCAGCATTTTGTCTATCTTTGGTACAAACCAGCATCTGCAGTTCCTTCCTACAGACTTATATTTTTAGTGATGATTCCTTATAAATAGGTGTAACCAGGACAATTAACGTTCTTGCGTTAAAACAAGACGTACCTTCAATTGGTGCAATGCGTGAAGATCATAAGTGATAGGAGTAGAATCAGGCCATTCAGCCCATCAAGTCTACTCTGCCATTCAATCATGGCTGATCTATCTCTCCCTCCTAACCCCATTCTCCTGCCTTCTCCCCATAACCTCTGACACCAGTACTAATCTAGAATCTATCTATCTCTGCCTTAAATATATCCAATGACCTTGGCTACACAGCGTTCTGTGACAAAGAATTCCACTCATTCACCATCCTCTGACTAAAGAAATTAATTCTCATCTTCCTAAAAGAACGTCCTTTAATTCTGAGGCTATGACCTCTAGTCCTAGACTCGCCCACTAGTGGAAACATCCTCTCCACATCCACTCTATCCAAGCCTTTCACTATTCTGTACGTTTCAATGAGATTCCTCCTCATTCTTCTAAACTTCAGTGAATATAGGCCCAGTACTGTCAAACGCTTAACCTGCTCATTCCTGGGATTATTCTTGGTTAAGGTTGCAATGTTTTCACTTTCCTAACAATAACACCTACAATATCCTATGGTTAAGGTTTTGCTACCAAACTGGAGACCAACATCACTGAGTAGGAGTCTTGCTTAGCCCTACATGGAAGAGTTGAAGCTGGGGCAGTGGATGCTCTTAGGATTGGGTGATTGTGAGGGAGAGGGCCGGTTGCCGGTTGCTGATCATTTTAGTCCAGTTTAGTTTATTGTCACGTGTACCGGTACAGTGAAAAGCTTTTGTTGCGTGCTACCCAGTCAGCAGTAAGACAATACATGATTGTAATCGAACAATTTACAGTGTGCAAGTTTCCATTCCTCCTCAGTCCTTCAATATATCTCACTCTCAAATCCTGCCCTTTCTGAAAACCCCAATTATAATTTGAGGTAATTAGTCTCCAGACCACATTTCCATCCAATTCCAGCAAGAGATCTCATCAAATATCTGCCATTATCAAGCTTTTATTTTCAAACTATTTCTCCGTAACATTTTATAATTCAGTCTAAACTCTGTGACTCCTGTCAATGCCTGTTATTATTTGAGATTAATTGTTTTGTTTTGGTCCTCAGGGCGTTGTACATTTTGAATGTCCCTTCAGTTGTCCTCTCTGCTGACTTTCTATTGTGATGTGGGTCCTATAGATGCTAGGAACCCTCTGGTGTTTAGTACAGATGAATACTCTATATAAGCTGGATGGAATCTGCCATCAGGCTAGGCGAATCTGGACATTTCACAACTGAGTACAAATCCTAATTAATATTTGCTTTCCCTAAACAACTACAGTGCCCCTTGGCAAAATCTCATCAATGATAAACAACCAAATTTAGGGCTAGATGAATCCTGATACAAGACAGTCTAAATCAATCTAATCAGTTCTATCTCTGTCCCGCCTACTCCCTTGACATCAGTCTGAAGAAGGGTCTCGACCCAAAACATCAACCATTCCTTCTCTCCAGAGATGCTGCCTGTCCCGCTGAGTTACCCCAGCTTGTGTCTACCTTCGATTTAAACCAGCATCAGCAGTTCTTTCCTATACATAATCATTTTTAACCATCTGCAAAATGATAGAAGGCATCATTGATAGTGTCATTGCATGACGTACTCACTAATCCTGGGTTTCGATTTTGACGGGATCACTTAGCTCCAGACCATATCACAACAAAAGACGGGCTAAAGCACTGAATACCAGAGGTGAGGTGAGAGTGACGGTCCTTGACGTAAAAGCAGCATGTGACTGAATGTAGCTTCACAAACTCCTGGTAAAACTGAAGACAATGGGCATCAAGGACGAAACATATAAGATTATTAAGGGGTTGGACACGTTAGAGGCAGGAAACATGTTCCCAATGTTGGGGGAGTCCAGAACAAGGGGCCACAGTTTAAGAATAAGGGGTAGGCCATTTAGAACTGAGATGAGGAAAAACGTTTTCAGTCAGAGAGTTGTGAATCTGGAATTCTCTGCCTCAGAAGGCAGTGGAGGCCAATTCTCTGAATGCATTCAAGAGAGAGCTAGATAGAGCTCTTAAGGATAGCAGAGTCAGGGGGTATGGGGAGAAGGCAGGAACGGGGTACTGATTGAGAATGATCAGCCATGATCACATTGAATGGCTCGAAGGGTCGAATGGCCTCCTCCTGCATCTATTGTCTATCCCAATGGTTGGAATCACAAAAGAAGATGATTGTTGCTATTGGAGAATCCTCGGCACAATGGCCCAGGCTCAATTATTCTTCAGTTTTTATTAATTCCTTTCCTTCCATCATTAGAACAGTATAGCACAGGAACCATAATTTCAGTGCCAAACAAAATACCAAATTAAACTAATCTCATCTGCCAATTTCCCTGGAAAACCACGGCTCTTTCAAATTATTATTCTTTCCTTTCCACCGAACAGGGACATAAAGACTGTACTCTCAAAATTTCACCTTTAAATATCCTCCATTTCTCTATTATATCCTTTTCATAAAACAAAAAGTCCCATTTCACTCCTTTTAAATCCTTTCTCATCTCCTCAATTAGCCTTTCTCCAATCCAAAATCTCAACCCTTGTTCCAGATTTGACCTTCTCCATAATTATATTGAAACTAATGGCATTGTGATCACTAGACCCAAAGTGCTCCTCAACACATACCTCCGTCACCTGACCCATCTCATTTCCCAACAGGAGGTCCAACACTGCCCTTTTTTGAGGATGTAACTAGGAAAATTGACAGGGGAGAGTCAGTGGATGTGGTGTACCTCGACTTTCATAAAGCCTTCGACAAGGTCCCACATAGGAGATTAGTGGGCAAAATTAGAGCACATGGTATTGGGGGTAGGGTACTGACATGGATAGAAAATTGGTTGACAGACAGAAAGCAAAGAGTGGGGATAAATGGGTCCCTTTCGGAATGGCAGGCAGTGACCAGTGGGGTACCGCAAGGTTCGGTGCTGGGACCCCAGCTATTTACGATATACATTAATGACTTAGATGAAGGGATTAAAAGTACCATTAGCAAATTTGCAGATGATACTAAGCTGGGGGGTAGTGTGAATTGTGAGGAAGATGCAATAAGGCTGCAGGGTCACTTGGACAGGTTGTGTGAGTGGGCGGATACATGGCAGATGCAGTTTAATGTAGATAAGTGTGAGGTTATTCACTTTGGAAGTAAGAATAGAAAGGCAGATTATTATCTGAATGATGTCAAGTTAGGAAGAGGGATGTTCAACGAGATCTGGGTGTCCTAGTGCATCAGTCACTGAAAGGAAGCATGCAGGTACAGCAGGCAGTGAAGAAAGCCAATGAAATGTTGGCCTTCGTAACAAGAGGAGTTGAGTATAGGAGCAAAGAGGTCCGTCTACAGTTGTACCGGGCCCTGGTGAGACCGCACCTGGAGTACTGTGTGCAGTTTTGGTCTCCAAATTTGAGGAAGGATATTCTTGCTATTGAGGGCGTGCAGCGTAGGTTCACTAGGTTGATTCCCGGAATGGCGGGATTGTCGTATGTTGAAAGGCTGGAGCAATTAGGCTTGTATACACTGGAATTTAGAAGGATGAGGGGGGATCTTATTGAAACATATAAGATAATTAGGGGATTGGACACATTAGAGGCAGGAAACATGTTCCCAATGTTGGGGGAGTCCAGAACAAGGGGCCACAGTTTAAGAATAAGGGGTAGGCCATTTAGAACGGAGATGAGGAAGAACTTTTTCAGTCAGAGAGTGGTGAAGGTGTGGAATTCTCTGCCTCAGAAGGCAGTGGAGGCCAGTTCGTTGGATGCTTTCAAGAGAGAGCTGGATAGAGCTCTTAAGGATAGCGGAGTGAGGGGGTATGGGGAGAAGGCAGGAACGGGGTACTGATTGAGAGTGATCAGCCATGATCGCATTGAATGGCGGTGCTGGCTCGAAGGGCTGAATGGCCTACTCCTGCACCTATTGTCTATTGTCTATTCTCTGGTAGGTACCTCTACGTATTGCTGCAAAAAACTATCCTGCACACATTTTACAAACTCCAAATCATCCAGTCCTTTAACAGAATGTGATTCCCAGTCTATGTATGGAAAATTGAAATCACCCACAATCACTACTCTGTGCTTACTACTAATATCTGCTATCTCCTTACATATTTGCTCTTCCAATTCTCGTTCCCTATTTGGCGGTCTGTAATACACCCCTATAAGTGTTGCTAAACCTTTCTCATTTCTGAGTTCCACCCAAACAGCCTCCCTAATCGAGCCTTCTAGTCTGTCCTGCCAAAGCACTGCTGTGATATCCTCCCTGACAAGCAATGCAACACCCCCACCTCTTGCCCCTCCGATTCTATCACATCTGAAACAATGAAATCCTGGAATATTTAATTGCCAATCGCAACCCTCCTGCAACCATGTTTCACTGATCGCCACAACATCATACTTCCAGATGTCAATCCAGGCTCTAAGCTCATCCACCTTTCTTACAATGCTCCTAGCATTAAAATATACACATTTAAGGGACCCATCATTTCTTATTCTCAGTTTATTTCTTTTCACTTCTCTCTCTCCTACATACAGGTACTCTCCAAAGACGTACAGGTATGTAGGTTAATTGGCTGGGTAAATGTAAAAATTGTCCCTAGTGGGTGTAGGATAGTGTTAATGTACGGGGATCGTTGGGCGGCACGGACTTGGTGGGCCGAAAAGGCCTGTTTCCGGCTGTATATATATGATATGATATGATATGATATTGGGTCTGAGTGTTTCCCTTTTCTGCCTCCTGCCTCACACACTGCCTATTAGCTATCTGTGTTTGAGTCCCTCCCCCCAACCGTACTAGTTTAAAGTCTCCGCAATTACCTTAGCAAATCTCCCCGTCAGGATATTGGTTCCTCTCAGGTTCAGATGCAACCCATCCTTTTTGTACAGGTCATACTTCCCCCAGAAGAGGTCCCAATGATCCAGAAACTTGAATCCCTGCTCCCTGCACCAGTTCCTCAGCCACGTATTTATCCTCCACCTCACTCCATTCCTATTCTCACTATCGCGTGGCACAGGCAGTAAGCCTGAGATTATTGCTTTGGAAGTCCTTTTTTTTAAACTCTCTTCCTAGCCCCCTAAATTCTCCTTTCAGGACCTCTTCCCTTATCCTACCTATATTGTTGGTACCTATATGTACCACGACCTCTGGCTCCTCTCCCTCCCCTTTCAGGATATCCTGGACACGCTCAGACACATCCCGGACACCGACACCAGGGAGGCAAACCACCATCCGGGTCTCCCGACTGCGTCCACAGAATCGCCTATCTGACCCCCTCACTATAGAGTCCCCTATTACTATCGCTCTCTTCTTCCTTTCCCTACCCTTCTGAGCAACAGGGCCGGACTCCGTGCCAGAGGCCCGGGCGCCGTCGCTGCCCCCAGGTAGGCTGCACTCCCCAACAACACTTAAACAGGAGTATTTATTACCAAGGGGTACATCCACTAGGGTACTCTCTAGTCCCTGCTCCTTGCCCCCCCTAACCGTGACCCACTTGTCTACCTCCCGTGGTCTTGGAGTGACCACCTCTCTGTAACTCCTCTCTATAACCTCCTCACTCTCCCTGACCAGACGGAGGTCATCAATCTGCCGCTCCAGGTTCCTAATACGGTCCCTTAGGAGCCACATCTCGTCGCACCTGGCGCAGATGTGGATGTCTGGAAGACTATCAGACTCCCAAACTCCCTACATCCGACACCCAGAACAATAAACTGCCCTGGCACTCATACTCCCCAAACAAAGCCCCGTGCTCGGTTTCTAAACCTACCGCCCGGCCGCTGCTCCAACCGCTCCAACCGCCCACCCAAAAGAACTGAGTGATCTCCTGGGAGAGGCGAAAAACCGGATACAAAACCCAGGCCAATTTGGGGGAAAAAATCCGGGAAATTCCTCTCCGACCCCAAGCTAGGCAATCGAAACTTGTCCGGGAGATCACACAGGTCTTACTCCTTACTATCCCCACACAATACTTCCCAAGCAACACAGCTGGCTACTGTTGCTGCCTGCTGGCTGCTGCCTGCTGATTGCTGCCTGCTGGCTGCTGCTGATTGCTGCTGGCTGCTGCTGATTGCTGCTGGCTGCTGCTGATTGCTGCTGGCTGCTGCTGATTGCTGCTGGCTGCTGCTGATTGCTGCTGGCTGCTGCTGATTGCTGCTGGCTGCTGCTGATTGCTGCTGCTACTGATTGCTGCTGCTACTGCTGCTGATTGCTGCTGATACTGCTGCTGATTGCTGCTGCTTGCTGCTGCTGATTGCTGCTGCTACTGCTGCTGATTGCTGCTACTCCTTCCTCTGGCTTCCAACGTAACCCGACCTGTGGCAAGTTAGGACATCCTTGGAACATCTGGATAACACTAAATGTTATTCCCTTATCATGTATCTGCACACTGCCAATGGCTCGATTGTGATCATGTAATGTCTTTCCGCTGGCTGGTTAGCGCACAGCAAAAGCTTTTCACAGAACCTCGGTACACGTGACACTGCACATTGGCACCGCAGTTGAGAAAGCACAGATACACCTCTGCTTGCTCAGAAGGCTAAGGAAATTCGGCATGTCTCCAATGAATCTTTTGTAATTTCTACAGATGCATCAGAGAAAGCATTCTATTTGGATGCATCACAGCTTGGTATGGCCATTGCTCTGCCCAAGACCACAGAAGTTACAGAAAGTTGTGAACACAGTACAGACCATCACGCAAACCAACCTGTCCCCATCAACCCCATCTCCACCATGCTGTCTCGAGGATGCAGTCAACATCATCAAGGACCAGGCAAAATGTGTAGGAAGGAACTGTAGATGCTAGTTCACACTGAAGATAGACACAAAACGTTGGTGTAATTCAGCAGGTCACCTATTCCTTTTCTCCAGAAATGCTGCCTGACTTGCTGAGTTATTCCAGCATTTTGTGCCTATAAACCAAGGACCATGTATGCCTCGGTCACTCTCTCCTTTCCCCTCTTCAATTGGGCAGAAAATACAAAAGCTTGAATGCATGTACCACCAGATTCAAGATCAGCATCTCCCCCGCTATTATTAAGCTCTTGAATGGACTTCTCGTGTGCTGAGAGAGAAAAGGACGAGTTCCAATCTATTTTCTTGCAGCCTCTGCACTTTTTTTTAATGTGCACTTTCTCTGTAACTAAAGGTAGACACAAAATGCTGGAGTAACTCAGCGGGCCAGGCAGCATCCCGGGAGAGAAGGAATGGGTGACGTTTCGGGTCGAGACCCTTCTTCAGACCGTAACTATATTCTGCACTGGATTCATTTTCTCTTTTGCAATTTCTGATCTCTGGGGTATAATTTGCCTGGTAGCATGCAGAACAAAGCTTTTCACTGTATTTCAGTATACGTGACAATGCTGGTAAATGCAACCTTTGGAGCAGTGAAGTGATGACTGCAGCTACGATATTTGTGGAGATACCTGCAAAATGTTCATAAATACCTATTCTACACTCTGCTGCAACAGTGGCTGTTGTCTCTGGCCTCCTGCAGGGTTTTATGTAGAGCCAGACATGTATCATTTCCTGAACGGACAGACACATCTCATGGCCAGCCAGCAGCCATGGCACAGGTTCCGTGTGTCTCCATCTGAATTTTTATTGCCTCGGTGGTTTCGGGCCACTGTAATCTGCGTGGTGCTCGATGTCACCAAGGAACAAAGGCACTGTTCTGGAATAGCGGAGATGTTATCTTGGGATGATGGACTGCCAGCACCCAGGGCTAGATCATTGTTCTGGAAGAGTGGAGCTGAAACTAAGAGTACATTACTGCCATTAGAATACACGGCTGCCACATGGAAGTTTGTCACTTGTATTCCCACCGCCTCTCTACCTTACACTTAGGGAACGCTCTCTCAGGGACTCCATGATCCGCCCATCTCTCCCCACACAGCCCTCCCCTGTCCTCTGCCACTTTTCCCCACCACATGAGGTGCAACACCTCTCCCCATACTCCTCCCGCACAGCCTACCCGAGACCCAAACAGCCCTTCCAGGCCAGACAAAGATTCACGTGTGGTTCCTCCAAACTCACCTGCTGTATTCAGGGCTCTCAATACGACCTCTACGTTGCTGAGACCTGGCGTAGATTTGGCAACCGTTTTATGGAACTCCTTTGCTTTTTTGGCAATAGCTCTCCTGAGCTCCCAGTTTCATGCCATTTAGTTTAGTATAGTTTAGTTTAGAGATACTGTGCAAAACAGGCCCACCGAGCCACACCAACCAGCATTCCCCGTCTACTAGCACTATCCTACACACTAGGGACAATTTCCAATCTTTACCGAAGCCAATTAACCTACAAACCTGCACGTCTTTGAAGTGTGGGAGGAAACCGGAGCACCCGGAGAAAACACATGCAGTCATGGGGAGAACGTACAAACACTGAACATACAGCAACTCTGTAAGGCAGCGACTCTGCCTCCATTCTGCCCTATCTCAACTCCTCTTCTCATTCCCACATTGTCCTATCAGTCCTCGACCTTCCCCACTGCCAGGGTGAGTCCAAACACTAATTAAAAGCGCAGCACCTCATCCGCCTGGATTGTCTACAACCCAAATGGCAAGAACATTTAATTTTTTAACTTCAGGTAACTCACAATCGCTGTGCTCCTTCCTTTCTCTTTCTTGATCCCCCATCACTCCTTTTCATCCGCCTCCCCAACCTGGTTACATTGGCCTGTCACCCACACACTACACCTTCTGGTTCTCCTATCCCCTCCACAATTGGTTCCAGGTCCACATCATCCTTCCCTCACCTTGTCCCACTTGACACCTTCCTTATTTTCCACATCGACAGCCTCCATCTCCACCCTCCCTTTCCCCACCTAGCTCCATCTGCCCCCCCTTTTATTTCTCCTTCCACATCTCCCTCTATCTATCATCCACGAGTCACTGTCTCCTAATTCCTACTCTCTCTCTGCCCCACCTGTCTACCTTACCTATCTGCCTGTCTCCCTCCTCACCTGGTTCCGCCTCTCGCCTGCAAGCACCTGCCACATCCCTCCCTCTCACCTCTATCCCAATGCAGAGTCTTGACCCCAAAATGTCAGCTATCCGTTCGCCTCTTCAGACACTGCTGAGCCCTCTGAGTTCCTCCAGCAGTTTGTTTTTTGATGGTGGATCTGCAGAGACATGGCAAAATTCATTGGTGTCAGCCTGACAATCTAAAGGTTCCGCAAGGCAGTCATGAGAAACAAGTTTCATTTTACACATACGCAACCAGATAGTGATATTTTTAGTTGCATTTATAAAGGAACACGTTCCATAGTCAGTTGAAAGATTGGATCTATTAACAGGCAGTTAAAATTTACAGCTTTATAAATTGAATTGAATTTTAATTATTAAAGCAACATAAATTTGTAAGGGAAGGCTATCTCAAGACTAATGTGGATGTGCAGCTCTGCGACTGGAAGCCCAATTTGGGAGCTTCAGGTTTTATTTTTGATGCTGCCAGACACATTGCTGTTCCCACGGTGACTGGTTGTGGAGATGAATTTGTTGCGAATGATTAAAGAGGAGGCATGCTGGTAAATGTTACATTCTGCCAAAAAGACAAGAAAACTTTAAGACAGTGATAGAAATGGAGCAAATTACATTGTAGAAACAAGAAACTGCAGATGCTGGTTTACACAAAAGGACACCAAGTGCTGGGGTCAGCTCAGCGGGTCAGACAGCATCTCTGGAGAACATGGATAAGTCACGCTTTGTGTCAGGACCCTTCTTCAGACTGATTGTAATTGGGGGGGGTTTAACACTGGGAGAGAGGAGAGACAGGACAAAGAATGATTGGTTCCGTTGCTTCTGGCCTAGCCGGAGATGGAACAACAAATAACTTCTGTTCCTACAACCACCTGAAAATCACATTGGAACCTAAATCATGGTTGATATTGAACACTTGCTGTCAGGTCGGGAAGTGCAAAAGACCATTTTGCCGCATCAAATGTCATTACCATTGCTCAATTCTCCACCATTAATATCCTTGGGTCACCATCGACCAGAAACTACTGGACCAGCCACATACCTGCTTGGTATCCTGCAGCAGGCGGGGCCACAGTGGCACAGCTAGTAGAGCTGCTGCCTCAAAGCGGCAGACACTCAGGTTCGATCCTGACCTCGGGTGTTGTCCTTGTGGAGTTTGCACGTTCTCCCTGTGTTCGCGTGGGTTTCTTCCAGGTGGTTCGGTGTCCTCCCACACAGGGCCGGATTAAGCCAGTGCAGGGCCCGTAGCATATGTTATAAAGTGGCCCTAAATACGGGACAAGGTGACGTCACCCAGCCAACAGCCACGTGCCCCCGCTCCTCTTAGCTTTTAATGCATTTCAATCTCAAATTTGAATCTGTACAAAAAATGACAAAGCAGGGCGGCTCCTACATTTGTCCGCCCCACCTCCCCCAAAGCGATCCCCCCCACCCCGGGTCCTCCATTGTTCTTGCACCTCCCTCCCCTCACGGCGGTACTCCACGCTCTCGTCGACCGTGGGTCAACCTGCGAAGTATCACCGCTGCCGCAGCCCAATCACCACGAGGCTCCACCGCCGCTGCCGCCAAGGCCTCACCGCTGTCGATCCCCACTTCACGCCTCTGTGGTGTCGACCTGCGACTGGGCTCCGTCGGCCGTTTCGCCCGACCCGGGCTTTTACCTGCGAAGCCCTGGCCAGGCCCCGACCCGGGCTTCTACGTGGCGATCCGGGAGGCATCGAGACCGCGGCGTCGCGATAAAGGACTCCGGCCGCGTTCCCAGTCCACAGCGCGCAACACAGCCCGGGGCCCTCGAAAGCGCCGGGCCCTTAGCAAATGCTACTTTTGCTACTATGTTAATCCGGCCCTGCTCCCACATCCCAAAGACGAGCGGATTTGTAAGTTAATTGGCCTCTGGAAATTGCCCCGGGTGTGCAGGGAATGGATGAGAAAGTGGGATAACATAGAACTAGTGTGAATGGGTGATTGGTGGTTGGCGTGGACTGAAGGACCTGATACTATGCTGTATCCTTCAATTCAAAGTAACTCACCCTCTTGGGTTTCAACCATCTCCAAGGCAAAAATCAAGAACATTGTGGAATATTCTCACTTAAGTGCAGTTAACCAACATCTCTCTCGACACTACAGGGGACTGAGCAATCTCTCTGATTGGTACATATTTTGTGAAGCACATTGAATATTACTTCCATCCGTCATTGCCACATTATAGCTGCAGTGTGCATGATCTGCCAAATGTACTGCAGTTCCCTGCCTAGCTTACTCTGACAGCAGAGCTGACAATATATGCTGGCCTTGTTAGTGAAGCCCAGATCCTGATAAAGCAAACAAGTAAACAAAATCTTGCATATTTTAGGCTCTGCCTAGCATAATGTCTTCAATAAAATGGTGAAATAATCTGAAACTGGCACATAGGTGAGCTAGAAATTTTTCAATTAATAATTAAGCCATTTAGCAATTGAGATTTTGTAAAAGACTGCTCGTTAATAGCATGCAAAATTCTGTGCCCTGCTGAAGCTTTGATCTTCAAACAAAAACAAGGTTGATTCCCATGAACCTTGCGTCGCATTGAGAGAAATTACATTTTATCAGCTGAAAGATGAAGCAAAAGGCTCTACTTTACGTATGCCTCCTTGGCCACAGACGAATGCACTGACTGCTCAGCCGGCAGTATCTTTCTATGGTGTGACAGATGAATGCAAAGTTCATGAAGGATGCGTGGGGTGGCTTCACTTCACGGACAAACAGCAGACACAGATTTGTTCATCAAACTCCAGGATAGAGTTGAATAAATTGGTTGGTTATCTTTAGTAATAGGGAAATACAATGGAATATTGGTACATTTAAAGCAGTACCTGGTCAATTTCAGCACCACTGTGCATTATCTACCATCTGTGTGGCAACGATCTTGGTTTTCGATGTGGTGAATGTCAGTGTTATCTTAATAAAATTGCGTGGCCTTAAGCCAATTTCAAATGTACTTTGAGGAAATTGATTGATGTAATTTGTCATGCACAAGTGAGGTGGCGCAGTGGAGTTGACGTCTTGAAAACAGCATAGCACTGCTGCCAGAGACCAAAACTTTTTGATGATTAAAGAAAAGCCTGTGGATGATATCTGGTTTTGTGATTCTGATTTTGGTAATCCCTCAGAAAAACTGCCCTCGTCTTTCTTAGAGGTAGAGGGTGTGGGTTGGGGAGATGCTCTTGGTATAATATGCATGAGTAACTGCAGTGCACTTTGCATTTGTGGTCTGCTGTGCTCATTTTATGTTAGTTCTTTCCTTTCTCCCCGTCTCTCCATAAATCTTATCGAAACATATAAGATTATTAAATCTTATCGAAACATAAGATTATTAAGGGGTTGGACACGTTAGAGGCAGGAAACATGTTCCCAATGAGTCTCATTGGGAGTCCAGAACCAGGGGCCAGAGTTTAAGAATAAGGGGTAGGCCATTTAGAACGGAGATGAGGAAAAACCTTTTTCAGTCAGAGTTGTAAATCTGTGGAATTCTCTGCCTCAGAAGGCAGTGGGGGCCAATTCTCTGAATACATTCAAGAGAGAGCTAGATAGAGCTCTTAAGGATAGCGGAGTCAAGGGGTATGGGGAGAAGGCAGGAACAGGTTGAAAATGATCAGCCATGATCACATTGAATGGTGGTGCTGGCTCAAAGGGCTGAATGGCCTACTCCTGCACCCATTGTCTGTTGTCACTTTCTTCATGGACAAGCCCATGATTAAATCTGGAGATGTCTGAAGCCAAGTTGGGCAACAGTGAACAAGTTATTGGTAAATGCTGCCCAATAGTACTGTCTCAATCCAGTAAATTCATTAAAACGAAATATTTAATATTGTAAGGCCCATCTCATTTGAATTCATTTTGTTCTTCAATTATCTTCTAAACTTTACCAAGTTATTATTAGAAATTATTGGAGTTTTCCTTTCCAACTTGTTGATAACCTGTCTCTTCCATATGCTTTTGAATTGTATAAGCGTCCTTTAATGATGAGAATGGGTTTCTATTTGAATGGTTCGATCCAAAATCAACAGCCCATGGGGGAGGGAGCATATGAAACTTGTGCTCTCCAGTCAAGCGCACATTGTGCAGAAGTTTCATAGTACTAATTTCTCCTGACCAGACCATTCAAACTCCTAACCCATCAAGTTTGCAACATTTGCATAAGGATTGGTCCTTGCAAACCACAGGTAGCCAGGTGGGTGAAGCAAACCTCATGGGGTGGACAGCTTGGTGAGCACTGGAGGCAGACAGGCAAGTTAGATAGAACCAAAAATTTCTAAAAACATTCAGGTCAATCAGTATCTGTGGACAGAGTTGCAGTCAGCATTTCAGGTCAATGGCCCTTCTCGAGAACATGTGCATTTCACTGTTTCCAACCTGTCAAAATGTTTAATGTCCGCAGCTCTTCTGTGTCAGAAAAGGTGTAAGTGACAGGTGCAAATGGTGAGTGTGACAAGTCAAAGTTCAGTCTGAACAAGGGTCTCGACCCGCAACGTCACCCATTCCTTCTCTCCAGATGGTGCCTGTCCCACTGAGCTACTCCAGCATTTTGAGCCTATCTTAACTCAAAGGGTAAGGCGTGTTACGTTACGGTACAGACTTTAACATCCTGTGTATCAGCAGATGCATGCCTGTCGCTCACTTGATTCCAGGAGTTCAACTGGCACTTCAGCTTGGGCATGCAGTGCTCACGGGATATTAACATCTCTCCTCTCAATGTTTCACTGGCGCTCTCACCCATGGATCCCACCCACTATATTGTTTTTTTTTTTAAATGAACGAACTTTATTTTTGTTTATTATATTATCTATTAAGTACTGTGTTTACTGCTGCAAGTATCAATTACCCCCAGGACAAAGATGGCGGGACGAGGAGAGGGACGATCAGGTCAAATGCGATGGAGGGAGGCCCTGCAGGAGCCTGGAGCTCACCTGGATCCGAGGCCGCTCCTGTGAACAGAGTGCGTGGCCCCTGCAGAAGCATGCAAAGATAATTTCACTGTGTAGTTGCACGTGACAAATACAGCACCATTCAACCATTACCTTTGCTCAGATCAGAGCTGCTTATAATTATCCATGATGATCTGAAGTCCATCTAATGGAAAGGGAGCAGCCACCTAGCTGCCATTTGAGGGAAAGCATTAAAAGGTGGTAAAGGTTCCAAACTTAATTGGAAGGTTATTATAATGGAAAGTAGAAGCTTTCAGAACATTCCTTTGCCATTATGAAGGTAACATAATTATTTATTAAAATTGTTTTAAATCAGTTTCATAATCAATTTAATGTGCAGATTGTGCATCTTGCACTTATCACCCTGAATTGAAAAGCTGATAGTTGTGGGTATTTGCTTGCAGTCTTCATTACTTGCACTAGCAAGGTGACTAGTTGCCCTCTTTAGCAGTTTTTTTGACACCGGTTGATTTAGCAACACTGATTTACACAAAACCCTCAATCCACTATTTCCCTATTTAGGAGAATTTCCTCACCTGACTACTGCACACAGAAAGATGGGCCAGTAGCATATTCATCTGTTGAGCTGGCTACAATTTAGTTTAAATGGATATTTCAAGGTTTCCTGGCTTGACCAGTAGAGAGACAGGCAAATATAGGCTTCTGTATTTCTATTAATCACTGCACTTCTCCAGAGGGAACCTTGTTCAATTGGACTGAGTAATTCCTTGGGATATCCTGATGAACCCTCATAGTCAAAGCATCATTGGGACTTAAAACACTGAAATTCCTGCTCAATATGCTTGGTTGTAAGCAGCAATAAATTTCACACAAGGTTAGTGTGCTATTACAGGCAACTGAACTACAAGATAGCCACTGAAGTTTTCTTCAGTAGTCCTCAGAAGTGCATAATGTGGTTTAGCGGTCCTTGAGAGAGCACAGCTGGATTAAATGAAATCTTATAAACCTGAGGCCACTTTAAGTGGAAAAGCAGAATTCAATTTAAGATCACAATGCTGGAAATCAGTGTTGCACATGATGGCAATACGCACAAACTGTTGGCATACATAGGCAGGCATAACTGGAACTGCATTCAATGTGTATTGAATTTCACACATCCTTCCCGATTATGTTTTTGAGATTTATTCCCCAAAATACTGAAATTGAAATCACACAGTACAGGTAATTTGGCTGTATTGCATGTTTTCTTATGCAAATTGAATATAACATGATTGATGAATTAGGGAATACCATATGAATTATACATTATAACTCAATTTTAATTGGGAACTAGAGAACTCATGAGCGCTGCGCCAGCACTGAAGGGAGCTCCCGGTGAGTATTGTGAATAAGGGTGTTCCCAGCGAGCGTTGCACAGCTAACCAGGACCGGACCCGGCTACTGGCGCAAAGCGGCCGTCGGCCAGGCAAGGAGGTTCATCGGTGTGCGAGGAGCACCGGAGAGCCATTGCCCACAAGTCCCGGCGGTAGGTCGAGGACATGCCACCGAGAACAAAGAGGGACCATTGA
Source organism: Rhinoraja longicauda (assembly GCF_053455715.1). NCBI lineage: Eukaryota > Metazoa > Chordata > Chondrichthyes > Rajiformes > Arhynchobatidae > Rhinoraja > Rhinoraja longicauda. The sequence continues at coordinate 12,282,440 of NC_135968.1, forward strand.
GACGATATTGAATACTTTTGTAACTTTGGCGGCGCCCAATACGTGGTGACTCTTTGCATACTTGTGTATTATATGCAAAACAGAACCAAGTACAAGTGACAATAAATGATCTATCTATTCACTTAAAATGTTACTTTGGAAATTGACAAGCAGAATAAAAGCAGTCTTTTGGGGAAAAACATTTTCAATGTTTCCCCACAGTAATCAGACACCACTGTCTCTTAAGAATATTCTGTCAATGTAATATACAGCCTTTAGTATTTTTAGCTTAAAGTATCAAAAGTAATCATAGATATTAAAAAGACTTTTATTTTTGAAAATCCTGCAGGGATAAAAATGTTATTGCGAGTCTGAAACTCTAGCCCTAACCTTTTTGGCCACTTACAATTTGTGTTATAATGTGATTTTCCACAACATAATGGAACGTAAATGTCATGTTATAGCAGAACTCCCTGTACTTGGAAATCAGTGCTACACCATTCCACTTCCAGCCAACTTTGTTTTTATACCAACATGTAGTTACTATCTCACCTTTGGAGAAATATTCCTCAAATTCTATGCATGTTCTTCCTGCCTCAATATAACAATCCTCCAACTTCATATCCAGAAACAGGGATTCAGTAAAACAGTTTTGAGTAGAACTAATAAGACACAATGAGGAGACTGCAGTCTTTTGGATACAGCAATTCTAATGAGGAAACATTTCAATATTACATTGAAATAGTAACTCAGATACTACTACAGTCAAATCTTTGGATCAGGTCCCAATTTCACAACATCTAGAATCAAGAGGTGAAAGTATTGCCAAGTGAGGCACTGACACCTTAGGAAGGCATCATACATCCATTTCAGATCACGATCGACAGAAAACAAATGCTATTGAACAAATAACAAAGCTAGTATTAAAATCTTTTTATAATGTTGATCAGTCATTGTGCTTTCAGCAACATGATCTAAACAAACATTCAGTGTTGGCAGCATCTTGGTTGGATCTCCAATTATTCCATCAAATAAACTGAACAATAATATATTATGCATGTTAAGTGGTACTTTAGATGCCTATGCACATGAAAATCAATATTTTTCAAATTAGAGACTTTACAGGACAAATGCAACTTGTGGAATATATATTTACTGAATATACCATGGAAACTACAAAAGAGACATCCAATTTTTTTAGAAAATCCACTTTCTTGAAGAAGATTCACGTCACCCAACAATTCTACCACAACTAGTCACAAAGTGTACTTAATTTATTGATGCAAAAAAAAGTGAAAGGTAATGAGCACAAAGGTCAAAGGCTGAAAGAACTGCAACCAAATGAACCAGCCACTTGGTGTCAGCAGCTGAAATTCGCAACAGATCGATGTTACATTACAGTCTGCAATATCATTCCATGCAGAAAACTTTTGGCAAAATGAGGTTGAACAGAACTTTAGTACATTACTTTCCCACTGCTCAAAATAATCCAACAGAGTTCATTTCTAACATTTCCCCGAAAAATTACTTAAGTAACACACAGCTTTAGTTTCACTTTAAAAATTAACATTTGGGGTATACAGTAACTATGCAGCAATAATAACTTTTATGATAAAGCAGCATGACTAGAAAGATGCATATAGCAGAAGCAGTTAACTGCTCCAAGTTACCTGTGTGTATTTAGGTCCGTAGTAAGCCACTTTTTGCATTGTTTCTAAGCCCTTCTAATTATACAGGTTTTCTAAAATCTACATTACTATTACATAAATCTATATTACTATACTACTCTCTCTATATTGGTGACAAACGTATATAGCCAACACCAGTACAAAAATAATTAAATATTTTATTTCAAATTAAAACCCAACAGTGGTGATTCTTTTCAGAACAAAAGAAAAGTCACTGTTGACAGTTATCTATATTAAAAGTGTTTTAAACCGATCTATAGGCACCACACGGGGACCAGTTTGTTATAGCAAGCAGGTTTTTTGGACAAAAGGTTGTGCTTCAAACGTAACAATTATTGTTTAAATACACACGGCCAATTATCCCAAGAAAGCCTCTTTTTAAATACAGTAAACAAGAATTAAGACAAATACATTGTGTTTTTATTAAATCTACCTAATAATGCACAGGATATTCTGGGTAATTCCTAGAATTGGTTCCCAAGAGGTTTCAGGCAACAGCAGAATGATGCCAGAAGCACCACCTGCGTTTCGAGTGATGCTTGTGAAGAGCAACCTCATCTTTCTCCCGCTCCTTTTTCACTCGTTGGTAATGGTCCTCTTCTTTAAGGTACCACACAGGCGGCCAACGGTGCTTTTCAAAATACTCTTGGTTCTCTGGCAAACAAAATGGTAGAATTACAAATCTACAGTTACTCTGCAAATTAAGATTCTCCCTGGTCCAAGAATATTCCACTAAATTTTAAAGAAAATATTGTACCATTTCCAGCAGTACTTTTGATTTGATTGAAAGATCAATATCTTTCAATCAAATCCGTTTGGCCCACCGAGCCCATGCCAACCATTGATCACCCGTTCACACTAGTTCTATGTTCTCCTGCATCCAATTTCAATACACCAAGGGCAATTAATCTACAAACCAGCACTTTTGGGGGATATGGGAGCAAACGAGCACCTCGACAAAACCCACGTGGTCACAGGGAGAATGTGCAAACTCCATACAGACAGCATCCAAAGTCAGGATCAACCCCAGGTCACTGGTGCAGTGTGGCAGCAGTTCTACCAGCTACACCACTGTGCTGCCCTAACATATCATATCATATCATATATATACAGCCGGAAACAGGCCTTTTCGGCCCACCAAGTCCGTGCCGCCCAGCGATCCTCGTACATTAACACTATCCTACACCCACTAGGGACAATTTTTACATTTACCCAGCCAATTAACCTACATACCTGTACGTCTTTGGAGTGTGGGAGGAAACCGAAGATCTCGGAGAAAACCCACGCAGGTCACGGGGAGAACGTACAAACTCCTTACAGTGCAGCACCCGTAGTCAGGATCGAACCTGAGTCTCCGGCGCTGCATTCGCTGTAAAGCAGCAACTCTACCGCTGCGCTACCGTGCCGTGCCATCCCAAGTTGTGATGAGAAAAACAAACTCCAATCAACTATAAATAATGTAAATGTTGATAATTTTAGATCCTTGAATTACTGAAAGCTCAAGTGAGTGCTGTCAGTCTAAATGTCTATATTTGATTCACTGATGGAGGTTGTTCACTTTTACAGTGAAGTTTACATAAAACAATGAAATCCTGTTAAACAATGTGACAAGGCTGTAGTGTACATTAGATTGTTTATATAACCCACATGGACCAACAAGAGAGACCATCTCCAGGGTAACCAGTAAAAGATGCACAAAATAATCCTTTGCAGGTGCCTGCCTCAGCCTTCAACTTCCATGTAATTAAAACTTTCAGTCAAATAAACATGAGCTCAGTACAGCAAGCTACAGCTGCCAGCTTTTCCAGAAGTATCTTACTGTTTAACAGAAAAAAAAGTGTAAACAGTAAAAGTCACTCATGCTCTTGCACCACCAGGTTCGAAGGTCATTTAGACAAATGTCACATCAAGGTAGACTCTGTTCAATGGACCTTGCGCAAGAATTCTGAACATTTGTCAGCTATTTGCTCTTCGTGGTTAAGTGCATTATTGCAAATACATGGAACATAATTCCCCTTATTTAAACTGAAATTGCTGAAGTTATATTTATGCAAATCATCCTTTGGCTGAGATCGTAAGCAGTCGACTAACTGCTGCTTTAATCCTCTGCCAGAATTGCTAAGAAGTGCAGGTAAAAATTCCATGGTCACAATTATCATGGCATGTATACATAATTAAGGGACCAAGAAATGTAGGGAAGATGCTGGGTATCATGCAGAAGACAGGGTTGATGATGATAGCAGTCAGAGAGTTCGGGGGCAGAGGGTAGCGAGTACTTGTGGAGTACTGTGTTGTTCTGTGATAGCATCGTGGTCATGTAGTGGAAGGCTATCACAATGTTTAGATGGGTTTATCTAACTTGTGAAGCTCTGATACCCACATACCCTGTATATCAAGATACCAGGGAATGGAATGCTGATCCTATTACGGGCTTTTCAAATCAGCACCGATTGCATCTCTGGGCAAGGTAATGCACATACATGCAAAATACAGAGCAAAGTTCCCCTTGACTCTGGACCAACAACATTGTGCTGACCCAATATGCTGCAACGTGTAGATTATTGTCCTTGAATAATAAGCAAACACTGGTCAAGATCTTGGCTCTCATGCTTTAGGTTTTTTCCATTTCATAGGCTAATATTCTCTAACCATTTCCAGGCAAGACTGATTTGACCATTTAAAAAAAAACAAAAAGTCTATTAATCTGGGTTGAATTCAAAGCCACACTTCAGAGGGGGAAGAAAGGAATTCTAATCCATTGCATTATCATGTCTCTGAAATTTAATATGATATACGAGTAAACCAGAGCAAATATTTAGTTTCTTACCAGAAGATATTGCCTTTATCTCTTTCCTGAACTTGCAGCAAACACTGTTGTAACTCGTACAGATGTGATGCAAACACCAAGCTGCCAGTTGATGTGCATTATGAAACTACAAGTGTAGGGGGGGTGGAGAAAAAGAGTTTTTAAGATCAATGTGTGTATATAGGATACCTATATAATAGTGTTTCAATCGGTTTATTAAAAATTAGAAACATGAAAGGCCTGCAATCGTTACATGCACAAATTCTCCATGTAAAATGACTACCCCCTTGCTGAAAATGTGGAATTAGTATAGCAAGTAGCACCAATAAACACATCTCATTTCGCTGCTTTGTTAAAAGGCAAATCAAATATAACTATTTATGGCCCATCATAAATCTTTGTAGTTTAGCTGTGATTTACATTTCAGTTTCCTAAACATTTCATTCAACTTCACTGACTGAGTCTACTTTTTAATTAATTACAGTAACCGGGCTGATGCGCAATTCGGGAAAACCCTAATTCCACTTAGCTGACCACATCATGGTGTTAAGAATGTGAGGCTTATAACAAATGATTTGAGATCATGCCAATCACTTTAAAAAGTGTGTAGTGTAATAAGTATGAATCATACTTTAAATCTTATATACTAAAACCTGAACATGTTGATGACAATGTACATTTAATAGAACTCTATGTACCACTTCTACTGGCCCTTTTAAAGCTATGCATTAAAAAAAATGTTGGCAATAGCTTCTACAAAGCATGGACTGATTTTCTAAATATTTTTGTACTGAGAAACAGAAAAATAGGACATGTATAGGCAACAATTTAACTCCCAAAGAACATAACAGCTGCAGATAAAACATGAATGATGTCTTTCTACAGTTAGGCCCTGGAACAGAACAAAAACATGGGTGCAGTAGTGCCAATGTATAACACACACTTTGCATTTATGGAAAACTGCCACCATTCTTCTATTTGCTGGCTGCTTTGAAAGACCATAGTACAGCATCAAACTGGGCCTTTTGCACTAGGCAGATCCCCAGTCAATGTTGGGAAGGTTGGAGCTACCCACGATGACAACCTCATTGCTCCTGGAGATTAGTTTAACTTGACATCATGTTCAATGTGGACCTTGTGGGCAATAGAGCCTGTTTCTGTGCTGTACTGATCTATGTTCTATTTAATTTCCTCATCACCTGAAGCAGTACAAGGCATAATTTCCTCCGAGCACCATTGCAAATTCTCAATCCTAAAAGCCATGCTCTTTCCTCATGCGCAGCAAGTATGCCTGAATTATGCCAGCATAATGGATGGAGAATTGGAGGAACTGATAGGATTGCTGTTGATTGATGCCAGTTCAGTCTTTCACTAACACTAGAATTAAGGAACTGGAGGAATGGTAAAGATAAAGCTACAGTAAAGATTCAGAACCTTTTCCCTCCCCAGACATAAATTCTACGACACAAAAGATTTTTGTAAAGTCAATCCAAGAAATGTGCTCATGTTTGTATCTTAATGAACATGTGTATCATTATGATGTAGCAGATACAACACACTGTTTTAGTATTCTGCAGGGCTTTCCATAGTGCGAGACTGCATAACTTCAGAAGGATTTCCAAGGCTGATGTCACCAAAGTAACATGTAACACAAGAAATTGTCCTGCATTTATATAGTGCTTCCAACATCAAAAACTGAAATACTTTAAAAGTTCAGTCAGAGTTCTAACAGAGCAGCTAACATAATGCCTCATCACCAGATAATCAGGGCTCGTGACGTGGTTGATGAATAAATATTGACTAATTGCCCACAGTACTTCCAAATAGTACAATGAATCTTTGAACCAGAGGGGACTCGATAGAATATTTTATTCTTTTAATATTGCACTGCTCTCTCAATTTCACATTATGTTTTTATTTACATAGGAATCTTTTTGCATATACTGTATAAATAAACCTGAAGACTATTGTTGACACATTTTATGACAGCAGTCGGCATAAAGCTTTTTAATGTATATTAGTATGAAAATGACCTACCTGGGCAAGTTCCAGGTATGTTAATACTTCTCCATCAATATCAACACCTTCCTTTGCTGCTTTTAGAAAGTCCTGCACAGCATATTGTTCTGTAAAGGAGGAAAGTGACACAATTGTGTAAGAGGGATGGAAAACAAAATTATTCATAACAAGATTACAATGTAATGCAAAACACTGATTTAGTTTCATCAAGAGTCTGAAATGCTCCTATCTAGCACATGATATTAAGAAAGTCATGTCCTTATCATCTTGTTTCAAAAGCTCTCAGGACAAACAGTGGTGAAATTAAGTTATGTAGAAGCTTATTTGTACCATTAAAGCATTGGTCATTACAATCACTGAAATCAGACAGATGAAAATGCACAGTGCGAGATTTCCATTGTTTTCAAAATTCATTGTCAAAATCATCTCAATTGCATCACAATTTCTTAATGACTCAAAAGGATGGGAACACTCATGTAAAGTCATTAAGGGCAAAATCTATCCCTACCTATCATTAGGCAAAACTGTGCCATAAGAATCTGCAAATCATACAAGTAAACAACTCTGCAAAATCTGGAAAGACCAAAGCCTCTTGTGAAATAGGATGGCAGATCTTGGAGGACATGTTCACAAAACATGAAATTCTATTTATTTGACCTTAACGTGCCAAATACATGGAAACTGCACACTGGGCATTATTAAACCAGATTCATACAAGTAACTCTAAGCAAAGGAATTCAATAGCGGGGAAGGTAAAATTAACTTAATTTGGATCTTGGATATATCACACTATACATTGCAAGTACTGGTTTTACTATAAATGATCAGGCACTGAAAAAAGCACAACTAAGATATGACTGCATGATATCAGGAAAAGAAGCTGAGTATTCTTTCTCTGAAAAAGACTGAAGTGAATTGAACTGAAGTAATGAGGTTCGACAGGTTAGATGTAAAGAAAATATTTCTACATGGACCGTTTAACAAAATAAGAGGCATAAATATTTGATAGTTACTTATACAGTAAACCCTTGTTACAACAGACCATGGAGGTGGGGGCATAGTATCAGTCATTGCCAATTGTTCTCTACACCGAGTTCGTTATTATCATTGTATGTAGTTGAAACAAAGAATTGCAGAAGATGGTTAATACACAAAAGGACACAAAGGGCTGGAGTAACTCAGCGGGTCAGGCAGCATCTCTGGAGACCATGGATAGGTGGCGCCGGGACCTTTCTTCAGAATGATTCAGTTTGCTGAGTTACTCCAGCACTTTGTGCCACTTCACCTTAAAACTAGGCGCTGATGCTGCTGGTCTGCATTCTTCATTGGTTGAAGCAATTGTTGTTGCAGTCACTGACAGGACGGTCTTTCTTCAGGCTGCTGCCCGACAGGACACGCTTGGATACAGTGGGCTCCCTTCTTTCTCACCCATTGCTTTGTCTACTTCTAAGGTAGAGTATGTCAGCGACTCCAGGGGCGAAGGCAGTGGCAGTGGAGGGAGGGGGAGAGGCCGAGAGGACAGAGCGACGGGAGGGGATGGTGGCGGTGGAGGGGGGAGAGGCCGAGCAGACAGAGCGATGGGAGAAGGAAGTGGTGGGAGGTGGGGAGGCGGATCAAAGTGACGGCCAACAGAAAGAAACAATAGGCGGTGAGAAGGGAGAGAGCACCATGGTGACCAAATCCATTCTGCTGGTGGCAGCAGCTTGAAGAAAGCGCTGTCCCGGGGCTACAACGCAAGCCGCAACAACAGCTGCGTGATTTTGACCGCACATTGGGTGAAAGGGTTGCTGGTGCACCTTGCAGGCTGGGGATGGCGTCAGAAGCTGGGGCTGGGGAGGCATTGGCAGGTCTGTCCGCTATGACCGAAGTCAGTTATAAGGGGGTCCATTAAAATGAGGGTTTACTGTAATTCCAGGAAAAGACTTAGCAGGAATTGTCTTTCGCAAAAGTGTTTCGAATTTGTTACATTTCCACTGGGAGTTGTTCACAAATTTTAAAAACTTTAAAGAAAATAGAACAAAGAATGCAGTGAAATATTATTCTAACATCCATGCACCAAAATCATTAATATTTCCATTCATGCATACAGTACAAAGCTTGTGAGTGAACTTAACAAGGTTCCCTACCATGCATGGGCTATCCTTGAACAATGAGCAGACTAAAAAGTGTTGCTTGTCTCGGTTCAATTACAAGTCAGGTATTGTAGCATTGCATCATTTCAACCAAATTGACTTTTCATTACTTAACTTGAGCAAGATGAAGGTTTAACACCTTCCAGGTACTCCATTTATTCTCTGCCTTAGGAGGAATTTGCTTATCACTGTAATGTCCATCTTGACTGTACTGAACAGATCAATCTGCAACCTCTCTTTGCCAAAATGTCTTGTGGGTAGCTGTAGATAGACATGGTGCTGCTACCTGTATTGTCATGTCAAGATTTTTCTTGTGGTCTGATGTATAACTTTACTTCATGACATATTAAATTAAATGGCATTGGGGGAAATGAATAGAGAGCACAATTAACAAACAAACTGTGTAATTTGGAAGTACAAGTCAAAGTATTTTACTGGCCAATGCGTAAGAGAAAGATTTGGAAAATTAGCTGTTTAGCTGCATAAAGTAGGGATGGCGTTTGGAAGAAGTGGCACAAGCAGTATCACAATATTCCATACCATACAACTAAACGCACCTGAAAAGGCACAATAATGTCCTATTCATCAGTGAACCCATGTTCAGATGGAATAAGCTGAAATTGGATCTTATTTGATGTACTAATACTCAGTCTCACAGCCTAAACACTAATTAAAAATAAAAATTACAGCACTTTACTAGACAAAATAAATTGCTACTTACTTTCCTTTTGGAAAAATAATGATAAAATATTTGTTTTTCTGGCTTGGTGTCCCTTCTTTAATACTGACCTGTCAGAGCCACAAAACGTGGAAGGCACAGTCTGTTTGCCAGGGCAATTAACTCAATTGGATCAAGCTGTGAATTGAATGAGAGTTGGCTGGTGTACAGGTACTCCAGAATTGCTTGCATACAAGCCTTGCTTGTAGTGGGGAAGTAGACCTGTAAGTGAAGGCAACGTATTATCTGACAAGAACTCGTCTTCAAATGCTGTGTAATCTATTTATGATTAATACTTATTATTAAGAATTGATATATATTTGCATCCAAATCTGGATTGTTGTGACAGAACACTTTGCAAATCTAAACTGCTTTAAGAATATTTAGTACTTCAATAATTTCACCAACTTCATCTAATTTGATGCATAAATTACAAGAAAAAGTGAACGAATATTCTTCATTCACATGTAATAGATTTTGTATTCATGGAGCATGCATGCATCACTTGCATTAACTATCTCAAGCTTGCTGAAAGTTCCAGAATGACAGGAGACTTCTATAGAAAGCTCAGCAAGCAACCACAGGCATACAATGGCTCCATGAGTGGCATCTATCCAGTTGTTCTGAGGTTTTGCCAAACATACTTTTGCTAAGCTTTCAAAACTTAATTGAATGCATTCAGTCTAGAATGAAGCTAGAATATAGCACTAGTAAACTTTTGGTCTTAACATTTTTCACAAACTTAAAGATGCTCATACCATTGCAAATTGTTGTGGCTACATTAATACCGTGCAAATATTAGAAACATTTTGCAGAATTTTTAATCTGGAAAGCATCAGATTCATGTACATTTTATTTTTTAAACCAGCATTATGGAATTGAAAATCCATTTTCGCCACCTTTCTTCCCATCCAAAATGAATGAAGTATGATAACAAGCATTAGGAGGCTGTTTTAGGTAACACTGGAAATTTTACTCTGTATTTCTGAGTGTAACAATAACTCTTACAAACTTCAGATGCACCATAGAAATCAGACGGTCGAGTTGCATCACAGCTTGGTTTGGAAACAGCTCTGCGCAATACCGCAAGAAATTGCAGAGTCGTAGATATAACCCAGTACATCACATGGTCCAAACTTCCACCCATCGACTCTATCTATACTTCAAGATACTTCGAAAAACAAGCAACATAACCAAAGACTTGTCCCACATTCCTTCTTCTCCCTGCTCCTGCCCGGCAGAAGGTGTAGAAGCTTGAAAACACACACCACCAGGCTCGGGAATAGCTTCTTCCCCTCTTATCAGGCTTCTGAATGGCCCTTCCATAGGCTAGGGTATTATCCGATTAATCTCTACCCCATTGTGGACATTGGACTTGCTGTGGAATTGATGCACTACAAAGCTGATAGCTATACTCTGCACTCTGTAACTTCCCCTTTGCATTACCTATTGCACTCTAGTTTGACATGATTGTATTTGTGTGATATATCTGTTCTGTTTGGATAGCATGCAAATCAAAGCTTTTTACTGTACTTCAGTACACATGACAATAATAAACCTAAAGTCAATCATGATGTCCTGAGATGGTTTGCAGACCCACGAGGTGTGTGGGATAATCTATTCCTTGTACAATGCTCCCTTTGGCTTATGACAGACAGAAACTGACCGATCTTGTCCTGGGAGTCTGTTGCTGCTCACTCAAAAGATGTTGAGCTTTATCCGAGACCCCAATTTCTAAATTATCTCTCAGAGGTCTCTCTTCTGATGACCCTTTCAGCCCCATTATCATCCCATGGCATCAGGTACTGATTCCTATCATTGCTACAGCGTTAATGCCTTCCCCCCCCCTCTCCCTCCCACCACCCCCCCAATCCAAACCACCAGATATAGTGCTCGAATGCCTTTCCTCCCAATCAAATTTCAGCCCCTGCTATTACAGATTTTTAGCCACTGGCCTTCACAATCCACAAGGTCGATGTCCTTTTACCCTGAGTTCCAGGCAGGGATTTGGTCATGGGAGTCACACTGAGAGCAGGACAGGATTTCCACATACCGCCACCCCAATGCCCCAGACCTCCCATTCTGTTAACACTCCCTGCAGTACCGTTATTCTCACATCATGGTAGGGATAGTAACTGTGGAAACCTGACATTCACATAGGCTTTACAATCAGACGTCAATGAAAAAAACTTTGATGCAATTTGTTTACAAAAATATTGTGATATTGATACCATGCTGCCCTATTTTAACTACTCTAGCATTCCAACATGCCAAAAACATGGATACAAGGCAAGATTCATAGTTGCAGGCCAACACTTCACATTTACACATTTACTCAGAAAGAAGGGTTCACCACAATCAGTTCAGGATACCTACTCTCCACCAGAGGAGTAAAGGCCAACTGTAGACACCTTCGCCACAGCTTAGCAGCCCCCCCCCCCCCCCCCCAATGCAGATGAGACCATGGCCTTCTTGGTCTGTAAGGCTCAGGTGCTTGCTGTATTAACCAGGAAAGCCATTAAACACAAACAAATTGTAAGTTCAATCTAGTTGATACCTTTTCTCAAAGAGCATGAGGGCATTACATCAACCAACCTCTTGGATGGAACTCTCCAGGAAAGATCCTCCAAACATAGCTGCCATCCATTCACAACTAGAAATTAGCAGAGACTTGTGGCCATTAATACTCCCATCTTCTAATTTAAGAATTACATCTGCGTTGAAAGTGGAAAAATTGTTAACATTTCAATTGTAAAAATCTAATTGTAAAACAGCACAATAATGTAACAATGACAAGAGCTAATTGTGTTTTGTATTTAGTGCATGCTATAAATATTTCAGATTGTTAGTCCTTAGACAACATGGCACCAAGAATAATCTTGTTTAAACAATTCACTCTCTCAACATTCTATTCATTATCATGACTGTCATCTGATACCATAAGCTAGAAGTGGCATTTTATATATAACATACAAAGTGTTCTTTAAAAAACTCGTATTTATTTTAGGAAGGGGCAATTGTGCTGGCAGTTTGTTCAGTTTCACCAATGCTTTGTTACATCCAAATAAAGTCATACAATGCTAATGTTCTTTTTCTAAATTGAAGCTGTGCACAGAAAACAAATATGTCAAACAAAATTTCCATAAATCCCTGGCGCCATTTATATATTAGCTTAATGTATTTAGATTGGAATCACGAATCATCTTACTCCAGAACAAGGGAGGAAGGAGTCTTGCTCCATTTCACTGTGAAGTCAACTCAAAACAAGTGTTCAGCAATGTTAAGCTTGCAGTGTGAGCAGAATTCTTAGGGAAATCACGTGAAAATATTCCAATGAATAACAAACAAAAAACATTGGGCAATGTATACCAAATAAAAACATTCTACATTGTTTCTAAGTTAGAGAGAAACTATGAAGTTGACAATGGGAATCTTTAAAAGTTCCCAAAGTTAATCATAGTGCTTCGTACCACAATGCACAAAAACTGTTTACTCAAATACCCAAAAGCAAATGTTGTTATTTAAATTTAAAACAGGGTCAGAATTTTCCCAGGTATTTTTTATTTGGAAGCTTAATTGAATGTGTTTTCTGCTGGCTGAGGTCATGAGATTTCTGTTAATATAGATGCATTCAAAAATCTGAAAAGGCAGACTAATAAAATGATTTTGAATTAACAGGAATAGACATTAAAAAGACTAATATGTAACTATATTAGAAATTATTACATTACCAGAAAACGTTCCCTTTGCCAAGCATTCCTTTATTCGATTTGCTTTTCTGACGTGAAATGCTTTTGTGATCTCCTGATTCATAAAGGCTTCTTTATTTTGAATATTTTCAACCATCATACGCAAATCAAAAACTTCCAAAATTTCTGCTATTTGTGCAATTCTCATCAGATCTTTCTCGTTTTCATCCAGCTCTCCCATGTAGAGAAATCGTAGTACAGCTTCAAAGGGCCCAGGCTGGATTGATGGGTCCATTGTAACCACTGTAATTACACCTGTCCTCTTTGTTACAGGGTTCTCCAGGACTTCTTCGTGAATATAATTAAAGGCCTTGCTCCACGAAGATAGCGGTTTTCCTGCTTGCATTTCATTCACTGCTGAGGATTCATTTTCATGCCTGCTCACTTTCAAAATGCCATCACTCTTGGATGCTCTTAGAGTGCAATGTGTTGAGCTAACACCAATTTCACTGCCATCATCATCTGTATCAAGACTCAAAGTTCTCATCAAATGGTCTCGACAGGATTTCACTGGTTTCTCATTTTTCTCAGTTGTTTGTGACTCAACAGTTAGTTCCAATAAAAATAGATCGTAAAATTTTGAAGATGAGGTAGCCAGGTATACCTTGTGAGCATAGATTTTAACTTGGTTCTTAAGTACAAACATAGCATCAGCACATAGTGGATTGTTGAGCAGATGGCTAGGTCTAAAAGCACTCACAGGATTATCTGGAATTTTCATGACTGGAGGTGGTGGTTTAGGTGGTAGGAATGGAGCCTGGAGCAAAGGCTTCTGCACCTTCTTCAGATGAGATTTCCAGAACTGAAGGTGTCGCCTGGAAATCAGTGCTCCTCTGACAGCATTATCGAATACATCCTTGATGCCAAACTGATCAAACACGCTGGTCTCATAATATGGGATTCCAAGTTCTTTGGCTACTTCTCGGCCCTTCTCAGGAGGTAAAATATCATTGGGTCTTATTGGTCTAGGAATAAATACAATGAAATAAATGATTTGCCAACATTTCATCAACATTACTTGCACCAAGTTCTTGAGACATTTCCAATCTGTTAAGAAACTGTCTAAAACTTCAAGCTTTTCTTTCCTTATAATCGCTCACAGTTAATTGCTAAGGTGCATTCCTGTTGCAGCACAGAAAGGGAGTTCACACCATGCCCAAGTTATGAATGTGGTAAGTTAAAGGTTTCTCAAAAATCCAGGGTAAGTAATTTTGCTTTTGGCATACTGATTATGCCCGTGCACCAAGAGTACTGACAGATCTATTATAAGCAGAAATAATTTGGTTAGAAGAGAGCCTACATCCGCTAATACCAGTTATGAAATCCGAAGATGGAAAGCCCCAGTGTCATGCCCACTCTCATGCAATCATAAAGGACTCCATCTTTAAGATGTGGTTTCATTTGGAATTGCTTAGATGCAAAATGTTGGCACAAGGACCCAGAATTAAAATTGCAGTGGAACTTAAGATTCATCAGATTCTAATTGCAGATTCAAGTTTTTAAATTTGTTTCTACAAGCATGAAATTGCACAACAAATTTGGTTTTAATCAGCAGTTTATCACATTAGATTGGAAGAAGAAAATATTTCTTATGATAATTGAATCTACCAATTTAGCCAATTATTGGGGATTTGATTGTTCTTACCAAGAGTTAGCAATTGGCATGAAATGTTGACCAAGGTAGAATAAAAATGTATAAAAATGTTAGAGCCGGGCAGAATTGTAGTGAAATTAAGTGTTGAATCAACTCCTGTTGATGTTCATGCTCCACAGTAGAGTTCTAATCATGTGTCCACTCCCTTCCAATTCCTAGTTCATTTTCTCTCAATCCAAATCTTGAAACTACCCCAGTTTCTGTCAGTAAATTCAGTCATGGACACTCAAAATGAAAAAATTGTTGTGTTCTATGGACAGGAACACCACATGTGTAATGCAATGAATGGTATGTTTTTTACATGCTACTGCAGCAAGCCTGTTCTCCAATAAATGAATTACTCATTGTCATGATGTTAGATATGTTAAACAATGTGGGCACTATTACGTAATGGAAAGGGCATATTTTATAAAGTATATAACTAAAGAATATGTTTATGACATGTACAATTGCAGTGACAATGCAATTCTGACTACATGATAATTTTCTTTGACTCAAATATTAATGTAACAAGACAAAAAAAGTGCCTAGAGGCACAATTCCAGAATGCTGGCAACATTTGGGAATTAATGAACAATTGACAAAAAGTAGGAATAAAACAGTACTCTATCCAAATGAGACACAAACCAATGACGCATTTCAAGAAATGTTACCCAAGGCACAAGTTTGAAGGTTAAATAACTTGTACTAACGCTATAACTAATAATCTTTAAAACACATATCTATGAATATGCAGTCAGTGCTCGCATGGTCACACACGTGACCAGTCATATTTGACCTCTGACCCTAAACATTGTCAGCATGACACAAAAATTTCACTTGATAAACTTCGACATAAGTCATATATACAGTACAAAACAATATACCTGTAATGCTTTCAGAATCAGAAGAGATGTATTCCACCATTTTTGGTCACACACGTGACTAAGAATGGCCCATTAGTACAAAACCAGGCATATTATCATCAACATTTATACTTGCGAGCTTCAGTTCACATTAGGAATCTAAAATGTATACTAATAAGAACTAGTAGTGAATTCTCACCACTATAGACCTCATCACTTTAAATATAGATAGCTTTTCAAGTTGTTCCTCCATAGAGAAAGCAAATAAAGGTGCAATTACATTGTCTGGCTGGTCTTGAAACAGCTAACAACAATTATGTTAAAAGTTAAACTTTGGTAAAATGTTTATCCTTCAGGGTTCTTCACACCATTAGAAACGTGCCAATTTTTCCCCTCAATTATTCTAAAAGGTTCAACTCTGATGCCTCATCAAAGTTAAGACTTGTGCTTGCTAGCTCTTAAATGAGAACAAATACTGTAGATGTTTCTCCCGAGTATTGATAAAATCCATCACAAACTTGCCTCTTTGACCTTCATGGAACAGTCTTCAGTGATTGCTTCAAGGTGCACTGATATAGCACCATTTACCCCAAAAGAGTGGACGGAACTTGTGTAGCACCATATATTTGCACAAAATTATAATGCATTCCCACTGTGTTCCAAGACCAACCATCCATAGCAGTGGCACCAATTCCATCATAAAATCAAAGGTGGATACTTTTATTGATAATTGCACACCATATATTTATGTTCACAACTCTACCATTCTATGCAGTAAGTATTCAGGCTTTGGCTTATAAGTGGCAAGTAATATTTGTGCCCCATAAAAGCTAGGCAAGAGAATTTAACCACTTCATTGAAAAAACAACAAATGTGACATGGAGATTGATTTTTGAAACAGTGAATGGTTAGGGTCTGAAATGTACTGTTGAGGCAGATTCAATTGTAGTTTCAAACACCGTTGGATAAACATCTGAAGGGAAAGGATTTGCAGGGCTGGGAGGAGGGGTAGATGGCGAAGTACAATTAACTGCCTCCTGCCCACATACAGCTTGTACAGATTGGACATTCCCAATTAACTCTTAATGCTACAACTGTTCCATGAATTCAAGATCCCCACCGTTAATGACAGGATAGTGTTAGTAGTGTTTGGATTGTAGAGTCCGGCACTAGTCCCATGGCTGTGTTTACTTATCGAGGCCCCAGGTTTTGCAGCTGAAGGCATCTTGCAAAATGGTGCAATCTATGAAAAATAACTCAAAATAAGGGGCTAGCAATTCAAGAGCAGAGATAGGAAGAATTTTACCCAGAAGGCAGCAAATCTTTGGAAGTCCCTACAAGTATGCTGTGGAGCTTCATTCAATATATTTAAGACAGGCTGATAGATTTTTAAAACAGATGTTAAGGAAATCAAAGCATAGTGCTTTTGCTCCATTCATCTTTGCTCCATTAAAATTCTGTCCTTATTGACAAATCGCTTCCCGTCAACTTTCATTCCTAAAACCCTCTGTTGTGTCCCTCCAGTTTTGGCCTCTTATCTCGTCCCTTTATTCATTGTTTCAATATCAGAAACATAGCCTTAAGCTATCCATACATGGGTCTGGAATTCCTCACCCGATTCTCTTCATTTCTTATTTTTAAGGTGCTCTAATTTCTATTACAAATGCCATTAGTGCTAATTCTTTTGCTATAGAGTGGTTCTGCGAAGCAGTATAAGATGTTTTGTAGTTCAGTGAATACAAACTATTGTTGAGGGACAGAAAACCGGTGATAGGAGCAGAAGAGACACAACACTTAGCAAAACACCAAGTGCTGGAGTAACTCAGCGGGTCACGGAGCATCCATGGAGGGAATGGATAGGCAACGTTTCTGATCGGTACTCTTCTTCAGACTCTGAAGAAGGGTCCTGACCCAAAACATTATTTTTTTGATCTGCAAGATATCAGCATTTTCAGTTAATTATATTTCCATCTACTTCACATATTTTGTTATATTTTAGAAACCGTATTTCCTGGGGTCAAGCCAATCTCTAATCACCTTAGAGGAATATTAGAAAAAATATGAAAAAGTGCTGGAGTAACTCAGCAGACCAGGCACCTTCTCTGGAGAATATTGATAGGTGACATTTCAGGGTGGGGATGAAAGTTGACGGGAAGTGATTTGTCAATAAGGACAGAATTTTAATGGAACAAAGATGAATGGAGCAAAAGCACTATGCTTTGATTTCCTTAACATCTGTTTTTAAAATCTATCAGCCTGTCTTAAATATATTGAATGAAGCTCCACAGCATACTTGTAGGGACTTCCAAAGATTTGCTGCCTTCTGGGTAAAATTCTTCCCATCTCTGCCCTTGAATTGCTAGCCCCTTATTTTGAGTTATTTTTCATAGATTGCACCATTTTGCAAGATGCCTTCAGCTGCAAAACCTGGGACCTCGATAAGTAAACACAGCCATGGGAATAGTGCCGGACTCTACAATCCAAACACTACTAACACTATCCTGTCATTAACGGTGGGGATCCTCAGACCTGAACCCAAATGTCAGCCATCCATGACCTCCAAGGATGCTGCCTGGCCTGCTGAGTTACTCCAACACTTTGTGTCATCTTTTTTGTAAACCAGCAACTGCAGTTCCTTGATTCTACATCTAGAGGAATATTAGCTACAATGATCCCAGGTTGTGCAAGATCACTTTCAGAAACACCAATTTTATTTTTCCTGTTTGCATTATTGATGAGATGTTAAAAATTGGGCACTGCTGCAGAATGCATTTGCTGTGGACAGAAGAGAACACAGATACATGGCGTAGACTGTAGAGGTTCCTAAACATTTGAAAATTCATCACAATTCTTAGCTACTATGTCCAGTGGAAAACAAATGCCGAGTTAGTTACCCAACGAAATGCAGTTGACTGCAACAATTATAATAGTCTCAGATTAACAATTTTATTGCACAACGTGAGACTGAGAATAATTTCTTAGCTCATGGGAGCAGATGAGAATTATGTTTCCTGTTCTTCCAAAGATTTCCATGTAGAAAATAAATGTAGATTGTTCGATTGAGTATGAGTGAATTTCAAGAGTGTTCTTCCAACCAGATTTTACTAAAACAACATGCAAAGCAGTCAAGCAATCCTTTCAGCTATCTGACACATGCACATGCATGTTCCTATTGAGGCACAGACTTTGTTGCTGGCACAGACAAAAAGACAATCTTACACATAAATCTTGCAAGCTAAAAAAGGATCAAACGTGCTACATATAGAAGCTACTTACCAGTTTTACAAATTATTACAGATGGCAAATTTTGTGATTATTTCTGCGCTTTCAAATTCTGGGGTATGCACATTGTGTATTTTCCAGGGAAATAGCAATCGAAAGGTGGATAGAATGAAAAATAATTGTCTATCCCAACAGTCATGATGCAACAAAGTGATTGTCTTCCAAATTCTGGGGCTCAGGCACTCAAATTCAAAACATTTCTTTTCCCCGCTTAGTTGTTCTCAAATATATTCAGATACCAAAATTGCAGTACCAGTAACACACAATGTTTATTTTGTCCTGTCTTCATCCACCAAACAAACACAAACAAAAAAATCACACATCAGGAAAATTTTGAAAATGCATACTGGCCATCCGATTCTAAACCTGTGGGAAGCCTATTCATTTTTTTTGTTAATTTTTAAAATTAAGATATTTAAGATTTTTATACATGGCTAGAGTATCAGCAGAAAGTGCAGTTGAACTAACAATGCTTACCAGCTGCTGTGACACACAGAAAACACAAATGCTCCTGTTCCTAAAAAAAATTACAACCTCCTGCTGACTATTGAGAACACCCGAGAATTGCTTATCTTCCCTTAATTGCAGAGCTCTGAACCATATAACATCAGCTATGTCACAGACATGCCAAAAGACTATCATTTGAAATATTTATTGCAACATGAAATACAGTTTAAAAGATCACTGTTATATCTGGCAGAAATTACCTTTGATAAGAAACTGTTTGCTGGTTATAGTTAGAATGATGGCATAATTTAATTGACTGCCATAATGGTAAATGCAGCTAATAAGTCAAGGTAGCTGCAAATTTATTTGTAAGCAGGGGATGTTGGGTGTGAAGGGCATAGGATATCCACCTCAGGAATTAATACCCCTCCTTATTCCTCCTCAGATCCCCTTTCAAATAAATGAATTGCAACATGCTCAAACTGATCTCTATCCTGTATTACAGCTGTGAACAACAATGCTGGAAATCAAGACCCTTCTCAAAAAAAACTGCAGCTGTTGTGGGTGGGGGGACAAAAAAGAGTAGGCGCAAAATAAATCAAAGCAACTAAGATGTGCAAAAACTTGCATAACATTGGACAATAATTTGAAAAAGGTGACACTGACAATAATTTACCAAGGCACTGATTGGTAGTCTTGGTCTCTAGTCCTGGTAGTCAAATCAGGCTAAGTACTTTTAGAACAGATGCTCAATGTCTTCAACACAGTCCAGAAGATGCAAGCCATGTCACTAAATTTTTTTCACGAGTTTGTTTTACACCTCCAACACACTCAATCGAAAAACAAACTCTTGTACAAATTCAAAGAAAATGATTAAAAGGAGTACGATTTAAGTATTGCAGATCTCCAACAATTAGCCAGAGCAGGTCTATTAAGCTGCAGTAATAAATAACTGTAAATATTTACAGAATATAAACAGCATGTAAACAGAGACCATTTGGCTCACTGAGCCGGTACTGGCTCCATGCAAGAATATGTCAAATAATCCCATCTATCTTTTTCTACCCATTGCCCTATGAACTCTTATTCTCTCACTTATCCAGTTCCTCTTTGAACAGTACAATTAAATCTCCTGGCAGCAAGCTTCAGACCATAACCACAGAGTAGAAACATTTATGCTCTTAACACTTTTAGGTATTTTTGTGTTTTTGTTCTATGCCCCCAAGGTTTTGATCTTTGCCATCTTTGCTTTTCCGAAAAATATTTTATCATATCATCATCATATCATATATATACAGCCGGAAACAGGCCTTTTCGGCCCTCCAAGTCCGTGCCGCCCAGCGATCCCCGTACATTAACACTATCCTACACCCACTAGGGACAATTTTTTTTTACATTTACCCAGCCAATTAACCTACATACCTGTACGTCTTTGGAGTGTGGGAGGAAACCGAAGATCTCGGAGAAAACCCACGCAGGTCACGGGGAGAACGTACAAACTCCTTACAGTGCAGCACCCGTAGTCAGGATCGAACCTGAGTCTCCGGCGCTGCATTCGCTGTAAAGCAGCAACTCTACCGCTGCGCTACCGTGCAATACCTTTGTTGATTTTGATCATACCCACATTCTTTTCTCCCGGAGAACAGTTTCTGCAGTCTATTCTCCTAAAGTCTCTTATTCATGAAATCATGTTAGTGCATCTCTTCTGCATGCTCTGAAGTCTCAACAAATGTGTGATGCCCCAAAAAAAGATATAAGCCTATTGCGAACAAGCTAGCCTTTGTAAACAAACGATGCCCCAAAAAAAGATATAAGCCTATTGCGAACAAGCTAGCCTTTGTAAACAATTGTCACTACAATTGCAATTTCCTCAACAACCTAGAATGCAATTGGACCGGGTGATTTATCAACTAAAGCTAATCTTCTAAGTACCTTGGTTTATCAATCTTTAGCTCATACAAAATCTCACTTGCATCTCCCTTTGCTGGTACTCCAGCAGCATCACCTATTGTTGTAAAGACTGATGTGGAGTATCATTTAGAAACTCAGCCATGCCCTCAACCTCCATGAGCATATATGTTGTGGTTTCTGACCAATCCCAAGCTCTCCTACTACCTGCAATGAAATGGAGGAGAGCTATGGTTGAAGTTTGCATACTTGCCCTGTGACCACATGGGTTTTCTTTGGATGATCTAATTTCCCCCCACATCATAAAAGACATGCAAGTTGATAGTTAAATTGGTCACTATGAATTGCCACTAGTGTGTAGATAGGTGGTAGAATCTAGGAGGAGTTGTTAACAATGTGGAGGGAATAAAATAGGCTGTACCTTGGATTAATGTAAACTGCAGCATATATTTAGTGGGCCGAAGGTTCTGTTTCCATTACGCTCTCTTTATGCCCATTTCTAAGTCTTATCCTGTTCACATGCCAGTTTTCCCTTTTATGTTTTCTGCCAGTCTTCCTCATGCATTTTCTTTGTCTCATTTCCTTTTCTATTGCTACATTGAACTTTCTGTAATCAGCCTGGTTCTCATTCGAGTTAACAACTTGGCATCTATCGAATTTTTTCAGGTCTATTTTCAACCATCTTTTTGGTCATCTTTGGAGCTCTGATTAATTTCCTTATCCTTCTCTCTCACGATAATGCACCTAGATTATAGAAAGGAATTCCTCCATATTGAAAATTTGCTATTGAATTAAAAAATTTCCTTCTGCACTTTGATTCTAAAAGATCTCAACTCTTCTTCGATTAGCCAGAGCAGTACATACAAGTTTCAACAGGAATTCTAAACCATAGGATACAATGTGTAGGAAGAATGCTGGTTTACACTGAAGATACACACAAAATGCTAGAGTAACGCAGCAGGACAGGTAGCATCTCTGGAGAGAAGGAATGGGTGACGTTTTGGGTCACGACTTCTACATTTGACCATGGACTATTCCATCTTTCCTTCTGCTTTGATACGTAATTTTCACACCTTACCTCTCCATATCTCTAGACTCCCTCTCCCCTGACTCTCGGAAGAAGGGTCTGGACCTATTCCTTCTCTCCAGAGACACTGCCTGTCCCACTGAGTTACGTCACTATTTTGTGTCTACCATTGGATAGAATGCCTATTTCCTATGTGCATCCCTGCTGATACTTGCCCTGGTTTATTTCTACAAGTGCAATTGCAATAATGTTTCTTAATTCTAAACAAGATAAATGTTGTTCTCCAAATACCAAGTGTAGCGGGTTAGGCAGTGTCTCTGAAGTACATGATAGGTGACATTTCGGGTTGGGACCTTTCTGCAGTCTGAAGAAGGTTTCTGACCTAAAACATCACCTACCCATGCACCCAAGAGGTGCTGCCTGGCCTGCTCAGTTACTCCAGCATTTTATGTTTTTTGTTTAAGTTTTCAGCATCTACAGTTCCTGGTGTCTAAATTTTGTTCTCAACTGTTACAACAAATTTCTCTCTCCACCTACAATATTCTCCTTAATCAATATGGTAATTATTCCTCTTGGCTTTCCCCAAACACTTGTATCGAGAATCATTTAGAAACTTTTCCTGCACTTTTTCCTAGCAGAGTCTTTTATCACCATGACATCCTAATCCCATGTGGTTCATCTCAGCTGAACCTCGCTTACCTTCCATTATGCAATGGCATATGTGCATTATAAACCTACATTGAACTTCCTCATATTCTCTCATAGTCCAGTTCTATTTAAAATCTCTACATCACCTGTTTAGGGTGCTATTTATCTCTCCCAAATTATTTATTTTTAAATTCTTCCTTTCTGTGTCCATCAAATTAGCTTAAGTTTCTCTGTATAAAACTAACAAACCTTCCTGTGATGTTGATCCCAGTCAGCAGCTATGAAATCTGTGCAACCTTAGAGGTCTCGCCTTTTCCGAAACTGGTCCCAGGATCTAAACTCCTCCCTTCTGCACCATCACTGCAGTCATGTATTTATCTGCACCGTCCTCCTATTTCAGTGCATATTGTTGCGTGGTTTGGGAATAATCTGGGGATTCCAACCTTTGAAGTCTTGTTTCTTACTCTCTTTCTTAATTTCTTAAAATCAGCTGCAGTGTGTCATCCCTTTACCTCCAAGGTGGACAACTTCTTCCCATTCTCTCTCCTTCTCCTAAATGTTTTGCAGCAGCTCAGTAATAAACAGTAACAAATATTACACCCTGGAATTATCCTGCCATCACCGAAACAGCCGTCTTCTCTTAACTTTAAAATCTCTGTTGCTAATGTTCTCTTGTCCCTTCTCCTCTCTCCACATAGCGCTGAATCACCTGTGAGGGATGATCTTGGCTCTGGTTGCACTGCATCAGGGAAACTTCTTTCCCCGCCCAATTAGCACTCAGAACTAAATACAAGTAAAATAATCTCTCAGTAGTCTCCTAAATCTGTAGCCTCCTCATGACCATTTGGCAGACCCCTGTCATTCTCCACCTGAAGAAGGGTCTCGATCCGAAACGTCACCCATTCCTTCTTTCCAGAGATGCTGCCTGTCCCGCTGAGTTACACCAGCATTTTGTCTACCTTTGATTTAAACCAGCATCTGCAGTTCTCTCTTACACATTCTCCACCTGCACCCGGGTTCAACAATAACTAACTGCTAAAATGTGCTACGCAGAAAACACTTGCCTCAAGGTGATTCCTGGTGACATCAGTTGCTGCTCAAACTCCACGGTGGGGATTCTACAGATCTGAGGCAGCTTGCTGAGCCTCCATTCAATTAGTTTATCTAACAGAACGATACGATTCTAAGCTTGCTTACTGTCCTACCTGCCTAGAAGGAAATGCTCAACTCCCCAGATTTGTTTAAATTCACCAGGCTTCTGCTTCCCACACACCTTATAACAAGGTGGTGACAAAGCACCCGTCTTCCCAATGATCTTTCCATTATTGTCCTCCCATATTATTTCCATCTTCCTTCTTTTCCCTCACGGCTCTCAATATTTTATTTATTCCATCTTCACTTATCTCGATTTTGGTATTTTTAAAATTCATCTTTCCAATTTTTTTTTCAATTCCTTTTTATTCCACCACTTTGTGTTATCCAGTAGCGATTCTATTTGTTTCTAGCTATTTATAAAAAGCTGCCCGTAGGCTATTTTTAGATGTCATCCTAATATTCTTCCTTTTTCTCACTGGGTTTTATAAGAGGTTCATACTGCTCTTCTAAATGCAATAATCTATAGCTGAAAATGAATCTTAATCATTTTCTTGTGCTGTCAGTTCTCTGCATATAATCAGCAAATTTTATTTCTCTTTTCCAGTCTTTAAAGAGGGAAGATGGAATATGAATTTTGGGAGTGATATTGGGTTCAACTCTTAACAACGAATCTTGGATTATCAATTTCAGAACACACTGGAAAATTGTGCTCAGTATCTAGCTTAATTTCAGGCATATGAACTAACGCCACAAACATATTTAGACACTGCAAACCAGAAATAAAAGCCTGGATTACAGAAAAGACAAACTGCTGAAAATACACATTGCTTTGGAGGCATGCACTGAGATCTGACCTTGGCATAATGGAAAAATCTATACCCTGGAGGAACGCAAAAACTTGCCACTGGAGAGATATCTAATATTTGTTCCCAATGTTGGGCGAGTCCAGAACCAGGGGCCACAGTTTTAGAATAAAGGGGAGGCCATTTAAAACTGAGAAAAAACTTTTTCACCCAGAGAGTTGTGAATTTGTGGAATTCTCTGCCACAGAGGGCAGTGGAAGCCAAATCACTGGATGGATTTAAGAGAGAGTTAGATAGAGCTCTAGGGGCTAGTGAAATCAAGGGATATGGGGAGAAGGCAGGCACGGGGTATTGATTGGGGACGATCAGCCATCATCACAATGAATGGCGGTGCTGGCTCGAAGGGCCGAATGGCCTCCTCCTGCACCTATTTTCTATGTTTATGAAAGTCTCTGAAAGCTTAGAGCTTTTCCAGCACCAAAAGGAGCCATTAAAGAAATTATGGAGGTATACAAAAAGTAGAAAAGGCAAAGTAAATCCAGAGCACTACTTCAGTTAAACCACAGCTGCCAAAAAGGGATTTGAACACAAACTGGTGATAGATGATCGCATGGATTCAGAGGCTGAATGGCCTATTTTCACACTGGATGGTTCTATGGCAAAAGGAAAGCTAAGAACAGAGGTAATTAAGCGCCACAATGTAGGTATAATCAAGAGATCCAATGGGTCATCCCAGTGACAAAATATGGAATCATTAAAGATATGGTTAAATACTTCTAAGAACTGCGCAGACTTCCTAAGGTAGTACAAGAAAATAACTGCAGATGCTAGTACAAATCAAAGGTATTTATTAAGACTTCCTAAGGTGGTGAACTACACGAGTCTCATTACCTTTTAGTTACCTTTGTGCAAAAACCTGAAAGGTGAACTTATTATTTGAAAGTTTTATGACAAAGGTGGTAACTGAGAAGAGGCACAGTGCTTTATTACACATCTTCTAATTTGAACCCTCCCATAGCTGTACAAACTTCCTTGATACAAATGATTCATATAGAGAAATACAATATCAATGTATTTTTCTTTGGGAAATGAAAGGAACTACCTCAACTAAATAACTGACATTACCTAGCATCAAATAATGAGATGCATCTCATTCAAAATGTAATAAGGAAAAATAATTAATGCAGCAATATTAACATGAAATAACCTTGCCAGAATCAGATAAAGAACATGATTGTTGGACAACCTTATTTCTGATCCCAGGTCTTCTTAAAAAAGTTTCAAGGTGGATTTCCTTTCGGTATCCTTTATTAAATCCACTTTTGCTTTCTGGCTGGCCACTTGGCGGAAGTTCTTAGACTTCACAGGACCAAATAGATGGTACAATTTTGCTAAGTGTTTACAATAAATAAATTCAAAATCGACAATCAAAATAAAAATTCTCATTTATTCAAACATATACCTACAATCTTTCTATTGGCAACTTGGAAAATTTAAGTTCAGATATGCAGTATTAAAACAGAAGTTATAAAATATATGGCCGACTATAGAAGTACAACATTCACTTGCATGTACCAGAATATCATATTTGGCATATAATTACACCGAGTTACCTGTACTGAGATACAATTGTTCTTCATTAAGTCATTTACTAAATAGATGTCATAACGTACCTTGCTAAAGGGCGTCGTGCACGATTTACAGCTTCAAGATCAGCATAACGCAAATCCAGCTGACAGCCAACTAAGACAACGGGTGTTCGTGGACAAAAGTGCTTGATTTCAGAAAGCCACATTGTCTTTACGTGGTTAAGGGAATTGGGATTAGCAATTGAGAAGCATAGGACCACCACATCAGACCTGAAAAATTAAGATTGCAAGAACTTATTATAGGTGATTATACAGTTCTTTACTTCACAATTTAGATCATTCACATTTTTCTTTCAACAATGCACAACATTTCCTTCCATGCAAAGTTGGTGGCATATCACACATGAGCAGAAAATAATACTGAAACGCATTCATGCACTTCCTCCTGGCAGCACCAGAACTAACTTTGCTACAATACCTCATGTGGTATGTTCACAATGCTGGTATGAGTTAGTTTTCCAGAGGCAGTATTTAATTTGGGTCTCATTCTCTGTACAAACGTTAATAAAAACAAATGTTTTGATTATATTTTTTGGTTTGAAGAATGAATATTTAATGTTCCATTGTTTTTAGTTTGAAGAAAATACTGTTTACATTAAGATTATTTTAATATCTCTGGCTCCATTTGTGCCTCAATCTTCTACTATTTTGAAGAGTAGGTTTTAATTAAGTACTTTCTTGTAAAGTTAAAAGTATGTACTATGAGCCAATCAAACCTAATCAAATATTATAATATTTGGATAATGTATCTAAAACAAAGTCCTTACAGGAAATCTTTTAATGTTCAAAAGGATCACTATCATTTTGATAGCTTAAAGAGGCATTCAGGAACAAGCAGTTTTTTTTAACATATTCTTTATAAATCTATTTCCAGGATTCATTTCAGGTATCAATTATCTTGAATGTAAAAGCAAAAATCTATTGAAGGGTAGTTTAATAGATGAGCCATGACCCATGCACAACACTTGCCTACACAGGTGTTAATGCAATGTTCCTACAATTTGATGCTGAAGGCTCAATCCATTTTCTAGTGATCTTTAAACCCCACAAACTGCCACCATAATTCAACACAAAATGGTCAAGCTTACTTAGAAAATCCACAGCACAAGGGAGATACAAATTTTAAATGTGTCCAATAATAAATGCTTGCCGAAGAATCAGGTAAAGGATGTATTTTGGGAAGTATTGGACTTGGGTGCTCTACACCACTTCTGATTGGTGCATGCTTGTTGTTGTTACTGAAGGCTACCAAAAGTGTACCATTTAAGTTCAGATTGATTGGATTGAAAGTTTCAGGTGCAAACACCTAACTGCTCACTAATCCATCCAACAACATTATCTCTTTCATATTACTTCAAATGTTCCTTTTTCAGACACTCCAAAATGTAAAATGACAACGACCCATTATATCTATGATTGCACAACTTGCTATATCTTGAAAATGGATTAGAAGAAACTAGAAACAAAACCAGGAACAAAATGCTTGAAGATTGTTGACAAAATAACAGCCAGATAATTTATTTTACAGTTTAGGATAAATCCATGCAAAGTGTTAATTCAAAAAAGTTCAACATATAGTTGAGAGGACAATGTTAAGACGACATTTTGAAAAATAATTCTAAAGAAAAGCAAAGTAAATAGAAAATGTGGCAAATCTCTTCAATGTTGCTTGTGAAGTGAACAGCAATGAGGCCAACATCTAATGCGAGCCATCTCTTTATTTCACAGGTTGACCTATAATATGCAGCAACTATTTAACTTTCAACTGCAAGTATTAAAACAAATCTTTCCCCAGAACCACTGAATGTGATGGACATCAATAAACCATTGGCTCAAGAGAGATGCATGCATTGCTTTTGTGAGAAATTAGCAGACCATGGTTCAATTTACCAGATTAAAGGGAGCTATATTCAGAAGGTTCTAATTACAATAAGAAACAACCATTTCAGGGAAAATAATTTTGCTCTGGTCTTATCTGAATTAGAGCAAGTTTCAAATATATTCCACATCCCTTTATTGTTAGAAGTGCACATTTTTTTAATGACTTCATCAGCACGCTGGAACCTCAATTCTGAAACATTCACCAGCAAAGGATAAGCAATAAAGCTTTATTCATCTTGAACACTCAATGGAAATCAGTATCCTATATCATCGTTTAGAAGTGGAATGGTTATTTGAAATTACCACCACCAACATTGAACATGAAAAGCTTTTGAATATTAGGATCGGTATAAGATTGGAATCTCTATTACTTTCACATTCCATTGAACAATGACTGTTTACACAATTACACTTATAGACTTTTCCTTGTTTTAACTATTTTCATTACTCCCCCCCCCAGGACCCTCCCTCCTGTATACACCTACCATAATTTTAACGAATCTTTCAATTTCTTACAATCTCGTCACTCTCAATTATTCTTTTTCACAATTCCAACTCATTAACTTTCATACATAAAAAGTTTGAAGTTTTATACGAGTGAGGAGTTCAGAGACACTGGACATTAAAAGTCCTCACGTCTAGGACCTGAAGGGGGGAGTTGGCATCACATGACACAAATATGAATCATCTAAAACTTGCTTCTGCTGGGAGATAACATTAAATGTTTACACAAAGGTGTAAAGTGTGGTAATAAAGCAGAATGTTGATGATGGCCCATAATATTACCGTTTAAATCTGTGCACAACCATTTCTGATAGCAAACAACATTACAATATTCAAACCCAGCTGTCTGCAATATTAAATCCACATTATAACAAGGTCATGTTTAGGGCATTTATGTGTATATCACAAGATATACATGCATGATGCCCATTTAGTGATTGACATGGAAGAGCATTGATGAGGTGATTCTAGATTTGATAAATTGATGGTATGCAACATCAACAACCACTGGCAACTATTAGTGACAGTTGTTTTAATTAATGGCAATCTGCATCAATTGCAGTTTTCTGCTTCAGGCTTATTTCCTGAGGATGTCAGTCACATACATTGTTATCTGCAGCCAGGATACAAATTCACTGGTGATATTTTTATCAACAAATTTGGGCTAGCATCCAAACTCCTTAAATCAGAGGCACATGACCAAATCCTCTTATTTTCCCTTCTCTGCGGACAGCAGATTGTATCCCAGCTTATTTAAAGTAAGCAATTCAATTAAAAGCTTGCAGGCTAGTAGAAGTCAAGTGACATTCAAGGAAGCTGCACAAAAGGTTTCACAGCACCTTCCTGTAAATGTACCAAATAACTTTTGAAGGTGAATTTAACATTTTTGTCTCCATAAATACACTTCAGGCTGGGAAAAAACGAAGCTAATTTGGAAAGATGAGCGAGTGGTTTTGGATGAAAGTCTAAATGGGCCATGTACTTGGTGCAGCAGTATCCCCCTACACACCATCCCCCTTCACCCAAACTGCAAGTATTACTCTCAGTACTCAATGTAGTGGGTTAGAGTTTTTCAGGGAGCAAATTAAAACATGTTACTTCAGGGGAAGAAAACGTACTCTCGCAGTACAACTGTACAATGAATATATTTATATCTGCAATAATCTGCGAGATTTTTAGTACAAGGTCATGAACTGTTGGCAGATGTCAGTTTTTAAAATTGGCACCTAACACAATTTGTACCATACTTGTCGCATGTGACACATTGTCATTAAACACATAATTACACTGTCATTTAAATATTAATTTGATTTCATCTGTGATGGAGGAGGAATAGTATAATGTCTTTCATATCCACAGAAATTACTGAAATAGAATTACTTGCATGTATACACCATTTTTCACAACCTTGGGCCAACACAAATCATCTTGCAGCCAATTAAGTACATCTAAAATACAGCCACTGCTGTATTTTTGGATACAATGTCCTACTAATAAGACACTGACCAGAACCAGGTTTTGATATTCAGTTTGCATGTGGCCTCACTCTGGCAATGGGAAGGCCCAGGACAGAAAGGTTAGTATGGGAATGCAAGTTAAAATGGTACGCAACCAGTTACGTGAAAGGCATGGACTAGGAGAACTCTGTTGCATCTGGGGGAGGGAAGATGAGAGCAGAGCTATGGATCATAGAGGAGACAGGGTGAGGGATCCACCCATGACAGAAGAGGGGGAACCACGTTTACTAAAAAAAAGGACATCTGATGTCATTCAATAGAAAACCTCATCTTGGGAGCACATGTGGCAGACATGAATTAAATCTACACCCTGAAAGGTGATTTATAATTGCAAGTTCTTTCCTGCATTGATAACTATGTTTCACTCTACATAATGGCCATTATATCCTCCTCAATTAGCTTGAAAAATGTTGGTATCAAATCTAATTTTAAGGAACACATCTCTCACAATGTATCACTCTTCACAGCACTGAAGATAGGCATGACCCACCCCCAAACACTACAATTCAAGTTCTGCATGTGCAGCTTGATAATCTATATTCTACCTAAACAAGGATGGAATGATTTGATACAACTTACCAGGGTAATCAACTCAATGCTGTAGCTGCAATGAGATATACTGAATCCATGACATGTCGATTTTCCTTGATTGTCCTAGATTATTGACATGTTATATTCACCATAAGTTCCATGTTAAAATCTAATCAATGTTAATTGAGTAAGAAAATAACTAGAATTTGTGACAGGGCTCAGAATTTGGAAAATTGGGTTTACTTATGATAACTATCTAGTAACTACAGTTGTAAGTAGGCTAGGTCAGGATCTTCATGTTTGGCTAAGAGGTTCCTGTTCTGCTGCATGTCTATCCCACCTCCATCCTACTTACCCCACACCAAAGCAAAGCAGATGGCTAACTTTCATTAGGCTATGAAAATAACAATGGTTAAGCGGCAACAGCATTGATGTCTATAGAAGAGAGTCAATGTCCAAGCAAAAGAAAATTAGAACAATTAATTGAGCTAAAAAAATATTTAGACTTTTTAAGACGACATTTTAGAGATATAGCTTGGAACAGGCCCTTTGGCCCACCGAGTCAACGCTGACCAGCGATCGCCCCTTGCACTAACAGTCTCCTACACACTGGGGTCAATTTACAATTTTAACAGAACCTAATTAACCTACAATCCTGTATGCCTTCGGAGTGTTAGTGGAAACCGGAGCACCCAGAGAAAACCCACACCGTCACTGGGGGAACGTACAAACTCCGTACAGGCAGCACCGTGGTCAGGATCGAACCCAGGTTTCTGGCACTGTACCGCCACGCCACTGCCACCCTGTAGCATGATAACTTTGGCTAGTAGAAAATATGCTAAGAAGGGTGCACTGCAGGAGGCAAGATTGGAACCCATGTATTCAGGAGGAGGCGATTTTGCTGGTAGCTGGGAGACGGGAGAGAACATTTCTTGTATTTGTGTTTTTTGCCCAAATCAACCCATGACGTAGGTTATAAAGGCAACAGTTTTTAAGAATAAATGTCACATATGTGGCTCCTTGTCTGGATCTCACATAGAATTCATTATCCAGTCTTTTGCATTCATAGGATTTTAAGAAGTGGCATTCTGTAGTAACCTATTTGGTATTCTTCACATAGGAACATATATAAATTCTGAATCACTTTAGTCACAGGGTAGACAGGCAGACTGCCTTCTTTTAAAAAAAAGCAAATTAAACCCAAATGGTTGATTGATCTATTAATGCGGGCTCAGCAATAAGCAAGAGTTACATTTTATTAAGATGTTAGATGAAATGAACGAAAATAAAAGCAAGAACCATCATTAAAACCCAGAACCATCATTAAAACCCAGTCCTGAAAAACACAGCTCCTTTCAGCTAGCAGCTGTTCCCAGCAGCTCTGGAGAAGTCACAGCCCAGATGGCTCCATCTTTAATTTTTTAGGGGGAACTGAAGGGAAACGGACTGACAGCAGATGGACAGAAACAACTAACTATTAATGCACACAAATAGTTCCTTCCAGTGAAATAATTTGTTTAAAGTAATTCATTTTTGATGCTACTAGATTTGATTCAATTTAATAACCATGAGCAATTTAGAATCAGAATCAATTTAGAATCAACTAAACGAGAGCAAGTCTGAGGTCATCCTATTCGCCCCCCCCCCCCCCCCCCCCCGACTCCATCAAAACAATAACAGGCAGCCTTGGAAGCCTATCCTCCCTAGTCAAACCGCATGTCAAAAACCTTGGCGTGATATTTGACTCCGCATTAAAGTTTGACAAGCAAGTCAACGCTGTGGTAAAAGCCAGCTTCTTCCAGCTTCGTACCATAGCTAAAGTCAAACCATTCCTCCAATTTGACGACATTGAAAAAATCATCCACGCATTAATTTCCTCCCGCCTAGACTACTGCAACTCCCTATACACTAGGATCAGCCAATCCCTGTCTCGCCTGCAATTGGTCCAAAACGCCACAGCGAGACTCCTGACGGGTACCCGTAAAAGGGACCACATCACCCCGATTCTGGCCTCTCTCCACTGGCTTCCAGTACAGTCCAGAATCAACTTCAAGCTCCTCCTATTCACATACAAAGCCCTAAATGGGCTTGCCCCCCCCACCCCACCCCACCCACCCATATCAAAAATCTTCTTACCCACCACTCTATCCCCAGGTCCCTTAGGTCTACGCTTAAGCTCAGGGGTGACTGCGCTTTTGCGGTTGCAGCTCCTAGACTGTGGAACAACATCCCTCTCCCCATCAGAACTGCCCCCTCCATCGACTCCTTTAAGTCCAGGCTCAAAACCTATTTCTACTCCCTAGTGTTTGAGGCCCTCTGAAGGGGCGCTGTGAACTGTTTATGTATGTGCTGTTATGTTTATGTGCCATTGTATGTCCGTTGTTAATACCTGAACTGATGTACAGCACTTTGGTCAACGTGGGTTGTTTTTAAATGTGCTATACAAATAAAATTGACTTTACTTGACGAGAATTATTTCTGATTTACAGATCAGCATCTAAATCAGCAGATGAATCTTCTAAAATGTTAACTGTTCATCTTACTGCAGCTGCTGCCAGTTGTGCATTTCCAGCATTTAAAAAAAAAAAATAGTATCATACACTTCAATTTTCTTTATTCCATCTATTATTCCCATCCAACCTATGCCGCTATAATCTCAGTGTATTGATCAGAGCCAACCTGCCAAGAAACAAAAAGGTAATTTCTTGCAGCTTAAAATGACTGTTCCCATTTTATTTAATCACAGATAGTGATTGTCATAATCTCTAACATGCTAACAGTTAGTGAAGCTTCTTGCCTTAACATCAATTTTTAAAATAATTTCCTGCTTCATTGTCACCCCTTTAATGCCTTTCAATTTTATCTGTAAGACTTCCCAAAAAAACTTATTTCAAAATGCAATTCTGTAATTAAGGAACAAAAGTATAGGGAATCATTGCTGTATCTTCCATGCACCAGCATTATTTACATACCCACCTGACACAAACTGCTCACAACTATCACATCCGGTAACATTGGCTCGCAAAGAAGGATTTAAAATTAAGTATTATGTCTGCCTCACTAAGTAGCCACCACATATGGTTACGTATACATGTTAAAATGAATGCAAGAAATTGTTACGCGATTCGTAAGTTATTCAGCACTTTTCTTAAATTTAGCTTTGGTATCAAAAATACTATATTATACACCATTCTATATTCACTTTGAGCAGCTAACTTAAGGATAATTAAAAATTGTTTCTAAAAACCCATCCACCAATTTGATTTATTTAAGTTATTTGTACTTCACCACCAAGCTTACAGAATTTACACTTTAATGTTCAAATGTTGGTATTGGTATATCAGACCATTCATGTCTAATTGTATTCACACCCATCTTACAAATGATATGAACAAGTCATTCTTAACTGTAATATTTAAACTTTTTCTTTAAACTGTGAATGAACAATTCAAGTTAAGTAACACAAGGGCATCTGATATGTGTGACTTTTTCTTCATTTTTTTACCTGCCATACGCAAAACGCCTGTCCTTATGGTGGTCACCAAATGTATCCCACAGTCTTAGTGATATGCTAACTTCATCTACAACGTCTCGGGAGCGTTCAAGAACCTAAACATAATCAACGTTTAATGCAATTGGACTTTGATTGTTCACTTCAAGAGATTTTCAACGCCAAACGTAATATTACATTATCATTTAGTCCAGGTTAAAAATACAATTCCACACTTCTGTAAACACAGAAAACATACTATATGTTAAAGTGTACTTCTCAATTACTTCAGTTTTCATATTTATAATAAATAGCTCAACAATTTATCAATGACAGGGATGAGTAACATTTCTACTGAAAACCTCATGAAAGATGTATAAACATTGGTCAAATCTTGAGTATCTTCAAATCATTCATAGCATTACAACACAATTTTGTAGGAAATTTCACTTAAAAGTTTTAAAATATTTAATAATAAATAAAAATTGAAATTATTAGGTCTAGTAGCATCTATGTAGACAGAAACAGTTAACGTTTCAGGTCATTAACCTGTCATCAAAACTTTAACCTGATCATTTTCAATTTCCATCATCTGCTTTTTTTCTACTAAAATAAATTTAAAATATAATAAATATTAAAATAATCTTTGTTTCAGAAAGTGCAATTCCCATGTATATTATTATCCTAATAAATTTTGCGTGATGAAATCTTGTGGATTCTCTGGATTTGCAAATCTAATTGAAAGTGAGTAAATATTTACCCTGGAGTACATTCATAGCATGGTATATTATTTTAATAATTTTTTTGAAAAAAGTGTTCTTACCTCTTGACAAACACGATACTGATCAATTGCCCAGACAGTAGGAACATGTGTGGACAGTAGTTGGTACTGTGTTAAGGTGGTATTACATGCTCTTGCACAGATAAGCCGTGTCTTTCCTACTGCATTGTCTCCAACAACAACACACTTGATCGTTTCAACATTCGGCCTTTCGTAATCCATAGCGGCATCCATTTACAGCAAACTGTGATAGAAACAAATAGAAGGTAAAGTACTTTCACATCTACATTTGAACATAAGCCATTTCATTCAGCAAAATAACCCAAACAGATCAAATGCCATTTATACTGTGGCCCGTAATAATCCATGGGCAAATATTGGAATCA
The DNA here is from genome assembly GCF_053455715.1 of Rhinoraja longicauda. Classification (NCBI taxonomy): domain Eukaryota; kingdom Metazoa; phylum Chordata; class Chondrichthyes; order Rajiformes; family Arhynchobatidae; genus Rhinoraja; species Rhinoraja longicauda. The sequence continues at coordinate 12,317,979 of NC_135968.1, forward strand.
GTATCCGGAAATTTTCAGTACATTCAAGATGAATCCTGTCGGTATCTCTATCTCTAATCTTTCTAAAAACAGGATTGTCATGCATAAACAAAGCTCCACTTTTCAACTTGGATGGATTAGTCGGTACTTTGAAAATAGAAACAGCCAGATGGATATAGGTTACAACTGCACAATGCTGACTAAAACCTGTTCAAATCGGTCTACACATTTTAAGATTTTGTTTTGGGAATGGAAACACCTCAACTCAAAAGAGAAAACATCGCCAGGCTGGTCTTTCATTCAAGAGTTTTCACATTAAAGGCCCACAATGTAGTAATCAAAACAGCAACTGTGACTTTAAAGTGCAAACACATATGCCAGTAGTAGTAAGGTCAATCTGCCATTGTAGATTACCAATTTCTGACTTGATAAATGGAAGAGAAACTATCAAACCTGGACGAGTGAATGCCTAAACCCCAAGCTGATGCAATTTTCAAGCAATTTCAAGCCTCCCTTCCATTGACTTCATCTATACTTCATGCTGCCATGGCAAGGCCACCAGCATAATCAGAGACAAGTCTCATCCCAGTCACTCTCGCTTCTCCCCTTTCCCATCAGGCAAGAGGTACAGAAGTGTGAAAATGCATATCTCCAGATTCAAGCACAGTTTCTTCCCAGTTGTTATCAGGCAAATGAACCATCCTATCAACAAGAGTGGTCCAAAACTACTATCTACTCCATTGGAGACCTTTGGACTATCTTTGTAAGAATATAACTGCAGATGCTGGTACAAATCGAAGGTATTTATTCACAAAATGCTGGAATAACTCTGCAGGTCAGGCAGCATCTCAGGAGAGAAGGTAAGGGTGACGTTTCGGATCGAGACCGTCAGACTGATGTCAGGGGGCGGGACAAAGGAAGGATATAGGTGGAGACAGGAAGACAGTGGGAGATTTGGGAAGGGGAGGGACAGAGGAACTATCTAAAGTTGGAGAAGTCAGACTTTCCCTTTCACTAAATGGTATTACCTTTATCATGTATCTGTACACGCCTCGATTGTAATCATGTATAGTCTTTCCGCTGACCAGTTAGCACGCAACAAAAAGCATTTCACTGAATCCCGGTGCACGTGACAAGAAACTAAACCACGGTCTCAGGGCTCCAAAGACCCGGGTTCGATCCTGACTTCCACTACTGTCTAATTAGCTAAGGTGTCATTGTGGACTACGTCTGAATCAGTGTGACGAAGGGTCTTGATCTGAAATTACACCTGCCAATTCCCATCCAAGATACTATCTGACCTGCTGAGTTGCTCCAGCACTGTGTTTTTCCAACAGAACTTTTCACAGAGCTTAAATATGGTGTGCAAGTGCCTGGAACTCAAAGTGATCCAACAACTTTCAAATGAGCCACTGGAGACCATGAAAAACTGGCCAAAATCTTAATTTCCCCTCCACATTGAATATCGTAACTTTATGCTATCTGGGCATGCCTTGTAGGATCTTAGAGTGATAGTGTGGAAACAGGCCCTTCGGCCCAACCTGCCCACAGCAGCCAACATGTCCCAGCTAAACTAGTCCCACCTGCTTGCACTTGGTCCATATCCCTCCAAACCTGTCCTATCCATGTACCTTGTTACAGAGGTTTCCCCACCATTGCAAAGACCCAGACGGCTGGGCAGCAAATCCCGTTTTATTGCAACCAGAAACTAGTTCCAGGCAGTTAATCTATGGGATGAGAACAAGGGCCAGGTTTCATAGTGGCTCAGTTCTAACACTGACATTTATTTCATATCGAGATCATGCTGGTCTCAGGCAAAGATTGAAGACTGCCAAGTATTTTTTTTAAACTATTTGATCATTTCTGGCATTGCTTGCTATTCACAGGAACTGCTATTTATATTGATAGTGTTAAACCACACTGCACTTAAAGAATGGCGTGTGGTGTATAGCTGCTGCTTCTTTCTATCAGTTCATTGTGACATCTTTCAATTTTGTCAACAACCTTACATGTGACACCTTTAACATACAAAACATCCCAAAGGCACTTCACAGAGGTGTTAATTAAAAACAAATATAAAGCTTCACCATGGCTGGACCAAGATTTGTTCAAAGAGACTGGTGGAAGGCAAAATTGAAAGAGGAAGTTGGAGAGGGTATTCTGGAGAAAGGGAACTAGTTAATTGAAGGCACTTAAGTCAATGAGAGGGATGGTTGCAAAAGAGGTAGAGACAACATTTAAAATGCATTTTGACAGATTGATTAGTAGGACTAGATGTTACAATCCCTAAGGTTTGCACTACAATTGACTGGTGTTGTTCTTGGGGGTGACCACTAGGTGATGTTGCTACCATTCAGACACATCTTCAGCTGTGTACCTCAACGTCACTGGGTGTTTCGGCTTTACTTAGGTAAGCCAAGAAGTGGAAGGATGCAATCATGAGAAGTGGGATTGATGTATATGAACTTTAGCATGAATCAGTGGCAGGCAGGAGGACGTATTTCTGTGTAGGAAGGAACTGCAGATGCTGGTTTAAACCAAAGACAGTCACAAAATGCTGGAGTAACTCAGCGGGACAGGCAGCATCTCTGAAGAGAAGGAATGGGTGACGTTTCGGGTTGAGACCCTTCTTCAGACATATTTCTGTGCTGTGCATGGATCAGTGGTGGGCAGAAGGAACTATTTCTGTGCTGTACAACATATGCCTCAATCACTGAAACAGTTTGAGGGCTAAGCTTTAAGGGTGGAGCAGAAGCAGAAAATCAAATTAAAAGCAAAAGACAGACTTATTCCGAATCCAATGCAAATGAACAAGAATGGGGTGAATGGATGACATGAGTAGATGGATAACATGATACAAAAGGCAGTTATGCATGAACTGATTTGGGAAAGGAGGGTAATAGTGGAAATTCCTATGAGAAGGACCTGGAAATATTTTTTTTTAAACACATAACAGTTGAAATATGTGTAGTCATGAAATCAATCAGGCTACCTTTGCAGTGGAACGGCTTAAGGTGAACATTTAGCTCAGGATGCAGACACCAAACCAATCCCTGCCAATAATATCTTAAGACATGGATGAGTTAGAAGAATTTGAAAAATGTCCATGGCTTTGCTGTTTGTCTCCTACTTGCTGAAAGATGGAAAGTGGGAATAGGTGGTTTATAAATATTAACTCTGAATGAATGGAATAATAATTGCACAAATAATCTACTTATTTGCATATCCATCCATTAATTCTTAAAAACTTCCTTACAAAATGTAATCTTTCCTATCCTGATACTCGTAAAAAATCAAATTTACACGTTTTCCAAAGAAATCCCTGAAAATATTATTTTTATTTGTCTTCTATTACTTGTATTTCAAAAGACAGTGGGAGATATAAATGTTATCATGCTTAGAAATGTTGATTATTGTGATTCATGAGGAACAAAACGGAGGCATTTTCGATATAAATCTAAGCTGACAGCAGGAGTTTTCTGTCCTCTTACATCTCTTCAGCTGAGGGTAATGGCTTTGGGAAACAAATTCAATTCATTTTTCAATAAACAAGCATCTGCTGGAATGAAACATGAAAGATAATTTTAAAATAACTCACTATTACAGTGGGTATTTCTAATAATTTTCCTGAAGCAGTATTCAAACCCACATCAACAAATATCTTTAATATCCGAGTAAAAAAAGTACGATAAAATATTTTCTTAAAATGAGTTCCAACTATTCCAAAAGATAAAACATGTTAACAGAGGATGCTTGTATTACATTGGTAAGTACAGAATCAAGATATAATATATTTTGCTCATTTTCTCTCCAGAGATTACCCCGGAAAGAAAGTTAACGCAAATTCAATGGAAAATGTGATCTACATCCACACGTTGATGTGTACAAATGTCCGCCAACAAAATAAAACAAGCAACAGTTGTGTATGTGGTATAAATAAAACACAGTATGAAACAGTGGTTTACCAGGGTAGGAACTGAAGTTCAGTCTGTAATTCTTACTGTATGTGGTAATATGATCTTTTTCACAGTTTCCCAGCAAATATCACAAACTAATCGCAAGTCAAGCTTCAATGCACAGACTGCATTACGAGTCTCAATTCAGACAAAGAAAATTTCAAAACATATCCTAATAAAATGCAATTGCAGTGTCTCTCTGGTAAAGTAAAAGACAAATCTATTTCTGATATCACTTCGGAAAACTATTCACTCAACAGCTTCTCTTTACAAGATCTTGAAGATGTGTAGATAAACGCTCAAAGAGTTTCAGTTATTCATTCTCTACTTAGAAATCAATTTTACCAGGCTCCATTCAAGGCACAAGACTTTGGTGAACGGAAAGGATTTAAGCACAAAGTGCTCATAATCTGCAGACACTGCAAATTCTGCGATGATGAAATCATGGATGAATGGAACATCGATGAAATTTGGAACTGATGATTGTCAGTAATTAATAAAAAGAACAGAAAAAGACAAAGTACAAGGGCTATTTTTTATTAGCGTAATCATTCATTATTTGCAATTAACTGTCCTATTGGTACTAAAACTGACTGATGATCACAACGTAATGCCAAAAGTCAGACATTCATAACTCAAGTACTATTCAATATTAACGTGACTTATGACCTTACTAATATTAATGAAACTGTTTTTCACTGTTCTGTTTGTGTTACATTTTTACCATCATTTACAAGATTTGAAACATACTATTTTGGGCTAGATTTCTGTGTCAGCAAAAATGTCCTTATCCATTTGTTTCAAAACATCAAATGTTCTATATTCTACAGAATACAATATGGTTTTATGCAATTTGATTGTCAACCAATCACAGACCCTTATAAAATTGCAATAAATTGACAATGCTTCCAAGGCCAGCTTTTAATCTGTCAATGTCTCCAAGTTTATACTTCCACTCATGCTACTCATTAATGATAATTGGCAAATTTGAATAACATGGATCATTATTGAATTTATAGAACCAAAACAATTCAGACATCTTGCTCATGTTGGCTGTAAGAGAAATCCAGCCAAATCACATATCTCAGTTCTTGGCCCTCAACCTTGCAGGCACATTGTGTTCATCAAAATACTTCTCAAAAGCAACAACAGTTCTGCCTCATTCCTGCTCCAAGATTCAGTAAGATTGTGAATGATCTTTTACCTCAATGCCGCTTTCTGTCACGGGCGGCACGGTAGCGCAGCGGTAGAGTTGCTGCTTTACAGCGAATGCAGCGCAGGAGACTCAGGTTCGATCCTGACTACGGGTGCTGCACTGTAAGGAGTTTGTACGTTCTCCCCGTGACCTGCGTGGGTTTTCTCCGAGATCTTCGGTTTCCTCCCACACTCCAAAGACAAACAGGTATGTAGGTTAATTGGCTGGGTAAATGTAAAAATTGTCCTTAGTGTGTGTAGGATAGTGTTAATGTACGGGGATCGCTGGGCGGCGCGGACTTGGTGGGCCGAAAAAGGCCTGTTTCCGCCCTGTATATATATGATATGATATATGATAATGCCACTTTCCTTGATTATGTTAATATCCAAAATTCTATCAATCTGTCTTGAAAGTACTCAACAATTGAGCCATTCGCAGATCTCATGAGTAATGAATTCTAAAAATTCTCTACAATGATCGAAGAGGTCTCTTCCCTCTTCTGTCCCGAATGACTGATTCCGTATTCCTAGCTCTTAAACTCCATGTACGTGGTTTACGTTAGAAGGTCCTCTATATTTCTTAGTACCTTATCCTGTTTTCTTTTTCCAAATAAATTACAAAACATGTATTCAAAATGAATTTCATCCACCATTTTTCTAACCTTCTGATCAATTAACTAATATTTTTGACAATTCACATGCTTGCTGATTACTTCCTACAGTCTGCAGCAGCTTTCTTCCTATTAACTATACTTTCAAAATCCATCTTATCTTTAAGAAAATAACATCGTCTTCTCTGTCATTCAATAAGGCTAATCCTATGGATCATGTCCACTTGCTCATCCAATCACTATCCTCTGACACCCTCTGCTACGTCATGGGATAACCTTTAGATTCATGCCTCTTCTCCTTGGGCTTTGTATTTTCCTTTCGGTATGCCATATAGGACCCTGTCCCAAGCCTTGAAAATATACCACATGCAATAAAACTCAAATATGCCATGCTTTTGACTTTCCTTATAAACTTTCCAAAAAATTCAACTGTTCATCAGATACAATCTTGTACGTTGATCTTCACGGAGACGTGGCTCAACGCACTGGTCCCCGACGGGGCTGTGGAGCTAACAAACCGCTCACTACATCGTGCTGATAGAACAAAGGACTCCGGTAAGAGCAAGGGCGGTGGGCTCTGCATCTACATTAACAATGACTGGTGCACCAACCACACTGCAATAGAGAGCTACTGCTCCCCAGACCTGGAGTACTTACTGCTCAAATGTAGGCCATTCTATCTGCCGCGGGAGTTTACAGTGGTCATCATCATGGCCGTATACATTCCCCCACAGGCTAATGCTAACCTAGCATTAGCACAGCTGCACTCGGCCATCAGTAAGCAGCAGGATGCCCACCCCAACGGTGCCTTCATTGTTGCAGGGGACTTCAATCAGGTCGACCTACGAGCCTCGCTCCACAAATTCCATCAGCATGTGCAGTGCCCTACCAGGGGCTCAAACACACTGGACAAGGTGTACACCAATGTAAAGGACGCCTACAGAGCTCTCCCCTGCCCACCCCTGGGACAATCCAATCACCTCTCACTGTTTCTACTGCCCGCATACAAACCCCTCATCCGCAAGACCAAACCCACAATAAAGACGGTCAAAATATGGCCCGAGGATGCCACCCTACAACTCCAGGACTGCTTTGATCGCACCGACTGGGACCTGTTTGCACAACAGGCCACCTACGGTTCAGAGATAGAGGTAGACTTGGAGGAATACGCATCCACTGTGCTCTCCTACATCAACTGCTGTGTGGAGAATGTCACGGAGGACAAGGTGATAAAGATGTTCCCAAACCGGAAACCCTGGATGAACAAGGAGGTACAGAACCTGCTGAGGGCACGCAACAATGCCTTTAAATCTGGTGACACTTCAGCATACAGTGTTGCCAGATCACACCTAAGCAAAGGTATTAAAAGGGCCAAAGACACCCATAGGCAACGGGTGGAAGACCACTTCAACACCACGGACACCAGAAGCATGTGGCAGGGTGTCAGGGACATCACTGGCTACAAGAGCAGCCCTGCCTGCCCCCACAGCGATATGGCATTGACCAACGAGCTTAACACCTTCTTTGCCCGCTTTGAAACTGGCAAAACCACCTTGAGTGAAAGAACCCCAGCCGAGGCGGTGGGACAGGTCTTGCAACTGAGCACACAGGAGGTACAACGCGCTCTGCAAAGGGTCAACCCATGCAAGGCTGCAGGACCGGATGGTGTTCAAGGAAGGGTACTGAAGGACTGTGCTGAACAGCTGGCTGAGGTATTCACCAGGATCTTTAACCTGTCATTATCTCTGGCTACGGTCCCCAAGTGCCTGAAGTCGGCTATCATAGTTCCGGTGCCGAAAAAAGCAAAGATCTCCAACCTGAACGACTACCGCCCGGTTGCCCTAACGCCGATAGTCATGAAGTGCTTTGAGAGGCTGGTCCTCTCACACATCAAATCCAGCATCCCTTACTCACTGGACCCACATCAATTTGCATACAGGGCAAATAGATCTACAGAGGACGCCATCTCTCTGGCTCTTCACACTGTCCTGACTCACCTAGAGAGACAGGGCACGTACGTGAGGATGCTATTCATAGACTATAGCTCCGCCTTCAACACGGTCATCCCCACCAAGCTCATCACCAAACTCCACCAGCTAGGCCTTAGCTCGTCATTATGTGACTGGATCCTGGACTTCCTGCTGGAACGACCGCAGGCAGTGAGAATGGGCCCGCACCTGTCCTCCACTATCACCCTGAGTACCGGCACACCACAGGGCTGTGTTCTGAGCCCCATGCTCTACTCCCTCTTCACACACGACTGTGTTCCTGCATTCGACACCAACACCATTGTCAAGTTTGCAGATGACACAACGGTGATCGGGCTGATCACCAACGGGGATGAAACAAACTATAGAGCGGAGGTGCAGAACCTGGCGGACTGGTGCTCGGATAACAACCTGTCCCTAAATACCACCAAGACCAAGGAGCTGATCATCAACTTCCGTAGGTCACATAACGGGGAATATGCCCCGATCTCTATCAACGGGGTCAGTGTGGAGAGAGTGTCCAGCTTCAAGTTTCTGGGCACTCACATTTCGGAGGACCTAACATGGTCCAATAACACTGCTGCGCTGGTCAAGAAGGCACAACAAAGACTGTTCTACTTAAGAACACTGAAAAAGTCTGGTCTACCCCAACAGCTGCTGACGACCTTCTACCGCTGCACCATAGAGAGCATCCTAACGCATGGAATCCCTGTGTGGTACCTCAGCTGCACGGAGGCAGAAAGGAAAGCTCTACAGCGGGTAGTCCATAGAGCTCAGAGGGCCATCGGAACAGCTACCAGACTTGGAGGGCATCTACAACACACGATGCCTCAGAAAAGCCACCAGCATCCACAAAGACTCTTCACACCCCTGCAACAGTCTGTTCGAACTCCTTCCATCGGGCAGACGATACAAGGCCTTCTATGCCCGCACCTCCAGACTCAGGAACAGCTTCATCCCCAGGGCCATAGCTGCTATGAACCGGTCCTGCTGAGCCGGATGGCCACAACGCATAGATCAACTTGCACTTTACCCTGTCCAAAACTGTTACAACTGTTCGTTTCGTTGGGTTGCTGCTGTCTAAATTACCTAAATTATTGCATCGTATGGGAGGCGCATTCCCAATCTCATTGTACCCCTGGGTACAATGACAATAAATATATATTGTATTGTATTGTATTGTATTGTTGCAAAACTGGATTCATTTTCTTTTTTCTGAATGATTTTGTTTTAATCTGGCCTTTGGAATTTGTTTACCACTGATTAATAATTTCTCAGTTAATCCTCTCCCCCCCCCCCTTACAACAGCACCATGTTGGCAATCTTCCAATTAATAGACATACCCATTTTGTTTGTCTATTTTCTATCCATGAACCACTCTTACATTCAAAGCACACTAAAAAAAAAATCAATGAAAATGTGAACAGGCATGTAAGTAGAAGAGACACAAGATCAGACATGATCCTGCTGAATGGAAGAACAGGTTCCACTTCTTATGCTCTATTTAGAAATTACATCAATAGACACAAAAAGCTGGAGTAACTCAGCGGGACAGGCAGCATCGCTGGAAAGAAGGAATGGGTGATGTTTCGTGTCTCTTCAGACAGCATCAATAGACATGGCCATATTATTGTAGTTACTTTCTCAAAAAAAAATTCAATTAAGTTCATTAGACATGACCTTCCCTTTACAAATCCATGTTGGCCCTTTCTAATCAGCTCAAATTTTTCTTAAGTGCTCACTCTATCTTTAATTATAGTTTCCAATAACTTACAGCATAAAAACAAAAGACCCTACATTTATACACATCTTCGGTTCGTCCCGAAGTGCTTCACAGCTAGATTAAGTACCTTTTAAGTACAGTCCTTTGTACTGCAGATAGATGCATCAGCCCACTTCCACACACGACCATCACAAAAAATACCAAAAGTAATATTGACCAGATAATAATCTGAATTAATGTTGGGGGCAAATATTAAGCAGAATGCCAAAGGATTCCTCTGCTCTTTTTTAGCAAGCAGCCAATATTTAATATACCATCCAAATGAAAGCATCTGATTCAGTACTAAGAGCTTAAACCTGAAACGTTCTGCATCACATGAGAGGGAAACCACTTAGTCAACTTTGTTGTCAGTTAGATTCCAGGTTTGTCATCAGTTATATGCAATCTCCAAGGAACTAACAATACATTTTTCTGAACAACTAGTGTAAACAAGATAGCATAAATGGATTTCCATTAATATAGAAGGTATGCCATAAGTTAGTGTGTAATATCAGAACTAATCATAACATCCTTCCGTTCCCAACTAAAAACTGGCACATTTTTATTCCTTAAGAAATTAACTACAATTCTTGATTTCCTACCACCGTACTACCAAGTTTGGTTCAAGATAATAATTCTATTTTGAAACAGAGAATAGAGGTAATTTACATTTCTCCACTCAAATTCCACTACAAGCATTCTAATGCCCAAATCATAAGTCTTCAATCAATTTTCAAAATATCCTGTTTAACTATGGTTGTCTACTCATAGTTTGGAAAAGCTTAGCTGGCAATGATGATGTTACTACAAGTCAGCAGCTCAGCAGATAAACACACTCCAAATTGTGGCATTCTTCCAGCTGTAATCTCTGCACACTGCTGAATCAACCAAACACAGAGGGTGGTTGGGGGTTAGTATGCATTATTATCTATGTCTAGTTACTTTCACAGTGACTGGTGGAAATCTCTAGTGAAAGGACAGGATTAAGTTTGGCTGCAATGCCCCTAACTGTAGAATTGTTATCCAAAACATAGTCTATTCATTCCCTCCGCAGATGGTGCCTGGCCAGATGACTTCCTCCAGCACTTTGTTTTTCTGTAGATCATTACCTTGGTTACTCAACAAAAAGGGAGTGATCGTAGTTCCCGCAGAAGAGTAAGCCATTAACATTAATTGAGCAGGAAAAATAACAATGGGATATATTAAAATAACAAATACATTTATTACTCCATGTGAAATTACATAGATGAATCTCTCTGATATAACACACTTTTCTTATAGTTTTGTGATTAATCCTGAATATCACCCCGTCCCACACCCAATGGATGAAACACAATGACCATTATCCAGTCATCTTATGTCATTCCACAAATTCAAACCGGCACTTCCTGTAGCAGATTGCCACTTCAGGGAGCCCTGTCAATGATACCATCTCATGAAACAGTATACGGGAACTTCAACCACATTGGTCATTCCACGGAAAATGTGATCTTTCCAATGCAATATTGAACTCTGAAATGGTTAGGTTAAGTCCCATCGTTCCCCATATCTATCAGGTTCTTCACACATTGCACCAACGCTAGCTGCTACTCTTCGCCATCCCCGATCTTAATCTTATCCTCTCAGTTGATGAGGACTTCACATTTAAATTGCATCTCATCTTCAGCATTAATGCTTGGCCTCAATTTGAGACTCATTCCATTCCTTGTCTTCAATCCATATTCCAATGCCCCTTCCATAGCATTCGAGGCTCCTGGAACAGGTAGATTCCCCTCCCAGGCTTAACCCTGATCCAAGCATTTTCTAAGCCTTCATACCCACCCTTCCTCCCTCACCCAATCACAACACAGGCCAAGCATAATTTCCCCAAACATTACAGTGTATTCCTGATTCTTCTTTTCCCCTGCCCCTACCAATCTACTGCCCACAGCACATGCTTGATACGTTTTTACCAATTATCACAATACACACCCAATCCTTCTATCCCACCCACCCTCCACTCCACACTGGGCATTAATAGGCCCAACATTGGGCTTGCCTACCTCTGTCCAAATCATATCAACTATCACATGGCACATTTTGCAACCAAAAATTGGCAACTGAAGTTTGCAGCCCACTGCAACCACCAATCAAGCACAACCATTTCTGTGCACCACAATCTCTAAGCCATTGTCTTTTTTGCAGATCTGCAAGGATGATGCTTTGCAAATACCAATTGTGCAAAAATAATTCTGCAAGTTCATTCCCAGAATGCATGATTTGCAAGTTAATTGAAAATAACTTCATTGTGTGTTTCACTGGGAATTATCACTTTGGGTATTAATTCCAATGATTCTGATGACACACATTCCCTTTTTAATTTTCTGTTTCAAGGTCATAGGAAAATCTTGTTCAGTGGATGTGTCATAATTCATGGAGGGGGATTTGATCAATTTAAAAAAGACAAGTGAATTAGGTTTTTAATGTCTGATTCACTTTGCAAACTTTACCACTTCAAAAAAAAGTAATGGCAGCATCTCATGAAATTTTACACTAAAATTCTTCAATATATTAAAATTTTAAAATATCCAGTGTTTACTGGGTTCTGTAAATATTGCTTGATAATGAGATAGCTGAAAGCGCAAATAATGCTTTCGTGTTAATACTACAAAATATTTCAGCATCTTTACCTTCTAATAAAGTCTGGCACAATAATATATTTCAATAAGGCAATATATTCTCATATCCCATTATATTTCCACGATGATAAATAATTACTTTCTTAGAATATTGACATATCAATCTTGTATTGTGTGATATGTGTAATTGAACTACGTTAGGATTAGTTAGTGCACCGTGTAGCCATTTGACAGGCTGAGGCAAAGTACATGACCAATTTAAACATGTTTGATCATATAAAATTGACCTCTATGCAAATATACTTACCAAGCAGCTTCTGGATTATTTAATATGTTGAAAGGTATCTCTGTCTGGTTCATGCAGCGCAATATCAGCATAACTTGCATTGTTAATAATTGACAGGTCATCTTTGAAAACTACTCTCTGGTTTAATGTGATCATGTTACACAAAGCATATACTATGGATGGGGATATTGTTACAGATTTATAACATACAAAAATACCAGAGGTCATAAATTACATTATTCAGACTAAATTCAGTGATCAAAATGTTATTTCTAAATATTAAAAAATCTTTCCTTTACACAAAATATAAACGTACAAGTTTTTAATTTCAGACTTTATTAATACCATTTGAAAGAGAGAACGTGTATTTATTTCAGGTAAATCAGTCCAGACTTTTGTTAAAATACCAGTGAAAGGAATCTTGTGCATTATCACTTGCTAATTTCCAGGCTATGGTTTTCTAAGAATAGAAATAACTTGGCATGCGAGGAGGTATTTTAGGGTACATTCATACTACAACTTTTATGGTTTTATGCGGATGTTAAACGTACAATATAAATCCGTTGTTAATGCTTAAATTGACAATAAAGCACAATAAAGCAAAAGTCGACCCTCAGTTAGTCTCAAATAGTTTCATACCATTGTCAGATTTGGCTCAAGTCCAAATGCAACAGTTGTCCTGCATACAAAAATTAAAATTGCTTTGGACAGATTTTATATATAGTGCAAATGCATTCCAGGACTAAAAAGAAATGTATATTTTGTCTTCTGACAAGAAGCCATCCAATGAAATGACTAAAATATTCATTGTCACAGTCAACTATAAACTGCAATTAGAAGCCATTTAGCTGCAACAGAAATACCACAGCAATTACCATTACAAAGAAAGGAATAATTTAAAGCATGGAACAATGGACTTAAGAAATGTACTTTATATGCCGCTTTAAAGTATCTGGTAAGGAAGAAATGCACTTTATGGGACTATTATCCAATGCCTCTTGCATTCCTTTCTCATTCTCAAGTTCAGTGTGAAGGCAAACTTCGGGTCATGACAAGATACAATTATTCTGGTTAGTAAGCCAGAGAGCAACAAGTAGTACTCAGCGTGGGAAACTTGAGGTACTGCAAATAGGGCGGTACAATAAGGCAAGGGATCACATAATAAATGGAAAGATACAAATATATGTGAAGGATCAGATTAGGCAAATCGATTTGCTGGCTGCAGAGACATACAATAACTAATAAGGCTCCAAAACAAATCGTTGGAACCATGGTAAACCAACAGTCCCAGGTATGCATGGAGGAAAATACAACATTTTCACTGTTTGATGTTGGAATATGCCAAACAGGTTTCAGTCCCAGTAGTAAAATGGAGACCATTTGCTCAACTTCCTCCCATCTAACATGTGCTCACCAGGTAAACTACCTCTGAGAGTGCCAGAGATTTGACACTGTTTCTCCTCTGGTTCGCACCCATCCCTTCCATGTAATTTCAGTGGTCATGTCTTATCCAAAAAGCCTATTTCCTGCTCCCATAAAAAAAATTATGTCCTAGGTGACAAGGTGAATGAGCCTACCTTCCCAGTAAATATTTCCCTTCTAAGACATCAAAGTTTAGTTTAGAGATACAGCATGGAAACAGGCTCTTCAGCCCACCGAGTCCATGCTGACCATCCATCACCCACTGACAATAATTCTTTGTTATCCCACTTTCTCATCCATTTCCGACACACTAAGGGCAATTTACAGATGGCCAATTAACCTGCAAACCAGCTCGTCTTCGGAACTTGGAGGAAACCAGAAGAGCCAGACAAAATCCACGTGGTCACAAAGAAATCATACAAACTTCAAATGTGACAGCACCCAAAACCCAGCTATGCCACTGTGCTGTCATTGCAACTACCAACTTATCTTCAGCCTCTTTTCTGTCTTGTCACTTTTCAAATTTAAGCCCAATTTTTCCACACCATATTTGAACTGCTGTAATCAATCAAGTTTTCACACTACCAAAAGTTTTAAATGTCCTTCAGTAAAATGTCACAAAATATCCTTTGTGACTTTGACTATTTTGCATTTTCTGTTTTTCTGCACCTCGTGAAATAGCTAACTATGCTATCCTCCAGCATCTCTATGATGCAATTCAGCAAGATTGTCCCAGTCTTACCTATCCAAAACCCCAGTAATTATCTTTCTTTCAATCTCCACATCAGAAATCTCCAAAAGGCCCCAGGACCATACCCCTAAAGGTCATTTCTTTGACTTACATACTGCCACTCAAGAATTGACCATTTTTTAGCTTTGAAAAACTCCTTTGTTCCTTTAGCAGTATGTTTGGGATCATTGTTTTGCTGTAGAACAGGGGTCTCCAAACTATGGCCCGCGGGTCACATCTGGCCCGCCAAGAGATTTTAACATGTTCCATGCTGCAGCTCGCTTCCCCCGCCTTCTCCCATCAGCGCGTCTCCAGCTCCCTCCCGGCGCTCCGAGTGTCCCGACACCTCTCCCAGGTCCTGCACTCCTCCAGGCTCAGTGCCCCTGTTCCGCGCCTCGCTTCCTGTGGCTCTTTAGCCCCTCGCCGCTCCTGCCGGCCCTCCAACCCTTCTCCCCGCTCGCCATCTCCATCAGCTGAGCTCCGTTTCCACTTGGCCAGCGCTCAACACCTTGAGGCTGGGCTGCCGAGCAGAGCCGTGCTCCTACTCTTCCAAGGCCATCGAGCACGCCCTTCGCGGGTCACCAACCTCCAGCGCTTGCTGCTTCGGCCCCTGCAGACCCTCCAGGCCTCTTGGCTCGGGTTTTTCCTGCTGCTCCTCTCCCAGCTCGCTCAACCCCGTCCTTTCTTCCTCCTCCTCTTTTCCTCCCAGTCGGCAGCCCTCTGCTTCTCGGCCTTGCTCTTCTGCCTCCCTTCCCAGCCGCATTTCCCCTTCTCCCGCGGGCTGCTTCTTGTGTCCGCGGGCTTTGCAGCCCTTCTTCCGGTTCCTCTTCCTCTGCCGGATCCTCCAGCTTCCCCATTTTTTACAGCACAAAAATTGACCATTTTGGCAGGTTTTTTCCCAAGGTAAGAACGTACGTGTTGCACGTGTTACTAGTGTATGCCGGAAGCTGCCATGTACTCCAGATGGCTTGAATTTCTTTTACTTAAGTTCTTTTTTAAGTTCATTAAATTTATAAAACTGACATTTCTTTATTTTTTCCTACGGCCCGCAAAAATGTGCCAAATATGTAATGTGGCCCTCATGCTGAAAGGTTTGGAGGCCCCTGCTGTAGAATGAACCGCCGGCCAATGAGTTTTGAGGCATTTGTTTGAGCTTGAGCAGATAGGATGTGTCTATACACTTCAGAATTCATTATGCTACCACCATCAGCAGTTGTATCATCAATGAAGATAAGTGAGCCAGTACCTTCAGCAGCCATGCATGCCCAGGCCATAACACCCCCACCACTGTGTTTCACAGATTAGGTGGTATGCTTTGGATTTTGGGCAGTTCCTTCTCTTCTCCATACTTTGCTCTTGCCATCATCTGTCCACAAGATCTTTTTCCAGAACTGTGGTTGCTCTTTTAAATACTTCTTGGCAAACTGTAACCTGGCCATCCTATTTTTGCAGTTTGCATCTTGCAGTGTAGCCTCTGTATTTCTGTTCATTAAGTCTTCTGCGGACAGTGGTCATTGACAAATCAACACCTGACTCCTAAAGAGTGTTTCTGATCTGTCGGACAGGTGTTTGGGGATTTTTCTTTATTATCGAGTGAATTATGTCATCAGCTGTGGAGGTCTTCCATATCCTGCCAGTCCTTTTGCGATTAGTAAGCTCACCAGTGCTCTCTTTCTTCTTAATGTTCTAAACAGTTGATTTTGGTAAGCCTAAGGTCTGGCTGATGTCTCTAACAGTTTTATTCTTGTTTCTCAGTCTCATAATGGCTTCTTTGACTTTCATTGGCACAACTTTGTTCCTCAGGTTGATAAACAACAATAAAAGTTTCCAAAGGTGATGGAACGACTGGAGGAAAGACTAGGTGCTGAGAACTCTCTTATACCTGCATTAAGGAGGCAAGTAAACACACCTGAGCAATTACAAAGACCTGTAAAGCCATGTGTCCCAAACATTATGGTGCCCTGAAATGGGGGACGATGTATAAACACTTCTGTAATTTCTACATGGTGAAACCAAAATGTATAAAAATGGCCTTTAATAAAATCTGACAATGTGCACTTTAACCACATGTGATTTTTTCTATTACAAATCTCAAATTGTGGAGTACAGAGGCAAATAAATAAATGATGGGTCTTTGTCTTTGTCCCAAACATTATGGAGGGCAATGTATTTCTTTATTCTCCTTAATGCTCTTGTTACAGGAACCTGGGAATCCAAATAGGTTACTTGGCACCTCAAGGCTGTTCCATTATTTAATTAGGTCTGTGTATCCATATCTCAGTTTAATTTACCCATCTTTTGTTCTCTTAGTGAAAATCTCTGGCAATAATTAGCAAGAGTTTACAGCAATCTAAAGGTTCAAATTCTTAAAAGTTTCATGCACGATAAGTAAATCTTTAGTCTCTCGTGTAGAATGCCCTGAAAGCCTCAGCATTTACAAACGCTCCATTTTCAAGCAATTGACCCTCAACTATCAATTAATATATTTGGCATGAGAACATTTAAGCTACACAGATTCGACAGTTTCAGGCCTCTATACATGTTTAAAGATGCAGGGTTTAAAAGGATCTTCGAACTTCTTTGACCAAGATTTAGTGGTAGGTATACAATCACCTCAAAGTGGCACAGATAGTTGACTCAAGGAAGAGTGACATTAAATGGTCAGCACACAACTTAACTCTCATTGTAAACCGTGGATAATATTGTTAACATTAAAACTCGCCATGAGTGTACGCATAGAGGTATTTGTTTGCCTTTGCGTAACTCAGAGACCATAGGTAGAGCCTTGGAAATCCAAGCGCATTGCCCCATTCACAGGTGTCATGAATTACTATTGGGGAGCTATGTGTTGCAAGAATGTCTATGTGCATCAGCACTATTTATATTAACTACTTAAATGTTTGAGTTACATTGGCACAAAATGTTTGCTTGTTATGAGGTATTTCTCCTTCTCAGATATTTTGTAACAGAACATTGTAGATGTCTTCCATACTGCAAATCCTTCCTTTCCTCTCCCCAGTTCCCATTGGTATCCACCTCCCACCAGCCACTTCTGCATAGCTCCAATCCCAGATTTTATTTCTTACAGGATTAGGGTTTGAATCCATCTTTGCTCACTACCAATCTCTCACTTATAAGCTGCGAGAAGGTGCTATCTAAAAAAAGTGCTCGTTCTTGTATCAATGTCAGACCACGAGAACACTGCCAATGTTGAAGGAAAAGCTAGTGACCACTGCTCTGCTGCTCAAGTCCCAGAGGACCATGTATTGGCTGACACCAGCATCATTCTTGCACCAAAATGAAGCCTGCCTGAATTTTGTAACTAACTGACTTTTGAGATCCTGCACCATACAAAGTTATTAACACAGTACTTGCCAGCAATCATGACCATTTCCCACTAGTTAGTTTGTTGCTCAAGAAGGTGGATAGGCCTATATCCCCAGTGCAATGTCAACTGCAAAATGTACATCATTTATTTTAGCACAATGAATGAAATAAAGTCACTACAGTAGAATTAAACATATTTATGTTTTTTTTAAAGCAATGCAAGAGTTGAATGAAAAAGTGGAGCGGGGTATTGGTGGTGGGTTAAATTTCAAACATGGATTGAAACTGGAATTAAGTAGGTGGCATTACACCCCTTGAAAAACCCACTTTAAGTTCAGTTTTGATATTCTTCTTTACCATAGTTTACATTCCAGTTTACTGACAGATAGAATAAAACCTATGCAAAATGTTATGGACAAAGTACTAGGTGCCAGTCACAGAAAATATATTATAAAATGCTCCATCTCAGTCAAGACATGTCAATGTACTTTAAAATCTTAAACTATGTTCAAAAGTCATTTTGATTTACTACGTACAAGGCTTTTAATGGTAACATGCAGATAATTGATAGTCACCTAACCCGAGGAAGATCTGTTGGAATGTACTTATCCCAGTGTCGATGATAATGGCAAGTTGAAGGCCAAGCTGAATATTCTGTGGACAGCAAACTGGTCAATGCTACAGACATTCTTAGTGGTAGAAGACAAGAGCATTGAAATCCACAAAATGTTTTTGTGACTAGCAGTGTTATTTGATATTACTCCATGCCCTGGGTTAACAATGGAGACTGCTGTAATGGCTTCCCTGTCTGTTTCTGCACTGCAACTCCATTGCAACCCAAGGATCTATCTTTGTTCATCACCTAAATTCATTAGCTGCCATATGGTACTATCCAGAAAGTGCCAGTTCTTCCATCAATGCTGATGTCATCCAAATCTAACCCACTAACACCGTTTGCCACAAATCTACCGACTACAAAGGCTGATCTCTGCCATTAACTCTAATTCACTTACGAGGTAGAGGCCAATCCAGACTATTTGCGATCCAAAGTAGTCTTCAAACTCATGATCTTCAGGGCAAGTATCTGCTTTAGCACCAATAGTGCCTACTTACAAGTAACAGCCGAATGTAACTGCCTCTGCTGCTGAAACATTCATCCATGCTTTTGTTGTCTCTGAACTCTAATGCCCACGCAGCCTTCCTCCCTTACAATATTCAGGTCATCTTCGTCTAGTATGGCCTTAATTTCTGGAACTCTTTCACAATACAAGACAACATAAAAACATAATTTCAGCAAATTTTTGATTATTTACCCCTAAATCCCCAAACAAATTTTATTCATATCATTCTGCAAAAACTATTTGGGTTGTGTTACTACAGTAATGATAACAAAAGCTGCACTAAATTTCATTCAGCTCCATACGCCTATCACTTCTGTTTGATGATTTCCAATGGCCTCCTAGTTGAGGAACACCTCAATTTAAAAATTATCATCCTCCATGACCTCAAACTTCCTCATCTCCTCCAGCCTATAATGATAAATATCTGCCCTCCTTCAAATTGAGCATTTAAGATTTTTTTCCATATGTCCCTCTCTTCAGGCATTCTTTCACTAAACAATGTTTCAAAAATACAATGCGATTGAGAAAATTTTAGTTATCTATCCTAATACCTCACCCCACCCCTTATGATGCTCCAGAAATTACTTTAGAATGCATTACTACATTAAAAACAATAAGGTGGAGCTCTCCTAAATAAAATGACACAAAAAAACTTCACAAAAAAATAGCTGGCAGAAAACAAATGGGAATTGCATAGTACACAACGGCCACAAATTCATTGCTCAATAACCCACAAATTGCACAGGTGTCACACAAAAAAACAACAACAATCTCTTGTTTTGTTTCTCATGAATTTATTGTTTGGCTTGCCAATTTTCCACCAACCCCCAATATTAATTAAATAACATCAGGCTGATGCCAGTAATGAAGTTTGCATTTCAAGTTTGATTTTTTTTTAAAGTTGTGTTTCTTGTAGATACCACAAGTGGAGAAAAGTTACATAACAACCTTAAAATAATAGAGCTGAAAGCAAAACTGCTGGAGAAACTCAGTGGGGAAGGCAGCATTTGTGAAAATTACATCTTTATATCATGCTCCAGGGCAACGGGTGTAGACACTGTGCTCCCCTGCAATTTCTTTCTCAACTTTAGTTGGAACATTAACCAGAGACCAATGGATGAATGGTCCGACTAAAATAGCAACAGAAGTTTCAAATACCCCAAAAACACCTTCAGTTTCAAATACAAACATTCAAACAATTTCTGTTCTATTACAGGGAAACCACATTAAATGTAAATACTGAATTAGTTTTGAGTATTTGTACCTGAATCTGTATTTTGGGGAATTTAGCGGTTGATAGATATGTACGCATTTAACTCTGCGGATCTATTGCAGCAATAACTTATTGGTGATTTGAGAAAGTTTAACCACTGCAATAAATGTTAAATTAACGTTCATTTAAAGGCTTGTATTCCAACGCAAAACTTTTTTAAAAAGTATACGATGTGCATCGACGGGGCATTTTCCCAGCCTGTCAACAACTCAGAGGATGAAAAGACAAGTTTAAAGAGCAAAACACAAAGGGCTGGAAGAACGCAGCGGGCGAGGCAGCATCTGATCTGGGGCGGGATGGGGCAGGAGACATTTCGGGTCGGGACCCTTCGGCAGAGTTTAAAGATATTATCTGATGGCCAAATGACCCCCCCCCCTCCCCACCTTGAGGGGATTTATTACGGACACGTCAGTCAACTCAAACTGGACGATGGCACCTATCCTCTGGTAGTGAACAGACCGATGTAGGCAGGGTGAAGCAAGGAAAGCGGCGCTCCAAATGCAGCCGCCCATCATCCATCCCCGAGGCTGCAGCAGCCCAACTTTGCAGGACGGACGACGGATGCAAAAAAAGCTGGAGCAACCCCAGCTGGTCAGGCAGCATCTCAGGAGAAAGGGTGACGTTTCGGGTCGAGACCCTTCTTCAGACCTTGCTGGACGGACGGATGCCAACCAGTGCCCCGGGGTGCGGCTGCCACAGTTACGGACAACAGAGTGTTGTTGTCCCCCCCACCCCCTCCTCTCCCCCCCCCCTCCCCTCCTCTCCCCCCCTCCCACTCATCCTCCCCCCTCCTCCCACTCATCCTCCCCCCTCCTCCCCGATGGAAGCAGCTACAAGTTTTCTGGTGATGGGCACAAACTTTATTCAAGGCTGCACCCATCCTACTCCCCCCCTCCCCCTCCCCTCCTTCTCCCCCCCTCCCCCTCCCCTCCTTCTCCCCCCCTCCCCTCCTTCTCCAAGGAGCATCTCTGGCAACGGGCATCATCACCCTCCCCTACACCTCCCCGCCGCCGCCCCCGCCGCCGCCTACCTTGCTCCCGCAGCTTCCCTCGCCGTCTCCGCCTCCGCCTCCACCTCCACCTCTGCCCGCGACACGCTCTCTTTGTCCCCAGTATCGGGACGATAACTAGGTTGAGGGGGGCGGGTTTTTGTCAGCGTGCTCGACTCATTCCGCCCGAAGCTCTCTGGATTTCCGGGGTCCGCTTATTATTGTTATTATTATTATTACTATTACAATTACAAGCACCACCTCTCCCTCCTTCCTTCCTTCCTTCCCTCCTTCCCTCCTTTCTTTCTTTCTTTCTTCCTCCCTTCTCTCTTCTCTCTTCTCTCTCTCTCTCTTCTCTCTCCTCTCTCTCTCTCTTCCTCAGCCACCGTCGAGTGAGAGGCGGATGGGCATTGACGGGAGCTGGGGATCTGTTATCGGAGGGAGGGTAGAGGGGAGGGGGGAGGGTAGAGGGGAGGGGGGAGGGGAGGGGCGCGCGCGTGTGGAGAGCCAGCGCCCCCAACCGCCCACCCTCGCGCATCCCGGTGCGCGCGTCTTCCGCCCGTCACCCCCCCCCCCCCCCCACGCGCGCGAGGCGGGCGCGCGGTTCTCTGTGACGTCGGCGCCCGGCCGCCCGCGCACCATCCACTATGCAGAGCCATTCATGAAAAGTGTGCGTGTGTTCTTGTTGCGGTGGGCTGTGTTGACAGTGGTATGTATGCCTTTTGTGCCTCTACAGTGCACCAGGACGGATGACATCCCCTTCATTCTGGGCTTCCTCCTCAAAAAATCTCGTCAAAATCCTCCTCAAAATCTCTCTCCTCTCCCCCCAATAAATTGCACATGATTGTTTGCCAGGGACCCCGATCGTTGCTGAACGTTAGACCGATTTTAGTGTAAGAAAATAACTGCAGATGCTGGTACAAATCGAAGGTATTTATTCACAAAATGCTGGAGTAACTCAGCAGGTCAGGCAGCATCTCAGGAGAGAAGGAATGGGTGACGTTTCGGGTCGAGACCCTTCTTCAGACACCTTCAAATCAAAACATCAATGTGTGGGGAATGTGAACTGCAGATGCTGCTTTACACCGAAGATAGACACAAAATGCTGGAGTGACTCAAATCAACGGGACACTTAAGCAGCGTTTCTGGAGAGAAGGAACAGGCAACTTTTGGGGTCTAGACCCTTCAGACTGGAATCTATCAATAACTATTACCCAGGCGTAAAATAAACTAATAACAAACTCAATCAGGAGAAAGTATTCTTCGGTCAAA
Source organism: Rhinoraja longicauda (assembly GCF_053455715.1). Classification (NCBI taxonomy): domain Eukaryota; kingdom Metazoa; phylum Chordata; class Chondrichthyes; order Rajiformes; family Arhynchobatidae; genus Rhinoraja; species Rhinoraja longicauda. The sequence continues at coordinate 12,340,506 of NC_135968.1, forward strand.
ATATATGGGATGCCTAATCCATGTTTATTTCACGAAATATTAATATGTTGTAACAGCTGCGTTTAGAACTCTGAACTGTGATATTTCTTATGAGCCAGCAGTTTCCCAAATAATTTAAAATTAATAAATAGGAGGGACGTTGTCCAATTAGCCAAATTATCTGAAATGACTTTTATGGTAAATTGATTTTACGTGTGTAGAAAAATAGATGAAAAAATAGGAGGGGCATTGCATTTGCTTTGGTATTTTCCCCTTTGTTACTAATTTCTAATATTAGCCATGACTTGCTCAGATAAGAATTTAAACTATTTTACCAATTTCAGAAGGAAGAAAATCGAGATATTTCTTGTCAGATCGCCAGAGCAGTTAGGTAACACGTGGTGTGTGGAAAACAAATGTGAAGTATTTATGCAAAATGCATATAACTACATTGCAATGCCCAAGCAATTTTCCTTCTGCGCAGTTGTGCCTTTATACCAGTGTCTCTCCACTGATAGTCCCAATATCTGAAGGACACTTATCACCAATGTAAGTAAATGTCAAGTTTCATTAGAAGGCAAAGTTCTGCCTGTAGTCAGCCATGGGTTGGTCCCAATGAAGCACGTCTGTCACCCACAGGGCATTAGAAGATTAGTGCTTCTTCAGTTAAGTCTTTCATTCTGATCGACTGAACTGTAAAACAAGTAGAGTAATGTTTTCCTCAACCACCTTTTGCGCATTAACTATTAAATCAAATTTTGACGCAGATGTTCCACTTTTATTAATGCAACTTCTGCCATTTCAGAAACTAATCTTGCAAAAGATTGTGTTTTTAATGTATATGGCAATTTTCTCTCAGATATTTCTAATATACTCTTTATATCAATTCCAGCAAAACAGATTATAATGTCACAGGGTGAGGGGAGACCTGATAGACGTATATAGGATTATGAGAGGCAATGGGTTTTTTTTTGTCAACAGGCACCAAGGTACATTGAAAGTCATATATGTATACAGTTCAGTACGTATCACTAAAAATAAGCATTTAAATACATCTTAGATAAGCATCTCAGATATAGTACGTGTATTGCAGTAGTAAATTGAGGCAGTATACAGAGTCGCTAGTTTTTGGCGCCATTTTCAAGTCCTGGTGCAGGGTTCTTGACCTGACCGAGAAGGCCCGTTGTCCTGGCGACATTGCGGGATCAGCCTGGCCAAGCGTAGCCATGGAGCCCTCTGCCGCTGTGGGCCATGTCCGATCCACGCGCTCGGCCTCTTGGAGCGGTGTCTGGTCCAGCCGAATCCCAGGCTGTTAGATGGTGTAAATAACTTGAACCTTTTTTTCCCTAGGTGGAAATGTCAAGGACGTGAAGGCATAGCTTTAAAGTGAGAGGGGCAAAGTTTCCAAGATATGTGTGAGGCACATTTTTTACACAGAGAGTGGTGGGTGCCTGGAACATGCTGCCAGGAGTGATGGTGGAAGCAGAAAAGATTATGGCATTTAAGATGTTTTTAGATAGGCACATGGATATGCAGGGAATGGCAGGATATGGATCACATGCAAGCAGAGGAGATTAGTCATAATTAGCACGGATGTTGTAGGCCAAAGGGCCAGTTTCTGTGCTAACTGATCTATGTTCCCATGTACTAGAGCAATAATGAAACCAAATGTCATTAGCAAATAGCACTGTGAACCAAAGACGTAGAGGTTTGTTCGGATAATTGGCTTGGTGTAAATGTAAAATTGTCCCTAGTTGTGTTCAGGATTGTGTTAATGTACAGGGATCGCTGGTCGGTGTGCACTTGGTGAGCCGAAGGCCTGTTTCGGCACTGTATCTATAAAAATATGATTAAAACTAAAGATGTGAGTGAGATGACACCTGTGCATATTGTGTGCATTTCTGGTCACCATACTGGATGAAGAATATGATTAAGTTAGGGCGGATACAGAAAAGATTCACAAGAATGAACTGGGGGGCTTGAGTTATAATGCGATACTGGATAGGCTGGGACTGTTTATCCTGAAGCGGTGGATGCTGATGGGTGACCTTACCGAGATTTATAAAAGAGGAGCATTGCTAATATAGATTGTCACTGACTTTTTCCTTGAATAGAATAGTGTAAAACTAGAGGACATAAGCTTAAGGTGAGAGGTGAAAGATTTAAATGGGACCTGATAGTGGTGTGTATGGAATAAACTGCCTGGGGAAGTGGTACAATTACACTTGGACGGGTACATGGATAGGAAAGGTTTAGAGAGAAAAGGGCTCAGGAAGACAAAGGGCTGAAGGGACTGTTTCCATGATGTATACATCTATGTCTCTAAACCCAGTTTGTCAAACTGCAGAGCTCCTCAACCATGTCTCCTTGATTTCCAGCAGATCTGCTCTCACCAACCACCACCTCACCATCCAGGACAGTGCAGGGTAGAGATCCCCTGGTCCCGACCTTTCACCCCACCAGCCTCTACATCCAACACTCTCATTCCCTGACACTTCCCCCAGCTTCAACATGATCCCACCAGCAATCGCATCTTCCCATCCCAACCCCTTTCTGCTTTCCGCAGAGACCTCTTTCTCCATGGCTCCTTGGTTTGCTCAGTTCCTCCCCACCGGACCTGCCCCCTACCCAGACACATTCCCCTGCCAACCACAAGATGCAAGACTTACCCAAACCTCCAACCTCACCTCCATTCAGGAATTCACAAAGTCCTTCTGGGTGAGACAGAACTTTACTTGCATCTCCTCCAACTCTATTGTATTAGGTGTTCTCGATGTGGCCTCCTTTATGTTAGCGAGACCAAGCATAGACTAGGGACTGCTTCACTGAATGTTTGTGCTATGTTTGCCAGGGCCTGATACAGCTCCCAGTTGCTGGCTTTTTATCTCCCTTATCTATTCCTATATAGAACAGTCTGTCCTTGGCCTCCACCATTGCCAGAGTGAGGTTACAGATAAACTGGAAGAACAGCACCTCATATTCCACTTGGGTAGCTCACAACTTAACAGTATGAGCTTTTAATTTTCCAATTTCTGTACCATTTTCCACCCCTCACGCCTGCGCACACATTTCTTTCCACTCCCATCCCTAATTTGTTTCACCTCCTCCACTTACTCCATCCTCTCAATTCCCACCCCTCACTAATTGGATCCCCCATTTTCGTTCACCACCCCCACTCCTTATCCCTACCCACCATCCCTTCCTCAGGTTCAACATTTCACTCCCACTCCCCCCTTCTATTCTAATCAGGTTCCACCTTCTTGTTTTCTCCTCGTCTCAGTTTAGTTCATTGTCAGGTGTAACGAGGTACAGTGAAAAACCTTTTTTGCATGCTATCCAGTCAGCAGAAAGGCAATACGTAATTACAATCGAGCCATGACAGTGTATAGAAACATGATAAGGGTATAAAGTTTAGTGCAAGGTAAAGCCAGCAAAGGCCCATCAAGGATAGTCCGAGGGTCATCTGCTGCCTCAGCTACCATCTCCATCCATCTCTCATTCACTCTCATCTGCCAATCAATCTGGCTGGAGTAACACTAGAAGTACACCGATCAGCCAAAACATTATGACCAATGACAGGAGAAGTGAATAACATGGATTATCTTGTTACAACGGCACCTGTCAAGGGGTGGGATATATTAGGCAGCAAGTGAACAGTCAGTTCTTGAAGTTGATGTGTTGGATGCAGGAGAAATGGGCAGGAGTAAAGACCTGAGCGACTTTGACAAGGATCAAATTGTTATGGCTAGACGACTGGGTCAGAGCATCTCTGAAATGGCAAGGCTTGTGGGGTGCTCCCGGTCAGCAGTGGTGAGTACCTACCGACAGTGGTCAGAGGAGGGACAAACCACAAACCGGCAACAGGATGTTGGGCGCCCAAGGCTCATCGATGTACGAGAGTAACGAAGGCTATCCCGTCTGGTCCGAACCGACAGAAGGTCTACTGTGGCACAAGTCATAGAAAATTTTAATGGTGGTCACGGGAGGAATGTGTCACAATACACAGGTGCATCGCACCCTGCTGCGTATGGGGCTGCACACGGAGGACCAACAGCATATTAGGCAGGTGGTCATAATGTTTTGGCTCATCAGGTCATAATGTTTTGGCTCATCAGGTCATAATGTTTTGGCTGATCGGTGTATATTCAGAGTCCCATTCATCCATTGGTTCATTCTACAATAGCGTTTTTTTCCAGATAAAATAATTTCATAACAACCTTTCTGGCAGCAAATGCCTGGAAAATTGTACTTTTTTTCCATTACGATCGCTGACAACTAAGGGTGACAGTGCAAAACCATCGCAAAACTAGCAGACTAAATTTATTACAATGCCATATCCAGTTATAAATGTTGTTGGGCAATTAAAGAACAAATGGATGGAGAGAGTTCTCTGAACATCTCCATCCTCAGTGAGGGCATGGTACCAAGCAGGTAAGTATAAAAAGATAAGGATGAACCATTTCCAAACAACTCGAAGTACAAAAGTGAATGGAGACAGATGAAAAAATGACGCCAAGTGCTGAAGTAACTCAGCAGGTCAGTCAGCATCTTGGGAGAACATGGATAACATCTCTGGAGAAGTCTGAAGAAGGGTCCCAACCCGAAATGCCACCTATCCATGGTCTCCAGAGATGCTGCCTGTCCCGCTGAATCACTCCAGCAGTTGGTGTCTATTTTAGTACAAAATGTATCCTCAGCTTAATCTTTTCCTCAGTTCTGCTTCATCATAGGTGCAAATATCACCAATTTGGTTCACTCTGAGTGAAATCGAGAAATAATTACGTGCAGTGGCTGCAGTGACCTTGCACCAACGTGTTTGTAGTGCTAAAGACATGATCTCCACAAGTACCTGTGTCTTTTGTCATCATACTCAAGCATGGCTTCTGCATTGAAATCAACCCCAAAAAAGTGGAAAACTTCCCACCAATTTCTCACCTCTTCATCAGTCATAACGTAGAAACTTGAAAGATGCGTTAACCTCCCATTTATCAAGCTTTTTCTTGTTGAGAGTAGAAAAAGCTTGATGGATTGGTGACTAAAACACTGACAATGAAAGATAGTTTGGTGTAATGGCTGACATATTTCCATCGTGGGAGACTGGACATGAGATAAAATGGTTGGGGAAAGGCGAAATGGTCACGGAGAAAGCAGTGCAAAAGGTGAATGTACAATGTCTGGTTTGGTGTTAAGCAATACATTTCTCTGCAATCGATGGGTGAAGAGAAGGAAGTTATAGCCAGGTAGGGATGGTAATTCTAGTGGAAGGCAGTATCGCCCTTCAGACGGTTTTTCATCAAGGTCATGATGATGATGTAATCACTCACAATGCACTCATGTATGAAAATTACTTTGTTCAAATGAATGGACAAAGTGCAGTGATGATGGTGTTAGATAACCCAACTGTAAAGCCCAAGGAGAGTGGGGGGTAGATAGTGGACGGGGTGAGTCAACCAATAGTGAGGCTGGCAAGATTAATTCCCAGTGAACATGCTAGCCAGGAAGGTCAACAACAGTTTAAGAGAGGGTAGCTATTGTTAATGCTTGCAAGAAGATAGTGACGTGTGTCAATGAGCCCTTTCTGGAGGATACCAAGAGGCACAGACGGAAATGGTAGGCTTATCCAAGAGGGAATCATCTGGGGTGGTTTATAGAAAGAAGATCAATGATTTCTCAAGGGTTGGAGCAGGGATTTGAGAGGGCACGGTATCAGGAGGGCATAGTAAGAAAAGAGGAGAATTTTATTCATGTTTGGTCTTTTTTTATTCATGTAAAGTCTTTTCTTTGGCCAGATAGCACACAAGCAAAAGCTTTTAACTGTACAGTACATGTGACAATAACTAAAACTAAAAGTGATAGAAGTAAGCATAAATAAACTAAAAGTGATAGCAATAAGCGTGTAAGAAAAAGAGTGGAAAAAGGGCAATAATGGAAAGAGAAATAACAATCTCAGAAAGAGAACAGCTAAAATACATATAAGTGAACAGGAAACTTCAATTACTTTGGCTTGCCCAATTAAAAATGATTCGTTTACAAACATTTTATTAGAAAACACAGAAGAAAGAGGAATTAGACCAGAGTTACAATCAGAGACTCCATGGTGGGATAAAGTTGGAACTAGATAGAATGGAATCAGGTTTAAGGTTTAGGTTTAAGGTTATTATTGTCACGTGTACCAAGGTACTGTGAAAAGCTTTGCTTTGCATGCTATCTCATCAGATCAGATAATACTATATATGCATAAATACAATCTAGCCATACTCAAGTACAATAGTTAGACCACAGAGGAAGGTACAACAGTTAGAGCACAGAGGGCAGAATATAGTTCTCCTCTTTGTAGCACACCTGTTTCAGAGGCAAAGTCTAATGTCTGCAATGAGGTAATGTTGAATTGGATCGTACTCTAATTTGTAGAAGGGACCATTCAGAAGCCTGATAACAGAGGGGTAGAAGCTGTTCCTAACTCTGGTGATGTGCTTTCAAGTGTCTATCTTCTGCCTGACAGGAACAGAGAGAAGGAATGACTGGGATAGGACAAGTCTTTGATTATGTTGGTTACTTTTCTGAGGCAGCGTGAAGTGTAGAATCAATGGTGGGATGACTGGGTCACATCCACAACTGTCTGCATTTTCTTGCTGTCCCAAACCAAACTGTGATGCAACCTGACAGTATACTTTCTGTGGTACATCTGTAGAAGTTTCCCAGAGTCCTTGGAGACATTTCCTCAGCATTAAACATCAATTAATTATCGTGGAAGTTTGGGAACATATGTGGCAGGTACGTAATCGTGAACTGGGGAACACACTGAGAAAGGCATTTTAATGGGGCTGTTGATCCAGAAAGATTGGTGGCACAATAAGATGTAGCGGCAGTAAAAATATATACTTTGCTCCAGAAGTGGGAACAGCGATCCAGGATCCAGGCAAAAATTCCAGTGGAATCGACCAATAAACCAAAGGGAAAGGTTGGGAGCCGATCAAAGTGCTTTAAAATGTAAGCTTCAGTGCAGAAGTACAAAGCTGCCCGATGTCTGGATGACTGATTTTGACATCTGGAGAATATCTAAACAGAAATACACTGTCCTGCGTCACACATTGACATGGAGAATGGAATCTGTTCATGTGTAGCTGTACAGGTTGATCCAAGTATCTGAGTGATTGTTTCTGTCAGTGAAGGGCTTAGAGGCAGTCACTGTAGACAATCTACAAAATGAGTGGAGTAATTGGTTTGTTAGAAACTACCTGCTCATCCTGAATAATCCTCTCGATTTAATTCAGATTGAATTCCTTTCACACAAAACACAACATCATAAGACTAACCTTTAGGTATTTTAAGTGCCAGCTTGGTTTAGGATCTGCACTGGATCAGAAGATCATGTGTTCAGTACCATATTCCAAGGTTTCAACAGATGACGTCGATTGATGCTTCACAGCAATTCTGGGAGAATGTTATACTGTTCGTGCCAGCCTCAATCATATACTCTGGTCCTGGCATGAAAACAGAATACATAATCTTCAGAATCATCAGAGGCTACTACTGAAGTTGATCCTAAAAGAAAATCTAGGCCAAGGAAGTTCAAATTGAGCAGATTGTTCTCTAAACAATTCAAAGTATACAATACAAACTCCAGAAAACTACAATAACAAATTATTTCTCACAATACTATAGATACCTGTATACCCCATACTGCCAGCTTCTATACTTCCCCAATAGGACTGCCTTGGGCAAACCCATTGTTTCTGCCTGCTCTTGCCACACCGAACTCAACTCCAAACACCTCGATTCTATCCTGTCCCCACTTGTTCAGTCCTTTCAGACCTTCATTTGAGATACCTAACATACTCTTCAATACTTTAATAACTTTTGATTCCTTAGCCTCATCTTTAGCATGGACGTGCAGGTTTGGAGGTTAATGGGCTTTTGTAAATTGTCCCTTGTGCATAGGATGGAACTTGCATATAGGTGATTATGGTTGGCGTGAACTCAGTGGGCCGAAAGGTCTGTTGCCACGCTTTAGATCTAAACAAAACTAAATGTAATACCTGTTCCTATACTTCCTTCGTCACATCCTTAACACTCTCTTAAAATCCTGAGAAGGTCTGCCTTGTTCTTCATTGCGGTTCATGACTGTCAACTTTCTGCATTTAAGGTTTGTGAATTGGTCCAGGGGCAAGCCTGGCAAATAGTGTCTGGAGTGGTTCTCAGGGTGGTTCTAGGAGTTGGCCACATGAGGATTGATTGAGTATATTAGGCTTGTGTTCTCCAAAGCTTGAGGAAAGCTCACCTGAAATTTACAAAATTATTTTATGATTCAACAGGTTGGACAGGAAAATTGCTTCTCCCTGCTGAGGATCTAGAAGCAGGATTAACTGTCGTTGAATAAGGTGCAGCCCATTTCATTGGTTCAACGGTACTTTATTGTCACATGTACCAAGGTGAAATTATTTTTTGCATCCAGTTCAGTAAGTGTTACTATACACATGCACATCTTAGATTCTATAGAATCTTAGAATTGTACACTTCCATCTTAGAATAGTACACTGAGATAGTATACAAGAGTCGCCAGAAAGGCCAGGCGCCATTTTCAAGTCCAAGTTGCAGAGTTTTTAATCTGGCCAGAAAGGTCCATTGGCCTGGTGGCATCGCAGGGTCGACCTGGCTAAGTGTAGCCAATGGTGTCCTCTACTGATTCTCCACCGCCTCGTGCTGCTGTAGGTGGTGTCCAGTCCACGTGCTCGGCCACTTGGAGTGACGCCTGATCCAGCTGAGACCCAGGCTGCTGCAGGGCACACCCAGAAGGCTACTCCACCATCGAGGTGCACTGCACTGCCTCCTGCAGCCGGTCATTTGCCGGCTCATTGTTACTTGAGTCAGTCACCGCTGCTGCCATCCTGAATCGCTTTAGCCTCCTCTTGGTGGCTTGCCTCTTGGGGATGGGTTCCCTGGCTCTGCTGCGAGCAAGCCAGGCCTGTTGCCGGGGGATAGACATGGCACCGTGGTCTGCCGTGCGGCACCATGGTCAGAGCTGAACTAAGGATAGATTTCTTCGCACAGAGTTCATTCAAAGCAGAGATTGATAGGTCTCTCAATACTAGGTGCATTAGGGGAAGTTGGGATATTCTAGTAAAATGACATTTGGATAGAATATCAGCCATGATCTTGATGAATGGAGGATTAGGCTTGAAGGGCCAAGTGGCTTATTTCTGCGCCTTTGTCTTCTGTTCTTATGCAAGAGAGACATGATTTATAATGGAGTCAGTGGAATAAATTCATTCATTATTAAACTTATTTTTAGAGTAGGTTATAGTATACATTTTCAATAAAGTCAATGCAAGTTTCACATTACACCAGTTCGGAATTTATAGCACAAGACAATCTATGTCAAACCAATTAATGTTATGGTTGTTTGCCAGGGGCAATGTGAGGTCATCTTCAAGCAATGCAGCCTTAACTAGTTGCCGAACAACAGCAGCTGGACCAGACCAAATTTATTTAAACCCTGTTGCGGAGCTTACTTTCAGAAAATGTTGACTAACTTACCAGCTCTCTTCCAATGTTGAAAAATGCCTGCAAACATAAGGCACGACATTAAGGTGGCACAGTGGCGCAGCGGGAGAGCTGCGGCCATATCGCGCCAGAGACCCATGTTCGATTCTGACTAAGGGTGCTGTCTGTACAGAGTTTGTACCTTCTCCCCGTGACCTGTGTGGGTTTTCCCTCACACTCCAAAGACGTACAAGTTTGTAGGTTAATTGGCTTGGTATAAATTTCAGTGAGAATGCGAAGAGACGTTGCCAGCACAACGAGAGGTAGCTGGTGCTTTAAGGAATCCTGGGAAATGCAAATGCCAGTATATGAGGCGGCTCAGTGTATAATGCAACCGAACCAGATCTGGTTCAGAAAAAAACTGTTGGGGGAACTCAGCAGGTTGAGCAGCATCTGTGGGATTTGTGCCACAGAAGGCTTTAGACGCTGTCAGTGGATATTTTTAAGGCAGAGATAGATAGATTCTTGATTAGTACAGGTGTCAGAGGTTATGGGGAGAAGTCAGAAAAGGAGGGAGAGATAGATCAGCCATGATTGAATGGAGGAATGGACGATTGGGCTAATGGCCTAATTCTACTCCTGTCACTTATGACCTTACGAAATGAATTGTAGAGAGACCCTACATCAACATTGAGAGTGGAGAGGGAACACAGCCTGTGGAGAGGGAGAGAGCAGAGGCAGGGGCCTGTAGCTAATCGATATTCAGAGGGGTGAAGAACGGTGGACAGATGGAGTCAGGTTGGTGGTTGGAGGGACGGAGTTGGAGAACAAAGGCAGGTGGGTGATGGGTGGAAGCAGACAAAGCAACAAAAGAAAGAGGGCAGATGGAACCAGGTGGAGGGAGGGGAGGAAACTGCTGGAGGACAGAGACACAAGGAATACAGGTGCTGGAAGATGGAGAAAACTGCTGGAGGACAGAGACACACAAGGAATACAGGTGCTGGAATTTCTCAAAAGAGACAAAGTGCTGAGTAACTAAGCAGACACAAAAAGCTGGAGTAACTCAGCGGGACAGGCAGCATCTCTGGAGAGCAGGAATGGGTGGTGTTTCGGGTCGAGACCCTTCTTCAGAGTAACTCAGCAGGGCAGGCAGCATCTCTGGAGGGATGGATAGGCAATGCCTCAGGTTGGTGTCCTGACCTGAAGCGTCACATCCATCACACCACGGATGCTTCCTGACCCGTTGAGTTACTCCAGCACATAGTATTTTGTTGGAGGTGATAAGTGGCAACACCAACCTACCAGTGTTGAAATCTGACAAAAAGGGAAGGTGATAATGGGAATCATTAGGGGAGAGATGAAGGGCAGATGGGTTGGGGAATTATGACCGAAGTATGTAAGTAGTAAGTGGATGGAACTAGGAGAAGATGGGGAGATGAAAATGGGTGATGGAGAATGGAAGAAAGGGTCCTGGAAATGGTGATCTGGGATTCCTTAAGGTCATAAGGAAGAGGAGTAGAATTAGGCCATTCGGCCCACCAAGCCTACTCCGCCATTCAATCATGGCTGATCTCTCTCTCCCTCCTAACCCCATTCTCCTGCCTTCTCCTCATAATCTCTGACACCTGTACTAACAATTGATGGATTGTGATCTGTTTGCATGCTGAGAACAAGATACTCCCTTTTAACAAAAACTCACGCGAAGTGAGACCACATCCCTTAATTATTTGGCCGAACTTCGACATCCCACTTTTCACCTGAAGCGATCACAGTGCGAACGTGCAAACTCCACACAAACAGCACTCGTGGTCAGCATCGAACCCGAACTTTGGCGCTGAAAGGCAGCAGCTCTACCAACTGCGTGCGCCACCCTCTTGTACCGATTGTTCTTTCTGTGGGTGGTACCTTTCTTGAACCAACCTAAAATAAACGTGACATCGGCCCGATGCTCCTCTGAAGGCTCTCGGGACAGATGCGTGGCACGCTGGGCATTGACTGTAAATTAGAAGCCAGCTGAATGCGTGATAACAGAGTGCCTATCAAGCCCGTCTCCTGGGAAAGCGAGAAGCAACTAGGTTCTGCTTCCCAGTCCCACACTCTCTGCTTGCACGCTATATTGGAGTATACACTGGAATTTAGAAGGATGAGAGGAGATCTTATCGAAACGTACAAGATTATTAAGGGGTTGGACACGTTAGAGGCAGGAAACATCTTCCCAATGTTGGGGGAGTCCAGAACAAGGGGCCACAGTTTAAGAATAAGGGGTGGGCCATTTAGAACTGAGACGAGGAAAAACTTTTTTCAGTCAGAGAGTTGTGAATCTGTGGAATTCTCTGCCTCAGAAGGCAGTGGAGGCCAATTCTCTGAGTGCATTCGAGAGAGAGCTAGATAGAGCTCTTAAGGATAGCGGAATCAGGGGGGTATGGGGAGAATGCAGGAACGGGGTACTGATTGAGAATGATCAGCCATGGTCACATTGAATGGTGGTGCTGGCTCGAAGGGCCGAATGGCCTCCTCCTGCACCTATTGTCTGTTGTCTATTGTCTAAGCCCATTCCCTCCCCAGACGCTGGCTGACCCGCTGAATTTCTCCAGCACTTTTGAGTTTTGCTCAAGGTCCCAGCATCCCCGCACGCTTCGCTATTTCGGTCATTTTCAATCCCTCTGCCCCAGTCAGATCTGATTAACGTTTGGTCCAACCAGCCAAACGTGGGCTGGAAGGACGAGTTCCAGAGCGCCAGACTGCCCGGCGTCTGCAAGAGTCCCGCTGAAGCGAGAGCTACCTGCTCAAAAGAAAAGTCTTATTCTTGCTCACCCGAAGGAACCTGTCTTTTTTGTTGTGTTCTTGGCAGAATGGCACCGCTCCACCCGATCCCGCTTGGTGCCTGAATAATTTAAGTGTGAATGGCATTGGAAAGACAATACTCTTTGCAATAATCTGACCCTTGAAAGAAAAGGGCGAATCCCCACAAATCGAAAACTGCCCCCATTCGGTAAGTTTCAGACCCCTGTACACAAATCCACGAGAGAATGACAAATATTATTTAGACTGTTCTCAGAACATTTATTATTCCGCACAATTCTAATTTTCGATACATTTCTACCATCCACTTCACGTACAATAGGGCAAACTGCAGCGAGATAAGTATCCAGTATTTAAATGTGCTGGGATATAAATACACTGGGAACAGATCAATACGCAAGTGCACGGCACCTTGTGACAACTTATCTCATTCAATTCGCCCTATTGCCAGCGGAAATATTTACATCGCATCACAGACGAGGAACATGTAAGGAGGGTTTTTTTTGTTTTGCTCTTTGACTTAAGTGCTTGCCATTTCTTCCTCACTTGAAGCTGAGGGCATAAGTATGTGCACAGGGACAACATCAGTTCCTCAGCTGACGTCAATAGCTGGTCCCCACTGACTATAAAAAACAACGGCGCCTATTGAAGGGCTTTTTTGCTCTTTTCCATGCACAAATTGACGTTGTCAGGTTCCTTTATTTCTGAGCTGAGATTATTGCATTACCGCATCAGAAATGTTAGTCATTCTAGGCATCGCCTATTATTCAGTTTCGTGCAAAAAAACCTGCACATTCACACTTGAAAGGTTACACGCCTCTGCTTATCATTGGAATGAAAGTAAAGATTGAACACATGGCCATTTTACTTGCATATTGCTGGAGAACAAGCATATTTAGAGTATCTCATAATCACCATCTTTGGGCTGGAGGCAGACAGAAAGCAATCCAATACTTCATTGTCAGCATCAAGGAAGCGACCCTTAAGGTTAATTAACTTATTAAGGTTAATCCCAAATCGAAGGTATTTATTCACAAAATGCTGGAGTAACTCAGCAGGTCAGGCAGCATCTCAGGAGAGAAGGAATGGGTGACTTTTCGGGCCGAGACCCTTCTTCAGACTGATCTCTCGTTTCCCTCTCCCCTGACTTTCAGTCTGAAGAAGGGTCTCGACCCGAAACGTCACCCATTCCTTCTCTCCTGAGATGCTGCCTGACCTGCTGAGTTACTCCAGCATTTTGTGAATAAATACCTTCGATTTGTTCCAGCATCTGCAGTTATTTTCTTATACTAAGGTTAATCCCAAAGGTAGACACAAAATACCGGAGTAACTCAGCGGGCCAGGCAGCATCTCTTGATAGAAGGAATGGGTGACATTTTGGGTCAAGACCATTCTTCAGACTGAAAGTCAGGGGAGAGGGAAACGAGAGATATTGACGGGTAAGGTATGAAAACGAGAGATCTCAAGATCAAGAAAATGTGGAATAGATCATTGGTAACTAGGGGAAAGTGACAACGAGGCATGCAAGGTAACATTTAATCAGGAGGACAGTCAAACTAGTCAGAGAACAAGGATGGGGAGAGAGGGATAGCAAGGGTTACTTGAAGTTAGAGTAGTCAATATTCACACCTCTGGGTTGTAAGCTGCCCAAGCGAAATATGAGGTGCTGTTCCTCCAATTTGCGATGGGCCTCACTCTGACAGTGGAGGAGACCCAGGACAAAAAAGGTCAGTATGGGAATGTGAGGGGGAATTAAAGTGTTTAGCAACTGGGAGATCATGTAGGTCTAGGCGGACTGAGTGGACGTATCCGGGGAGATCATGTAGGTCTAGGTGGACAAATCTTTTGTTTGATTGTTTGTTTTTATGTCTTGTTTGCTCTGTAAAGCGTCTTTCAGTTTCCTGAAAAGCGCTATATAAATTAAATGTATTATTATTATTAACATTGTAGTCACAAAAAATGATAATTCAAATATCTTAATGACAATGTCGATTACGGTAGGGACTATAATACAGAACCATGAGTGAATTGGTCATAGTTTAAAAATACAAAGGCAAAACACTGCAGTTTTTGGCTTCACTCTTGCAAGGCAGTGAGCAGCAAACAGTTTAATATCTTAACCTGATTCAGGAATAAGTCATCAGAGGATCTGTTTATAATTAACACCGTGAATGTTGTTGTGCTACTTTAGATCACCTGAGCCTTCTTTTTCGAAATACGTATTGTCCTTCTAATCTAACACCGGGACAATAGTCCTGCTCCATTAATCAGCAATCCTATTAACTGTCTGATCTGTGAAACCCGATCACAACAATTTGCATTTGTAGGGTGCTCTCAGTGTGGAAAAGGCAACATCATGTGATTCATGGAAGAATAACATAACAGGAGGTAACAATCTAAATGAATTTTCAGGAGCAGCCAAAGGCAGAGTGTTGGACAGACAGAAGGAAAGAACTCCAGAGATAGGTCATTGACAATTTATCTCATTCAATTCGCCCTATTGCCAGCGGAAATATTTACATCGCATCACAGACGAGGAATATCATTGAGGGCCAATTTGAGTTTGGAGTGGGAATTGCTGCAGATTAGGATTGAGACACAGTTTGAATGAACTGAAGTTTATGGATGGTAGATGTCTGGTATATAGAAAGGACAAAAGCATAGATGAGGGTTTTAACAGACCTTGGGTTAAAGAATGGGTGGAGATAGATGTTATTGATGGTCATTGTAACAAAGTGGATTGGAGGAGTTGGATGCTGAGTTTGCCATTAAATAGGATACCCAGGTCCAAACAGTTTGGTATCAAGCTGAGTTTGAAGGGTGGGGTGAAATCTATGGCAAAGCAACAGATATAATAACAGGGGCTGCGGGAGATGACTTTCATCTTCCCAATGTTTAATAGCAGAAGCATTGGACTGGATGCTGGTAAACCTAAATCAGGAACAGAGGAGAGTGAAGAAAATTACTTGAGATAATTGAGATAGACCTGTGTATGTGTGGTCAGTCGATCAGTGAGGCCTAATTCTATGTGTCTCAGTGATGTTACTGTACGAAGATCCAAGAATAACCACACGTTATTAACTTCAAGCTAAGTTTATTGAGCACGAGGATGCAAGGTTACAATCAAAGCCGCAGCTTCCGAACAAGATGACTCCCGCGGGAAACACGCATGTGCAAAATAACTTCTTGCAGGAACGGCATCTGCCAAAACCCGACATGGACTGTGAATTCAGTGACTCATCTACACCCCCTTTCCTTGGCTCGTGCTCCATATCGTGCTCCATATCAAAACTAAATATCATGCGAAGCGGTAAATATATCAGGCCGTATACAAAATGCAGTTACTGTTAAAATAAACATACAAGGTAGGAAGTACTACATACTAAATACTAAACACTATAGCCAAAACAAATGTACACACTGTAATACACAAACTTAAGGTCACAGCATAGTAAACAAGTGACCAACATGGTAAGGAAGTGAATTCAGTCTCGGTATTTGGGATTTGGCTTGCTAACACCACCTGAGCGTGTTTGGTGTTCAAAGGCAGCTTAGCCACAGGCACAGGCACCTGAACCTGGAACTGCGCAATGTCCATTATTGCTTGTCCGTCTCTTGTGAGAGCGTTATCGTCGCTTGACCCCAGTCCAGTATCCCGGTGATCGGTTTCAGTGTCACAGGGATCTAGCAATGCTGGTTGACCTGGCTGTGCTGGGGCAGGCTCACTTACAGGTCTGGAACTGGATGCAGCAGGAGTAGTTCTTTCTGCTGGTGTGACTTTGTGCTGTTACACGCAGAGCATTACTGTACCTCATTGTTGATGTCATCTGCCATGTTCGGCCAGAAAACCACGATTCTTGTGCTCCTTAAAATAGCTTCTGCACCAGGATGCCCTCTGTGCAGAATGCCGATATACTCCTTGTGTAGTGAGGAAGGAATGACAGCCTTGTGACCCTTCATGATGACCCCGTTGTCAATAGTTAGAAAGGAAAATAAGGGCGAACAGCAAGCGGCAGCATGCCTTGTTTGCAGGGCTATCCATGTCCGATGATAGTGCTGAGTGTCTGCAGAGCCGTGTCATCCGCAGTGTGTCTCTTCAACTCCGCAAGACGAGAAGAGGATACGTAGCTGACCATCATGACATCAAAGCTGTCCACCCCGTCAGCATGCTGAACCGTGGAACTCCAGGGAGCTCGGGACAGAGCGTCCGCCAGGTGCATCTGTTTTCCACATTTGCAAATGAGGGCGATGGAGTACTTTTGAAGTCTTAACATCATCCTTTGAAGTCGTGCCAGTGCCGCATGTGCGGGCTGGCTTGTCAGAGTGTGCCGCCCTAATGAAAATGTTGTATTCTTGTTCGATAATTCGCCATTTTTGGCCTATGTTGCCACTAAAGACAAGTGAGTCCAGCCATGGCAAGTGGGTCCAGAATGTATCTGCCATGTTAAATGAAAAGCTGCTGGCTAAACCAGCACTGCTAGATCCATGCGACACTGATAGCGATCACCAGGATACTGGACTTGGGTCAAGCGGCAATAACGTATCCCACTTCTGACACCATGTATGAAGTTGCAAGAATAACCACAAGTTATTAACTTCAAGCTACGTTTATTGAGCAGGAGTCCGAGCCGCAGCTCCCGAACAAAATGACTCCCGTGGGAAACACGCATGTACAAGATAACCTCTTGCAGGAACGGCATCTGCCAAAACCCGACATGGACTGCGAATTCAGTGACTGATCTACAGTTACCAAAGGTGCAGAAAGAAAGGAGAGGGCTAAACGCAGGTGGCTGGGAATACCAGAGATAACAAGGCAAATAAGAGGAAGGAAACCATTGCTGGAGATGCGTTGGGTACGTCAAGGTTCAAGAGTGTTTCATTGTCATATGTCCCAGATAGAACAATGAAATTCTAACTTGCAGCGCAACCCAACAGAATATGTAAACATGGTACGCTAAAAGCGATATAATAAACGAGGGATAAACGAGTTGGAATAATGGAAGCAAACCAATGAAGCAAATAATGTCAGCATGACCTTGGTGGGAAGCATGGCACTATGCAATAACATCCCCACCAAGAAGAGCAAGGAAGATGAAACAATAAAGGAGAATTTAATTAACCCTGAACAGAATGAAAGGAAGATGAATCATCATCACAGCTGCAGCAGTTATTACTAATTATATCTAAGGCAAGATGGTTTCAGACAGTGGAGCACATAGTCACTAGTTGCCCCAAATACCGGCCACCGAATAGTGAACGAGGTCTGATTGACCTGGACGATGACATGTTGGCCTGGCTCGCCTCAATGGAGCTGCAGGTCTAAAAGACATACGACAGAAGAAGAAGATGACCCATGATAAGTGGTGGAAACCTGATTGGAGAGATTAAAAATTGGAGAGGAAAGTTGAAGATGAGGTGGTACCTTGCAAGGGCAAGAATTTGTGGATTATTTTTATGAAGCAGAAGAATTGGAACATGGCACAGTAGAGGGAACTATTCATAACAACAGATATCATGGAGGCTAGGAAGGACTTTTCCAAGTTCTGTTGAAAGGTCTTTGACAAGAATCATTAACTATATTTCTCTCCATAAATACTGCCTGACTTTATAGGTACTTCCTGAATGTCTACCTTGTTTTCAGATTATTAAGGGGTTGGACACGTTAGAGGCAGGGGGTATGGGGAGAAGGCAGGAACGGGATACTGATTGAGATCAGCCATGATCACATTGAATGGCGGTGCTGGCTCGAAGGGCCGAATGGCCTCCTCCTGCACCTATTGTCTATTGTCTATTGTCTATTGTTTGGTTTCCACCGGCTGGTAATGTCATTGTGTGGTATAGAAAGGAATTATGCTTCTTTATAAAGTTTAGTTTAGAGATACAGTGTGGAAACAGGCCTGTCGTCCCACCGAGTCCGCGCCGACCAGCGATCCCTGCATATTAACACTATCCTACACACACTGGGGACAATTTACATTTATACCAAGCCAATTAACCTGTAAACCTGCACGTTTTTGGAGTGTGGGAGGAAACCGGAGCTTCCTGGATAAAAACCCACGCAGGTCACTGGTAGGTCCACCTCCAGGGAAGGCGGGATCCCAAGAGAAACAATGTGGAGAACTGTGTAACTGGTAAAATGACTATGAAGGAGGAAGGAGACAAGGATGGAGGGTGGAGCAGAGGGGAGTATGAGATGAAGTTACTTAAAATTAGAGAATTCAATGATCACACCACCGGATTGCAAGCTACACAAGCAAAATGTCTTTTAAATGTTGTTATGGTTCCTGTCTAAACTGCCTCCTCTGCAGCTCGTTCCATTTACCCATAGATATATGAAGCATTGTTTTTAAGTTTTGAAAATCCCTTCAACCTGGGGGATGGTTCTATCAGGTTGGATAATAGCAAATATAACTCTTTTATTCGGAAAGGGAGGGAGACAATATTCCTGGCAGAAGGATGAAAGCGAGAGTAACCAATTGCATTGGAAGTGACGTCATCAGAATGTTGAACTGTAAGCTTTGACAAGTCTGTAACAACTTCCACACTGGGGCAAAAGGTGAGGCAAAGTCTTGGCTGCCAAGCTCTCTGTGGTTGTATTTCGTACGTTAGACACGGCCGTTCTACTTCACACCGTTTATTTATCTTTTTGTTATTCTTATTCAGTCAGGCGACATTGTGGCATAACAACTGGTGTTGTCGCTTCATACCTCCTGTGACCTGGGTTCAATCCTGACCAGGTGCTGCCTGCGTGCACGTTCTCTCTCTGAGAAGTTTCCCTCGGGTGCTTTGGTTTCTTTCCATGTCCATTATGTCATCTTCTTTCCCATTATGTCATTAATTTATCTGTGTGACAATAACACTAGCAAGGACAGTAATGAATCACTGAAAGAAAACATTTGCATGTACATAACACCTTTCTCGCTAATGAAAAATAATGGCGGAGAGAATCTTGGGTTCATCCATCCTGATCGATTAGATTGTACAATGGCTACATCACAGGATGTTCATTCCATACCTAAAACCCAATGATTTTAAGAGTGCCAAATGAGGAAAAGGCTGAAATTGTTCCCCAGTCTCCTCAATTATATCACTCTAGTTCTGAAATACTTGCAGTAATATCATTTGTAATAGACAATAGCCTCACAGAGTATATTTAGGGGTGAAAAGAATGTTGTTTTAAGAAATAGCTATTGCTGGCATTTATTGTAGACACAAAATGCTGGAGTAGCTCAGAGGATCAGGCGGATCAGAATAGGTGACGATTCGGGTCGAGACACTTCTTCAGACTGAGAGTCGGGGAAAGGGAAACTAGAGATATGAAGTGGTAGATACAAGGAACTGCAGATGCTGGTTTACAAAAGAAGATGCAAAGTGCTGGAGTAACTCAGCAGGTCAGGCTGCCTAACACACTGAGTTACTCCAGCACTTTGCGTCCAGCATTTGTTGTCTTTGAGAATGTAACGGTGAGCCACCTTTTTGAACTGCTGCAATTTCTGCTGAAAGTATTCCAATAATGATGTGTAGGAAGGAATGGCGGATGCTGGTTTATAACGAAGATAGACGCAAATGTTGGAGTAACTCAGTGGGCCAGGCGGCATCTCTGGAGAAAAAGAATAGATGACTTTTCGGATTGGAACCCTTCTTTGGATTGAAAGTAGATGTTGGGGGGGGGGGGGGCGTTAATGATGTTAACAATGATGTTGGGTAGGGAGTTCCAAGTTTTTGAACTACTGATGAGGAAGGACCGGTGATATATTTCCAAGTCAGAATGAGTGGTCAGCTGGAGGAAAACCTGCTGTGCGTTTTTCCTCAGTGGTAAATGTTGTGGGGTTTGGGAGGTGTTATTGGAGTGGCCTTGGCAAATAACTGCAGTGCATTTTCTAAACAACTACTGTGCAGTGGAGGTGTAGAGAATAAAGGTTTAGGATGCTGGATGGGGTACTAATCTATTGGGCTGTCTGTCCTGGATGATATCAAACCTCTTGAAAGTTGGTGCAGCTCAAAGATGCTAGAGGAACAAGATAGACCATTCGACCCTAAAAACCGTAGTATGCCATTTTAGTAGGCAGAAACTTGCAGAAACATTTTAAAAGAAAAATAACAAAAATCTGTGAATTGATAGATGAGATATATTCTGCATTTTAATGGTATCATCACACATACTGTTCACCCGAAACACTGATTACATTGTGAGAGGCATAGCGAACGGCGGGTTTGCCTACTAAAATGGCTCCTTTGCGTACTACACTTCAGTATAGGTGATTTCAACGGAGTGGTCCATCTTGTTCCTCTAGTATCTTTGGTGCAGCTGGAGTATTCCATTCAAGTGGAAAATATTCCTTAAGGTTTTCCAAGTGATATTCCCAGGGTTGATATCCTGGCTTGATAAAATAAGGGGCGCATTAGGTCATGTGGTTACGGATTGTGATGGTGTACGTTTTTGCTACTATTGATGGAGAACTCAGTGGGCTAGACAGCATCCGTGGAGGGAAATTGCCAGGTGATGTTTTAGGCCGAGACACTTGTCGACATTTCAGATCAGGAACTTTTTTCAGTCTGAAGAAGATTTGATATTTTTGAGATTCAGCACAAAAACAGATCCCTTCGGCCCACCGAATCCGCACCGACCAGCGATCATCCCATACAGAAGCACTATCCTGCACACTAGGGACAATTTACAATTTTACCAAAGCCAATTAACCTACAAACCTGTAAATCTTTGGAGTGTGGGAGGAAACCGGAGCAACCAGAGAAAATCCATGGTCACAGGAAGAATGTACAAACTCCATGTAGACAGCACCCAGAGTCAGGATTAACCCAGGGCCTCTGATGCTGAATGGGCAGCAACTCTACCGCTGTGCACAGTGCCGCCCTAAGGGTCCTGACGCAAAGCGTGGTCTGTCCATTTCCCTCCATAGACGCTGCCTGGCCCGCCAAGTTCCTCTAGCAGTTTGTTTTTCAACATGATGGAGGGTATTCTTCGAGTGAAGATGGATTTTTGTCTCCACAAGGACTGTGCAATGGTCACGTCTACTGACGCTTGCATGAACTGATGTGTATGCCCAGTGCAGATTCATAAGGACAAGGTGAAATTATCCCCTGTGTTGCTTCACTCACTACCAGCTACTGACCCAGTCTGGATGGCATATCCTTCAGGACTCGTCCAGCTCCACATGTGATAGTACTAAAAAGCCTCTTCTGGTGATGGACATTAAAATTCCCCAGCCACTGTAACCTGTCCCTTGCTACTTTCAGTGTATTTTTTGTTACGTGAGGGAGTACTGATGCATCAATTGAGGGAGGGCGATAGGTGGTAATCAGGAAAAGGTCTCCATGACCATGTGTGACCTGATCATCATCATCATCATCATCATCATCATCATCATATATATACAGCCGGAAACAGGCCTTTTCGGCCCACCAAGTCCGTGCCGCCCAGCGATCCCCGCACATTAACACTATCCTACACCCACTAGGGACAATTTTTACCTTTACCCAGCCAATTAACCTACATACCTGTACGTCTTTGGAGTGTGGGAGGAAACCGAAGATCTCGGAGAAAACCCACGCAGGTCACGGGGAGAACGTACAAACTCCTTACAGTGCAGCACCCGTAGTCAGGATCGAACCTGAGTCTCCGGCGCTGCATTCGCTGTAAAGCAGCAACTCTACCGCTGCGCTACCGTGCCGCTGTGCTACCGTGCCACAAGACATCATGGATCTAGAGTCAACGTTGAAAACTCCATAGGCTATTCCCTCCCACCTATATGCTGCTGTGCCATCATCACCTCTAGTAGATTTCTTCTGTCCGTGAGGCAAGATGTATCCAGGGATTGTGCTGGAGACTGAAGAAGAGTCGCGACCCGAAACTTCGCCTATCCATGTTCTCCAGAGATGCTGCCTGACCGGCTGAGTTACTCCAGCACTTTGTGTCTTTTTTTGTGCTCAGGCTGTTGCTTGACGAGACCATGGGATTAGCCTTCCTAAATTCAACACCAGTTTCCAGATGTTGGTGGGAACTTTGCAGTGTAGGTTTTTTTAAATCAAAATAAACTTTATTCGGATTAAAAAATAGATACAAGTACTGTGCAAAAATTCTTCTGACGTTCTCAGCAGCTACACATACATTCATTGGAGTCGTATTGAGCTAGATGTATCATCGCATGGTCTGAATAAAGTGCTAAAGATCAATGTCGGGAGGTTTGTTTAGTTTTATTCCTTCTCTTTTCAATGCAATGGGAGTGGTACAACTGAGTTGCTCTTCAGGCCACTTCGCAGAAGAAGAGGAAGAAGAAGCAGGTCATTAAAGAGTTAATCACATGGAAATGGATGGTGGGTGTCTGAGTCACATGTAGACCAGATAAGGATGGTTGATTTCTACCACATGGACAGGAGTGAATGGGTTGGGTTTTAACGACAATCTGATTTTCTGTCCGCGATCATCATTGAAACTCTACTTGGCAATTCTTTTCCGAATTTGGAATTATTAACATAATTTAAACTTCACAGCCACCGGCGTGGAATTTGAACTTAGGTTTCATGTGCATTAGTTTAGTTTAGAGATACAGTGCGGAAACAGGCCCTTCGGCTCGCCGGGTCCGCGACGACCAGTGATCTCTGCACATTAACACTATCCTGCACACTTGGGACAGTTTACAATTCTACCAAGCCAATTAACCTACAAAACTGTATGTCTTTGGAGTGTGGGAGGAAACCCATGCAGGTCACGGGGAGAACGTACAAACTCAGTACAGACAGCACCCATAGTTAGGATCAAACTTGGGTCTCTTGGCCCAGTAGGGCAGCAACTCTACCGCTGAG
The DNA here is from genome assembly GCF_053455715.1 of Rhinoraja longicauda. Lineage (NCBI taxonomy): Eukaryota > Metazoa > Chordata > Chondrichthyes > Rajiformes > Arhynchobatidae > Rhinoraja > Rhinoraja longicauda. Next base: position 12,363,591 of record NC_135968.1, read on the forward strand.
CCACCCACCATGTCTGGATTGGAGGGGTATATCCTTCATGCTATAAGATAAGTACACACCCCAAACCCCACTTATGCAATTTTTAGATAATTAGACAAGGTTTTTCCCCAAACTCCATTTCCAAACCCTGCCTGTATTTTTATCCCAAAGTGGGTATGGCTGTTGTCAGAACATTTAATAGTCCACTAATCTCTGACAAAGGAACTACGTTCTGATATTCAGTCTAGATCAGTCTTTAAAATTGTGAATCTTGAGACTACCTAACCTATTTAATGGGAACGTTCTTAAATGATTTACTCCCTTTGTTCTTTTGTAAACCTTAAATAAATCACCCCTACATGTCCCTAAAGAGCAAATCTCAGAGATTTATACTGGGAACCTGTTTTGTAGCTCTCCTTTGCATCTTTTCTAAAAAAAAAGAATGTCACTCTCCATATGAGTAGACCAAGATTATACTCCAGACAATACTCTGACAGAACAAGTCTTTTGTCAGGCAACTGAAGTACGCTGTCTCTTATAGTCAATAATCTGATGAATACCCAATTAGCCTATTTGCTCTAATTATTTCTTCCTTGCAATGCTATGAAAATGTTGAAATCTAAAGATTACAACACTTTCATTGTTTTTTCTCAGACATGCGTACATGTGGAACATCCGCACTGCTAGGTGTATAAACCGTTCTCTTCCAAATTAAACAAACTTTGCCAAAGTTTGATGGCATTTCTTGAGCAGAGCAAGATCTTCTATTCAAATAGGCAATCGTGTAGTCCTAACATCCGGCTAATCCTAGTGCCATCTGCGAATTTGCAGATTATGTCTTTAACACCTACGTCTAGACCAATTATAAGAATAGTAACAAGCAACAATCCCATCACCAATCCTTTCTGGGCAGCTGTTTGCACGTTTCCAAACAGATTCAAATCTATCTATAACGTATTTCTCTCTGAATGCTTCTGGCCTGTTCTCAATAAGATTCAACATTGTCTAATAATGCCAGAACTCTTAATCTCCACCAGAAGCCTCTTTTGGGCTGCCTTGTCAAAAGCTTTGGGTGGTGTAAACTGACTGGGATTCCCTAGTTCACAGATTTAAGAACTTCTTCAAAAAACATATAACAGATTTACAAAGCATGGAATTTTTTTTTAAATCTGTGTTTAGACTCTCTGTACCAAGTAATCATCCATTTCTTCTCTCCAGAGATGCTGCCTGCCCCCCGCTGAGTTACTCCACCATTTTAGAAACATGGTAACATAGAAAATAGGTGCATGAGAGGCCATTCGGCCCTTCTAGCCAGCACCGCCATTCAATATGATCATGGCTGATCATCCAAAATCAGTACCCCGTTCCTGCTTTCTCCCCATATCACTTGATTCCGTTAGCCCCAAGAGCTATATCTAACTCTCTCTTGTTCGCCCGCCCCGGATCGCGGGGCTTGGGTCGGCCCACCGCGGACATTTCACCATCCGGCGCGGCCTGAAATAGGCCACGGAATTTTCTCTGCTCGGCGGGGGCTTCAATGTCGGGAGCCCCGACCGCCCCGACTTACAGCGGGGCTTGGGTCGGCCCGTTGCGGACATTTCACCGTCCGGCGCAGCCTGGAACATGGCAACGACAACAGCCTGACCGCAGGAGAAGACGGCAGGGGAAGAGAAAAGACATTCTGGCCTTCCATCACAGTGAGGAGGGGACTGGAGGAGACTCACTGTGATGGATGTTTCTTTTTGGGGGGTTTTGTGTTGGTTGGGGTTGTGTAATTTGCTTATTTTATTGCTCTTATTGTTGGACTGTGGGTGACGAAATTTCGTCCAAAAAACTTGTTTTTTGGATGACAAATAAAGATATCTTGAATCTTGAATATCTTGAATCTTGAATCTTGAAAACATCCAGTGAATTGCCTTCTATGACAGAGAATTCCACAAATTCACAACTCAGACAGATTTTTTGTCTATCTTGTGCTGCTGCAAGTAAGAATTTCATTGTTCTATCTGGGATATATGACAATAAAACACACACTTGACTCTTGACATGTGACAATAAAAACACCATTGAACACATTGAAGTCCTCCTCTTGTGGACTTTATTTTCTAATTGTGTTTGAACTGCTATTTTGATTCCTTTGGTCTTTTTTCTTTCACCGCCTTTCAAAATTTTAATGCATAATTCATGTATGGTTTATGTTTCTGGGTGTTGTCTGAGTCTATTTCTCTGATGCTGCTGCCAGCGAGATTTTGACCATACATATGACACTAAACTCGACTTGACTTGACTAGGACTGTGCGACATTCCCTCAGAGCTACGTTGGTGTGTCAGCCGAGTTTTATATCTCCTGCAGGGGATGCAAATCTAAAACATGTCCGAGCTGAGAGCGCTTCCACGGAACCAAAGTTGAAAAGACGTCACCCTGCACTTCACCCTAACTTATTTTGTTCACCAGGTTTATACGGTCATGAAAGAAGTAAATTGTGGAGTACACAAATTCACTGTTGCTTATTAATTGTGTTTTGCCTATTTTTGGTATCTTAAACCAATTTAGATTAGTTTAGAGAAACAGAGCGGAAACAGGCCATTTGATCCACTGAATCAGCACCGACCATTGATCTATCCTACACACTGTCCGAACACTATCCTACACACACTAGGGACAATTTACAATTTTACCAAACCAATTAGCCTACAAACCTGTATGTCTTTGGAGTGTGGGATGAAACCGGAGCACCCGGAGAAAATCCCACTCCCCTGACTCTCAGTCTGAAGAAGGGTCTTGACCCGAAACGTTACCTATTTTTTTCTCCAGAGATGCTACCTGACCCACTGAGTTACTCCAGCATTGTGTGTCTATCTTTGGTGTAACCTGCATCTGCAGTTCCTTCCTGCACAAACCACTTATGTAGCCTCATAACATTTGACGGAGCGGATTGCAAGCCACTGGAAATGGTTGTGGCAAACCATCCCGATAGGGATCAGGTATTCATTTGTTGATGTCTTATAATTGGCACAGGTGGATTTGCAAAGCTGCTCGGGGAATTATTAAGTACCACCTGGGCTCCCCAACCTTATTATTGCAACACTATGTTGTTGGTAACTGTTGGCGTGTGGAGGAAGTGACTTTGTTTGCTTTGGGAACGATGAATTTCAAGGCTCATTACCAAGAGGAACTCTGTCAAAGGGTTCCTTATATCCCAGGTGGACAATGCCTCTCACTCAGCTGGAAGTGAGTCCTGCGGATGCTGAACTGGGACATTCCTCATTGAGTTGAGTTTGAGTTGAGTTTAGTTTATTGTCACGTGTATCGAGGTACAGTGAAAAGCTTTTGTTGCATGCTAACCAGTCAACGGAAAGACAATACATGATTACAATCGAGCCATCCACAGTGTACAGATACGAGAATGTTTACACAGATCGAGTTGATGTGGAAAGGATGTTTCCGCTGGTGGGAGAGTCTAGGACCAAAGGTCATATCCTCAGAATTAAAGGGCGCTCTTTTAGAAAGGAGGCGAGGAGGAATTTCTTTAGTCAGAGGGTAGTTAATCTGTGGAACTCATTGCCACAGAGGGCTGTGGAGGCCAAGTCAGTGGATATTTTTAAGGCAGAGATATAAATATTCTTGATTAGCACAGGTGTCAAAGGTTAAGCGGCTTGTACTCGCTGGAATTTAGAAGATTGAGGGGGGATCTTATAGAAACTTACAAAATTCTTAAGGGATTGGACAGGCTAGATGCAGGAAGATTGTTCCCGATGTTGGGGAAGTCCAGAACAAGGGGTCACAGTTTAAGGATAAGGGGGAAGTCTTTTAGGACCGAGATGAGAACTTTTTTTTTCACACAAAGAGTGGTGAATCTGTGGAATTCTCTGCCACAGAAGGTAATTGAGGCCAGTTCATTGGCTCTATTTAAGAGGGAGTTAGATGTGGCCCTTGTGGCTAAAGGGATCAGGGGGTATGGAGAGAAGGCAGGTACGGGATACTGAGTTGGATGATCAGCCATGGTCATATTGAATGGCAGTGCAGGCTCGAAGGGCCGAATGGCCTACTTCTGCACCTATTTTCTATGTTTCTATGTTTCTATGTTATGGGGAGAAGGCAGGAAAATGGGATTAGGAGGCAGAGATCAGCCATGATTGAATGGTGGAGTAGACTCGATGGGCTAAATGGCCTAATCCTACTCCTATAACTTGTGAATTTATAATACATGATAATAGGAGATAACAGGAATAACGTTTAGTGTGGCCTTCATCTTGCTCCTGCACCTCTTACTCTTGCTGTCCTTTTCACACTCTCATGCCTTGCGTGATCTGAACCGCCATGCTGCTCGTTCCCCTGCATGATTTGTTGTCTTCTGCTTGCAAAGCTGTGCAGAATAGCAATATGATGACGCTACACCTCTGCTTGCCTCCACCGCTCTTTGGCAAGGGAATAAAAATCACATCACCTGCCACCTCCCTTTGCCCCCAGAGATGCTGTCTGACCCGCTGAGATCTTCCGGCCATTTATTTGCTGTCCCAGATTCCATTATCTGTTTCGCCCGAGCGAACCAAGAAGCAGGAACTCCGCAGGACAGGAAAGGGCGCTCGGAATCTGAGGCAGGAGTTTTACCAACATAAGATAGTAATTTGTCAACGGATCCGTGTTTAAAGCATGCTTATGAGAAAAAGACCTGTTGCTATATTTCTGCATTTGTTATAATTGCAAGCAATAGTTATTCTTGCTACAGAACACCAATAGGCAAAATAAATAGGATTTTCACCATATCCAGTAATGAAAGTTTAAAAGCTTGAGGAAAAATTGGGGATTTATACATGAAAGGAAGTTAGAAGTAGTTCAAGTGTATATTTAGAACAGCATTCAAGCATAACTGCTTAGGTCAAGGGATATAACACTGTGGTGCTGACCTACATTCCGCAGCAACTAAATCAGATAACTGCAGCAAAGGCTGCAGCCAGAATAGCCAGTGCAGCCACGCGGGGAGAGATCACACGAGTATAAAGATCAAACCACAAAAATGGGAACTTTCAAAGTCTGCCCTTCATTTGAAAGCAACAAGTCTCAATTACTCAAGAGCAGTCAGATTGCTGACTGAAGTGGGTCATATAAATATGCCCTACATTGGTACGTTTTTTTTAGCCGAGGAGACTTTACAAATGTCCAGGCAGCAAACGTAAGAATTACGGAAAATCGGTTGCTTTATGTCAGCTTATTAATGTCTAAAAGCCCAGTCAAAAGGAACAGATGACTATTTCTGTAAGTGTGTTCTCCTTCAATGAAGGGCATGTAGAGCAGATATTGAATGATTAGTTGCTTTTAATCCTCACCGGTGAACACTCATGACTACATTGCCTGTGAACAATGGGAGAAAGATTTGATTTAGGTCCAGTATGTATTCATCCTCACTCCAAATGAGACCTTCCACCCCCTTATACAATTAATTAGTGGACATTTTGGAGATAATTTTAGAAGGGCGGCAGGCTGGCATAGCGGTAGAGTTGCTGCCTTACAGCGCCAGAGACCCGGGTTCGATCCTGACGACGGGAACTGTCTGTATGGAGTTTGTACGTTCTCCTCATGACTTGTGTGGGTTTTCTCAGGGCTTTCCGGTTCCCTCCCACACTCCAAAGACATACAGGTTTGTAGGCTAATTAGCTTGGTAAAATTGTAAATTGTCCCGAGTATGTGTCGTGTTAGTGTATGTGGATCGCTGGTCGGCGCAGACTCGGTGGGCCGAAGGCCTTGTTTCTATCTCTAAACTAAACTAAACTAAACAAAACACATAAAACTTTAAGCACTTTGTGTCATTTTAAAACCAGTGCAAGTTTCAGTATATCAACAAGTTCCATCTTTTTGTGCAAGTTATAATTGCTGAGCATAGATATTCAACCCACTGTGTCCGTGTAGAATCTTTGAAAGAGATGTCTAATTAGTTCCACACACTTGGCCCTTTCTCACTGGCTTGTAAGCCTTTGTTTTTCGTTACATGGTGCAAAATTTGTCAGGAGTGAAACAGCCATTTGAAAAGAAAGCCCAGCAAGGGTTAACCTTTCACCAGGAGGACTGAGGCAGCATATGGCATTGTCTTTATAGGCTTATACTAACAGCAATGCCAGAGACAGAGTATATTTGTCTCCTGTCAAATGCAATCACTCTTCATTAGCAAGGTTACACATTTTACGTTGCATTTCCTGAAGCCTGGAATTTCATGTTCAGTATATAGTCATCATTGGTGTCTGCTGTACAAATCACTGTTGTCCTTTTTGGGACAACTTATCTGTTCTGCCTAACAAGAAATAACACCTGGTTGGGTGGTGCCCCAACAACAACCTATTGCTTAGCATCAACAAAGCCAAGGCACTAATTGTTGATCTCAGAAAGTGATAGTCGAGAGAGCATTTGTCAGTTTTCATTGGTGGGCTGGCGGTGGAGAGGGTTAACAGCTTCACGTTCCTGGGCGTGGATGTCTCTGCCGACCTGTTGTGTGCCCAGCACATCGATGCAATCGTGAAAGGCGGCACAGTGGCGCAGCAGTAGAGTTGCTGCCTTACAGCGCCAGAGATCCGGGTTCGGTCCTGGCTACTGGTGCTGTCTGTATGGAGTACGTACGTTCTCCCTGTGACCATGTGGGTTTTCTCTGGGTGCCCCGGTTTCCTCCCACACTCCAAAGACGTACAGGTCTGTAGGTTAATTGGCTTAGGTAAAATTGTAAATTGTCCATAGTGTGTGTAGGATAGTGCCAGTGTGTACGGAGTGGCTGTTGGTCGGCGCGGACTCTGTGGGTTGATGTCTTTAAAGTCTGAAGTAAAGTAGGCGCACCGGCATCTCTACTTTCTTAGAAGTTTAAAAAGATTTGGCACGTCACCAAATACTCTAACAAACCTCCACAGATGCACCATAAAAAGTATCATGATTGGTTGCATTCTAGCCCATATGGTAATTCCAGCACATAGGAATGCAAGAGGCTGCAGAGAGTGGGAGACTCAGTCCAGTCCATCACAGCTACAGCCCTCTCCATCACTGAAAGCATCTACATGTGGTGCTTATTTCACAAAATGCTGGAGTAACCCAGCAGGTCAGGCAGCGTCTCAGGAGAGAAGGAATGGGTGAAGTTTCGGGTCGAGACCCTTCTTCAGTTCTCTTACACTACCTGTTGCTCCACTGCCATTTCTCCTCAAGGTATGTCTACTTTGAAGAAGTTCTCCTCTTACACCACATGTGGTGCTGCCTCAGATAAGCCGCATCTCTCAACAAGGATCTCCACCATGCATTCTTCTCATTGCGACCGTCGGGCAGGAGGTACAGAAGCCTGAAATCCCAAACCACCAGGTTATGGAAAAGCTACTTTCCTATGATCAGGTTTTTGAAGCAACCTCTTTAAGGCAGAGACAGATCGATTCTTGATTAGTAAGGGCGTCAGGGGTTATGGGGAGAAGGCGGGAGAATGGAGTTGAGCGGGAAAGATAGATCAGCCATGGCAGAGTAGACTTGATGGGCCGAATGGCCTAATTCTGCTCCTATCACTTATGACCTTATGACCTTATGACCTTATGACCTTATGACCTTATGAGTAGGTGACCCTTCTTCAGACCCCAGCTGCTCTGTGCCTCTCTTTTTCTTCTGCCAGGAGATCAGATTTGGTAATTGCCTTTGATGGCAATGGTGGCAACGATGGCACTGTTGGAAAAATAATGGAGCCCAACCATTGGCCAAATAACTCAAGGGAATCCGAATGTCAGGAAGAAAAAGAAACCGAACAAACTGAAATGCAGTTATTTTTATCTGCTTGGACAATGTGCAACCCAACAGTATGAACATTGTCTTCTTCAATTTCAAGTAATACCCCGCTCTCTCTATCCTGATGCACATCAATTTTTCCCACTATCTACCACCACCCTTGTCACCCTCTCCTTATCCCTCCATCTTACACTCATTTCCCAACCCCGACTACCTCATTCCCCTCTTATCTCTCTCTCTCTCTCTCTCTCTCTCTCTCTCTCTCTCTCTCTCTCTCTCTCTCTCTCTCTCTCTCTCTCTCTCTCTCTCTCTCTCTCTCTCTCTCTCTCTCTCTCTCTCTCTCTCTCTCTCTCTCTCTCTCTCTCTCTCTCTCTCTCTCTCTCTCTCTCTCTCTCTCTCTCCTTCCTCACGTCCCCCTTCCACCTACATTCCTCCCTTCGGCTTTACATTTCATTTCTCTTGTCCTCTTGTCTGACACTCTTTTGCCTCCTTTGTCACTTACTCCACACATCTGCCATTCAACCCCTCCCCTGACCTGCATCACCTGCGGAGATAGGACTAACCTGCCTCCTTCTCGCCAGCTCCTCTCTTTTCCAGCTTTCTGCCCCCCTACTATTTTCAGTCGGATAATTAGAAGGATGAGAGGAGATCTTATCGAAACGTATAAGATTATTAAGGGGTTGGACACGTTAGAGGCAGGAAACATGTTCCCAATGTTGGGGGAGTCCAGAACAAGGGGCCACAGTTTAAGAATAAGGGGTAGGCCATTTAGATCTGAGATGAGGAAAAATTGTGAATCTGTGGAATTGTGAATCTGTGGATTGTGAATCTGTGGAAATCTCTGCCTCAGAAGGCAGTGGAGGCCAATTCTCTGAATGCATTCAAGAGAGAGCTGGATGGAGCTCTTAAGGATAGCGGAGTCAGGGGGTATGGGGAGAAGGCAGGAACGGGGTACTGATTGAGAATGATCAGCCATGATCACATTGAATGGCGGTGCTGGCTCGAAGGGCCGAATGGCCTCCTCCTGCACCTATTGTCTATTGGAAGAAGGGTCCTGACCTGATACATTGCCTGTCCATTCCCTCCACCGACGCTGCCTGACCTGCTGAGTTCCTCCAGCACTTTGTGTTTTACTTGTATCACCACTGCCTTCCCAGTGAGTGCACCTTTTCCTACTACTTCTGTGTCACGTGGAGATCGCTGTGAATCGGCGCCTTGAGTGTGCGATCATCAGAGAGCAGCTGCATGGTTGTTCCAACCTTCTTTTAAGATTTTAATGAAGCCCCTGGTCGCTTGGTGTTAGGTTTTCTCTGCTCTTAATATTCCATGTGATTGAAGTCAGTGCCAGCCAGAAGTGGCAGCACCCCAGTGGCTTTACTTCTTGAAGGCAAATGCATATTTTAAGACCATTTCAGTATGTAGAAACAAGGCCATGCATTTTATATAGCTTATTATCATCTCCTGAACCTATCGCATGCCTTTCACATCCAATATGGGGAGGGCAATATGCTTTCCGACACGATTAACTGGTGGACCTTTCACCGTCCGGCGCGGCCTGGAACGTGGCAACGACAACAGCCTGACCGCGGGAGAAGACGGCAGGGGAAGGGAAAATACATTCTGGCCTTCCATCACAGTGAGGAGGGGACTGGAGGAGACTCACTGTGATGGATGTTTCTTTTTTTTGTGTGTTGGTTGGGGTTGTGTAATTTGCTTATTTTATTGCTTTTTATTGTTGGACTGTGGGTGACTATATTTCGTCCAAAAAAATTGTTTTTTGGATGACAAATAAAAGATATCCTGAATCTTGAATGGATTGTGTTCCACGGTAATGGGGAGGTGGGGAGAAAGAGGGACTCAAAAGCTGGTGGGAGTAGATTCAGCAGTAATGTTCAAAAGGGAATTGGACTTGTTTTTGAAAAGGAAAACTTGCAAGTGCTATGGTGAGTGAGGAAGTAAGAGTAATTGTATAATCTTTCAGAAGTTTGGTGCAGGCACAGTAGGGGCAATTGGGCTCCGTCTGAGCTGTGGAGCAGCACCTGTGACTCGAGTTCGATCCCGACCATGGGTGCTGTTTGTATCGAGTTCATCTGTGTGGAGGCTTGCGTGGGTTTTCTTTGGGCGCTCCGGTCTCCTCCCACACTCCAAAGGCGTTCAGGTTTGTAGGTTCTCGTCGAAGAGAGGAGGAGAACTTCTTCAAAGTGGACATACCTTGAGGAGAAATCGCAGTGGAGCAACAGGTAGTATAACTGGCTCAGAATAATTGTAAATTTGTGTGTGGGGATCGCTGGTCGGCGTGGACTCGGTGGACCGAAGGGCATGCTTCCGCGCTGCATCTCCAAACCAAAATAAACTAAACCAAACTGTCTGATTCTATGACATCTTCATCCAGGATATACCCTGTTTTATTTTTTAAAAAGCATGCTGCTTTTATTTCTTGCAGGCATTTGTAGAGTTTAAGAAAGACGCAAGGAACTGCAGATGCTGGAATCTAACCCAATGGGTCAGGCAGTATTTTTAGAAGGAATGGGCAGATGACCATGCCACCAGCTCAATCTCAGGCCCTCTGGCCATTCCAGTCGGGACCCTTCTTCAGACTCCTTGCTTAAGAAAATGCTTTCCACCTGGCTCTTATCATTTGCTGAATGCATCCTCAAGTCCTTCACCTCCAGTTTTGTGAAGGCAAAATGCTACCTGGTGAGTTCTAAAACACGTTTCTGTCCAGTGGCCTTTCAACGATCCTCTGTTAGGATTGCAATGTTTATTGTGCCCTGTTATTGTACAAACAAAGTATTGAAGCAGCATTAAAGCCAAATGAGGTACGTGGCTAGTTGTAAAGCTTTTGTTCAAGAGCAGCAGTTGTAAGTGGTTTAACGAGAAGCACAGTGCCGCAAAATTGCTTTGTTTCTGTAAAGGATAGCACCCCAGTATTCATCGTGCATTATTTATAGGCTTTATCAGTTGTGCTGCATGTATTAGCAAGGCTTAAAGGCAAAACATTACAACAGTTCAGTGACGCAGAAAGTCAAGCTATGAAAATCTGTTGCAGAGAGGCCATGTCAGGAACATCATATTTCTGTGCTGCTTCGACGGTGAGTCAAAGTTTATCCGCTCATTAATCAGTGTTTAAATAATCCTCCTCTCATTCACTAACAAGGCGCTGGAAGAGGCACTAACAAAGCATCGTGGCAGCATTCTTGTCGCGTGCTAACTGCCATAGAGGCAAACAGACAGAGCTTTAGATCACATGCTACCCATTCGTGAAGTTGAACCAGCCCATTACGTTTGCTGCATGAAAGTACTGGGAGATATCAGGAACTGCAGATGCTGGGATGTTGGGATGGACCCTGCCTCGATTACCTCCTCTGGCAGCTTGTTCCACACACCCTTTGTGTGAAAAAGTTATTGGTCAGATTCCTATTAAATCTTTTCTCCTTCACCTTAAACCTATGTCCTCTTGTCCCCGATTCACCTAGGTGCAGGAGTAGGCCATTCGGCCCTTCGAGCCTGCACCGCCATTCAATATGATCATGGCTGATCATCCAGCTCAGTAACCTGTACCTGCCTTCTCTCCATACCCCCTGATCCCTTTAGCCACAAGGGCCACATCTAACTCCCTCTTAAATATAGCCAATGAACTGGCCTCAACTACCTTCTGTGGCAGAGAATTCCACAGACTCACCACTCTCTGTGTGAAGAAATGTTTTCTCATCTCGTCCTAAAAGACTTCCCCCTTATCCTTAAGCTATGACCCCTGGTTCTGGACTTCCCCAACATCGGGAACAATCTTCCCGCATCTAGCCTCTCCAACCCCTTAAGAATTTTATATGTTTCTATAAGATCCCCCCTCAATCTTCTAAATTCCAGCGAGTAATCTGCATTTGTAAACAAGCATCTGCAATTCCTTGCCTCTACATCTTAATTTTCCTCCCTTTTCAAATGTTGACTTTTACATGATAAGATTTTCAATTTTCTACCATCTATATTAGTTCAATAAGGGAGTGGAAAACAAATAAAAATATGGAGGGGGGGGGGTTGTAGTACAAATCAGGCCCCAAAAGTTATAATGTTAGATATGTATATAACACGTTAACACACAAGTATAAAAATCATGTTTAACACAGTGGAAAAAAGAAGGAACAGAGTATTTTGAATGAGATATTCAATTTCCACATGTTGACGTCAATATTTCAACATTGTGTCCATGCTATCAGATGCTTCGATTAATTGTTGCTTGGAAACACTGCGTGGGTTTTCTCCGAGATCTTTGGTTTCTTCCCACACTCCAAAGACGTATAGGTAGGTTTGTAGGTCAACTGGTTTGGTATAAATGTAAATTGTCCCGATAGTGTGTAGGATAGTGTTAGTGTGCAGGATCGCTGGTCGGCGTGGACTCGGTGGGCCGATGGGCCTGTTTCCATGCTGCATCTCTAAACTGAACTAATGGCATGAAAACAGACAGAGCTGGAATTTATTTCATTCACAATTCTCTCCACAGGTAAACCGCCTGAAAGGTTGCTATGAGAAAGGTTGGATAGAAAGTGCAAGTGTTGCTGTCTTGGGTCCCTGAACGTCACTGAAGTCTGGGAGCAGTCAGTTGCCTGCCCAGCGCCCAAGTTAACAATAAATATTTTAGTGCAGGGAAAAATAGGCCAGTAAGTGGTCCTTTTGTGAAAAGAGGGCTGCGGGAAAGAGAGAAATGAGGAGGACGTTTACCTTTTTAAACATGTTCAAACAGCCTGTGTTGCAGAACCTCCACTGTTGCCCTTCGTGATACAAATATTGAAGCATAAATCCTCGGTTATAAAAATAGACCCCACAGTTATCGCAACAATTGGTTTTCAGGCTGTTACTTGCTCTGAACTTGCTGAAACATGCTTTGCTGCACAAACGATGGACCACGTTCCCATTGCTGACCTCGTGTAGAATCTTTCCTTTTTTATTGCAAGAGACCCTGTGCATCTCCCCATCTCATTCCTCTCATGATCTATTCTTCTCATGATTTTGTACACCTCAATAAAATCACTCCTCATCCTCCTGTGCTTCAAGAAATAGAGTCCCAGCCTACTCAACTTCTCCCTATTGCTCAGACCTCTAGCCCTGGCAATATCCTTATAAATCTTCTCTGTCACCTTTCCAGCTTGACAACATCTTTCCTATAACATGGTCCCCTGAACTGAGCACAATACTCTAAATGCAGCTTCATCAACGTCTTATACAACTGCAACATGACCTCCCAACATCTATACTCAATACTCCGACTGATCAAGGCCAACGCCTTTTTGACCGCCTTATCTACATGGAGGGAATGGAGACTTCAGACTCATCAGATATGTTGGTTTTTGCTGGAGTCATCAATAGACAATAGACAATAGGTGCAGGAGGAGGCCATTCGGCCCTTCGAGCCAGCACCGCCATTCAATGTGATCATGGCTGATCATTCTCAATCAGTACCCCGTTCCTGCCTTCTCCCCATACACCCTGACTCCGCTATCCTTAAGAGCTCTATCTAGCTCTCTCTTGAATGCATTCAGAGAATTGGCCTCCAATGCCTTCTGAGGCAGAGAATTCCACAGATTCACAACTCTCTGACTGAAAAAGTTTTTCCTCATCTCAGTTCTAAATGGCCTACCCCTTATTCTTAAACTGTGGCCCCTTGTTCTGGACACCCCCAACATTGGGAACATGTTTCCTGCCTCTAACAATCAAGGTAAGTGGTACCTTACAACAACATTTAGTTGGAGAAGGACACAGGGAGCTAGAATAACTCAGCAGGTCAGACAGCATCTCTGGAGAACATGGATAGGTGACGTTTCAGGTCGAGCCCCTTCTTCAGTCCAAAATGTCACCTGCGCTTGTGCTCCAGAGATGCTGCCTGACTTGCTGAGTGACTCTGGCACGTTGTGCCCTTTTGTGTAAACCTGCATCTGCAGTTCCTTGTTTCAACATTTATTATGATATGCTGCACATTTGGTGTGTCCTCCCTGAAGACTGATGTCTTCAAGCAAAGGAAATGTGATTGAAGAGAATCATGATGCACAGAGGAAAGAAATGTATTCCATGTTTGTAACAGCTCTTTCAAAGTGCCATCTCACATTCATCATAGACCTCCAATTTGTTCTTCTGAACAAGTATTTTACTGACCTCATGGCGCCACACACTTTTCTTAATAGCTTCATCAACTTGACTTACCTACATCAAAGACTTGTAAACCGTCAGATCTCAATTATTATTAATTATTAATTCGAATTCTCATATGTAGCCTAGTATCAGTGGAAGACTTATTTAAATCTCATGACATTTAGAAAGTCATTGAGGTAATAAGAAACAGCGCAGTGATTATAAGTCTGCTGATTTTCAACAGTAAGGAGAGGTATTTGATATAATGGTGAGCGCAGGTCTGGCCTTGCACCTTTCCCAGTGCTCTTAGGTAAAGGAACCACACGTTTTGAAACTCAGCCACACACACATAAACATTTCAGACTTTCCATCTGACACGAGGTGTCGGGAGGGTGCAGGGCTTTCAAGCGGTTCCTGATTGTGGGCTTGATACACATCCAGCAAAAAAAGTTTACAGTTTTCCAAATTATATACTAAAAAGCTTCTTTTATTTCCTGTTATTGCGCAAATTCACCTTGAATAGATTATCAAATTTGCCAGAGTCACCTGGTCTTTATCCTTTTAAACAATAATGCTGGGTGCACAGGGGTCTCGACCCGAAACGTCACCCATTCCTTCTCTCCAGAGATGCTGCCTGTCCCACTGAGTCACTTCAACATTTGTGTCTTTCTTAAGTAAATAAATAGCATTACTTTGAAATATTGCAGGAGTGCAGCGTAGGCTTACTAAGTTAATTCCTGGAATGGCGGGACTGTCATATGTTGAAAGACTGGAGCGACTAGGCTTGTATACACTGGAATTTAGAAGGATGAGAGGGGATCTTATCGAAACATATAAGATTATTAAGGGGTTGGACACGTTAGAGGTAGAAAATATGTTTCCAATGTTGGGGGAGTCCAGAACAAGGGGCCACAGTTTAAGAATAAGGGGTGGGCAATTTAGAACAGAGATGAGGAAAACCTTTTCAGTCAGAGTGTTGTGAATCTGTGGAATTCTCTGCCTCAGAGGGCAGTGGAGGCCAATTCTCTGAATGCATTCAAGAGAGAGCTAGATAGAGCGCTTAGGGATAGCGGAGTCAGTGGGTATGGGGAGAAGGCAGGAACGGGGTACTGATTGAGAATGATCAGCCATGATCACATTGAATGGTGGTGCTGGCTCGAAGGGCCGAATGGCCTACTCCTGCACCTATTGTCTATTATCTGTTGTCTATTGTCTAAAGTCCCTCAATGTAGTGCTCAGTAAATAGAAGGTCAATAAATGTCAAATTACTGAACTCAATAAGTCTGTATCAATTAGGAAAATAGTGTCCAGCAGCTATGATCTAATCTTTGTTTCAGTAGATAATAGGTATAGAATATTTCATAATGAAAAATATATTTTCTATCAAATCTTCATGCTGTCAGAAATGTTTTATGCGGGAAGTAATTAAATTGACGAGTAGCTGTCAATAAAGATTAACACTCTTTGAGTCATTGAGTCAAAGAGTCTTGCTGCCTGGTAACAGGCCCTTCGACCCAAATTGCCCACACTGGCAATGTCCCATCTACACAAGTCCTACCTGTCTACACTAAGAGTAGACTGTGTCATTATATAAGTCAGTGGATATTTTTAAGTAAATATAAAGTCAGTGGGTTTTTTTAAGGCAGAGATAGATAGATTTTCTTGATTAGTGCAGGTGTCAGAGGTTTTGGGGAGAAGGTAGGAGAATGGGGTTAGGAGGGAGAGATAGATTAGCCATAATTGAATGGAGGAGTAGACTTGATGGGCTGAATGGCCTAATCCTACTCCTATCACATGACCTTATGACTGCTCAGCAGTTGGGATTTCCGGATAAGCAGATTGTTGGAGTTTTTTTGCATTACCATTATTTTCTGCACTAATTCGAATTTCCATAATCCGTGGAGTTGTGTTTTTGAATATAAATAGACTGGTTAAGCAGGCAACTGGAAGTTAATCCGCAGAAATGTGAGGTCATGCATTTTGGGCGGGGAAAATAATACAAAGGAATGGATATTTAATTAAAAGGACACAAAGTGAGGGTGGGACCTTGAAGTGCTTACGCACCAATTCTTGATAGTAAGTTTCTATTCTATGAATTCGAGTGGTATCGTGGAAAGTTGGCAGGCTTATTGTAGAGTCCCCCCTCAACTCCATCCAAGGACCCAAACAGTCTTTCCAGGTGAGACAAAGGTTCACCTGCACCTCCTCCAACCTCATCTATTGCATCCGCTGCTCTAGATGTCAACTTATTTACATCGGCGAAACCAAGCGCAGGCTCGGCGATCGTTTCGCTGAACACCTGCGCTCGGTCCGCATTAACCAAACTGATCTCCCAGTGGCCGAGCACTTCAACTCCCCCTCCCATTCCCAGTCTGACCTTTCTGTCATGGGCCTCCTCCAGTGCCATAGTGAGGCCCACCGGAAATTGGAGGAACAGCACCTCATATTTCGCCTGGGCAGTTTGCAGCCCAGTGGTATGAACATCGACTTCTCCAACTTTAGATAGTTCCTCTGTCCCTCCCTTCCCCTCCCCCTTCCCAGATCTCCCTCTATCTTCCTGTCTCCACCTATATCCTTCCTTTGACCTGCCCCCCTGACATCAATCTGAAGAAGGGTCTCGACCCGAAACGTCACCCATTCCTTCTCTCCCGAGATGCTGCCTGACCTGCTGAATTACTCCAGCATTTTGTGAATAAATCGATTTGTACCAGCATCTGCAGTTATTTTCTTATACTTATTGTAGACGGGTGTGCGGATGGGGAGGGTGCAGGAATTTGACAGATTTTGCAAAAGGAGTGAAGGTTTAAGACTTTTGCAGCAGTTGGAGATGTGAAGGAGAGATATCTGGGTTGGTAAAAGACCAGGATTTCTTCATTGGTCCGTGAGGGCCGTGCTCATCTCCTTTGCCTCCCAGAGCCTTCCTTATTTTTATGGCTTTTTGACAACTTTCTGGCAAACATTTGCGATTGAACTGTTCAGTGGAGGTTGCAAGCAACTATATTTCCATTTATGCTAGAGAACCACAATTATTATATCACAATGAATTGACCCAGATAACAGGCTCAGAATGGGGAAACAGCTTGTTAATATGTCAAGGATAAATATGACGGAAAAAACCCTCTGAAGTAAAAAGATCTATCTATTCTTTCTATCCATTTAAGGGCAGAACGGTGCCGTAGCGGTAGAGCTGCTGCCTTGCAGCGCCAAAGACCCGGGTTCGATCCCGACTACGGGTGATGTCTGTACGGAGTTTGTACGTTCTCCCCGGGACCACGTGGGTTTTCTCCGAGATCTTCGGGTTCCTCCAACTCTCCAAAGACGTACAGGTTTGTAGGTTAATTGGCTTGGTGTAAAGAATGTAAAATTGTCCCTCGTCCACCATGCAGGGTAGCGGTAAAGTGCGGGGATCGCCGGTCGGAGCGGTCTCATTGGGCCGAAGAGCCTGTTTCCGCGCTGTATCTCTAAACTAAACTAACCTCATCCCAGAGTTTCAGAATGTCCTTGTGACTTGGGAGTAATTTTATTGTCTTCTAATCTCTGAGTTTGATTGGTTCAGTTACTTAGAAACACGATACAAGATAGAATAGCACGCCGTGAACTTTGAGTGCAAGTGTACAATTGTGTGCTCAGAAATTAGGCCCATTTGTTACACAGAAGCAGTTTTATGCACGTTTGATGTATTCATGGTCATTTCCAGCTCAATTTACAATCAGAACAAGAGGGTCATTATCCTGGCATCAGTTGTGCAACTGATGGTATTGTAGGTAATATATTTCCTCCACGACCTGCAGAAATTAGAGCTTCTGGGGAAAACCCACCACCTTGGTGTTAACCCCCCAATAAAAGAAACAGGTGCACCTCATACTAGTTCAGAATCGGACAATGACAATGTCTGAAGTGCCACATCTATGGCCTGAACACTGCACTTCCAGGCCTTGTTGATTTTTAATAGCCAGCAATATGTTAAAATGATTCATTGATGCTCCTACGTCTGATCCCAGCCTCTTCTTCACATGGTGACGCAGCGGTAGAGTTGCTGCCTTACTGCGCCAGAGACCCGGGTTCCATCCCGACTACGGGTGTTGTCTGTACGGAGTTTGTACGTTCTCCCCGTGACCACGTGGGTTTTCTCCGAGATCTTCGGTTTCCTCTCACACTCCAAAGATGTGCTAGTTTGTGGGTTAATTGGCTTAGTATAAATGTAAATTGTCCCAAGTGTGTGTGTAGGATAGCGTTAATGTGCGGGGATGGCTGGTCAGTGCGGACTCGGTGGACCGTAGGGCGTGTTTACTCACTGTATCTCTAAACTAAACTAAGTTGCATGTAGTAACCACTGGCCCCTCCATCAGCCTTCAACTCACAGTGGTTTGGACATCTCATTGCAGAGCAATGTCTCGGACACAGCATCTGCCTCTCGCATGTGTTTCCCTCCGGGGCAGTTTTCCACCCTTGTAGTGTGGCTGCTGTGGAGAGATATCTTTAAGCGCTGACTATCTTTCTGGAGGTTACTACACTGCAGCAATGACACATCAGCAGCGATTCTACACAGAGGCCCCACATGAATTTGTGTGCCAAGTGCCATCATAAGATCATAAGTGATAGAAGCAGAATTAGGCCACTCGGCCCATCAAGTTTAATCCGCTATTCAATCATGGTTGATCTGTCTCTCCCTCCTAACCCCATTCTCCTGCCTTCTCCCCATAACCTCTGACACCCGTACCAATCAAGAATCTACCCATCTCTGCCTTAAATATATCCACCAACTTTGCCTCCACAGCCTTCTGCGGCAAAGAATTCCACAGATTACTGACTAATTCTGCAAACATTTTCTGGAGATCAGAGTAAGTACAGCAGCACCAAAAAGAATGTAAACTCCAGTTCCTTGGCTGAAGTGCCTTAATCATGTGGAGATTTTCTGCAAGTTTCTACAGAGAGAACTGGAGTTAGTCAAAGTCTGTTTTCTGTAATCCACAATTGGCAGGAAATTAAAATTTGGCATCTTTTCAAGATTTTGATAATGCTGAGGAAGTTCATTTTTACTCTACATTATGCAGAAACGTGCATGGCTTTCAATGCAAAAATGAAAGTTTTGCATCATGCACAGAGAGCTTTCGTCTCCATTTTTGAAAGGATGTTTGTTTCCAGTGAACATTATTTGGCATGGTAACTTATCGTCTTGTTCAATGGAAGATTGGAAAGGATCACGTGACACAATGATGATGCGGTTCTTTGGCAATATTGTGTGCAAATATTGATGACCTGCAAATGGTTCTTCGACCTCCAATGACTTAGTTTAAAAATTCTCATTCGTGCATTTGAATTATTCCAGGAGAGAGGCGGTTTCTATCTCTGTAACCTCCAGCCTAGCATCCCTCTGAGACCCTTGCATCCACTGACTGTGGATTTCTATTGCTCCACCACTGACAGATGCACCTTCAGCTGCAAATGCGCATCCCCCCACTAAAGTCTGCACCACACTCTCCATCTTGCACACAGTCTTTGCAATCTACCCTTTTGATGAAGCGATCTTTTCCTAATGTCACGAGTTGGCATGTATCAACACTCTCTCCAGTTTTAGGGAAACCCCTACAACCTCCCCAATTTCACCCCCATGCCCGCCCTTTCTTCCCCACCTCGTATCTAGTTCTCCCCTCTACCTCCACCATCATTACTCCCTCTGGCTTCACTATTCATGGCACTCCGATCCTTTTGTCTCACATCTTCAGTTTTAATCTCTTGTCTTTGTTCCAACTATCTACCCATCAACCCCTCCCAACCGCATCCACCTATCACTAGCCACGTTATGTCCTGCCTCTCCTCTCTCCCAGAGTTCCTTTCACCCCCCCCCCACAATCAGTGTGAAGAAGGATCCAGACCCGAAATGTCACCTATCCATGTTATCCAGCAATGCTGCCCGATTTGCTGAGTTACTCCAGCACATCGTGTCCTTTTTTGTAAACAGCATCTGCAGTTCCTTGTTTCTACATGTCAAACTTTGTCTATTTAGGTTTCATATACATTTTACTATTTTAATAATGCAATATTAATAAATATATCTGAAGTAATCTACTTTCTGAACTGTTTTTGATATAGGTATGGTCCCTTTAAGTTAAACTGTCACCTTCACCCCCCTATATTATGTTCCTTTGCAATTTGCATTTGTTGCTAATTAAAATGTTCCTTCAATCAGTGGAGCTGAAGTACAAAAATAGGGCATTGGAGGCTTAGCCAGGAGTCAACACAAAGCAAAAGCATGCTGGTGAAGGAGTCTGAACGAGTTCACCTGTCCTCAAATTAGAGGTCAAAGATAGCTGTTTCCTTCGTGTCAGCATATTAACAACCTCTACCATACTGATCTGAGCGCTACCTTCCCATGTGAAGTAACCACAACATTGCAATAACAATTAATAACAGCGCTTTCACACAACACACCAGCAGTTCCTTTCTTCAGGGACTGACCCCTAACCTATGATAGGTGTAGCACTGGGCCATATTGCACAGATATTCTGAACCCAGCTGGCTCCCAAAGTATCCAAAACAAAACAATGCCATAGTGAGGCCCACCGGAAATTGGAGGAACAGCACCTCATATTTCGCCTGGGCAGCTTGCATCCCAGTGGTATGAACATTGACTTCTCCAACTTTAGATAGTCCCTCTGTCCCTCCCTTCCCCTCCTCCTTCCCAGATGGCACGGTAGCGCAGCGGTAGAGTTGCTGCTTTACAGCGAATGCAGCGCCGGAGACTCAGGTTCGATCCTGACTACGGGTGCTGCACTGTAAGGAGTTTGTACGTTCTCCCCGTGACCTGCGTGGGTTTTCTCCGAGATCTTCGGTTTCCTCCCACACTCCAAAGACGTACAGGTATGTAGGTTAATTGGCTGGGTAAATGTAAAAATTGTCCCTAGTGGGTGTAGGATAGTGTTAATGTACGGGGATCACTGGGCGGCACGGACTTGGAGGGCCGAAAAGGCCTGTTTCCGGCTGTATATATATGATATGATATGATATCTCCCTCTATCTTCCTGTCTCCACCTATATCCTTCCTTTGTCCCGCCCCCCTGACATCAGTCTGAAGAGGGGTCTCGACCCGAAACGTTGCCCATTCCTTCTCTCCCGAGATGCTGCCTGACCTGCTGAGTTACTCCAGCATTTTGTGAATAAATACCTTCAAAACAAGACTTCACTCAGATGACCGATTGGTTTCCCATTGAACCCATTGATAGCGTCCATAGGACTCTGCTAAAGAGGAAAAGACCATTACTATCTTAGTCAGCTTGTTCGATTGCAACTCAAAATTTAGTTTAGAGATACAGCGTGGAAACAGGTCCTTCAGCTCAGCAAGTCCTCACCGACCAGCGATACCCGCACATTAACACTATCCTACACACACTAGGGACAATTTTACATTTATACCAAGCCTATTAGCCTACAGACCTTGTACGTCTTTGTCATGTGGGAGGAAACGGAACATCTCGGAGAAAACCCACGCAGTCACGGGAAGAACGTACAAACTCCGGACAGACTGCACTTGTAGACGGAATCAAACCCGGGTCTCTAGCAGTGTAAGCGCTGTAAGGCAGCAACTCTACCACTGTGCCACCGTGCCGCTGTATTGTGCCCTGAGTCCCAATTTAAGCTCTTTTCCAGTCTGTCACCTATTGTATGCGTCCATGAATGTTAAGTCCACTGTATCAAATAATTTTGCCTGAATTTTCTCTTCTGCAAGGCTGCAAAGACAAAGTGCTGGAGGAACTCAGTTTGGAAGTAATGGACTGGCATCATCTTGGACTGAAGAAGATTCATGATCTGAAATGTCATCTGTCCATTCCTTCCACAGATGCCTCCTGACTTTCTATGTTCCTCCAGCACTTTGTGTTTTGCTCAAGATTCCAGCATCTGTGTCTGCAAGCTTGTAGCTCTCAAAACTCTCTATTGGCACAGTGACACAGCAGTAGAGTTACTGCCTTACATCGCCAGAGACCCGGGTTCCATCCTGATTATGGGCGCTCTCCGTATGAAGTTTGTACGTTCTCCCCGTGACCGCAAGGAGTTTCTCCGGGTGCTCCGGTTTCCTCCCGCACTTCAAAGACGTACCGGTTTGTAAGTTAATTGACATCTTGTCAATCTGTAAATTGTAAATTGTCCCTAGTGTGTAGAATAGTGCTAGTGTACAGGGTTCCAAACTCATTTATTTCATCAACCTTGTCGCCAAGTTACAACCTGCCCACGATTTTACCAGGAGTATTCCTGAGTCTTCTCTTCCTTTTATTAATCACCCTGTCTCCATCTCAGGAGACAAACCTGCCACTGAAAGCTTCTTTAAATCTACTCCCACTCCCACATCTCCCTTGACTATACCTCCTCCCATTCTGCCTCCTGTAAGAATGCCATGCCTGTTTCTCAATGTTTCCATTTCTACCACATTAATTCTCAAGATGAGGCCTTCTGCTTTAGGCTTCTGAAGTGTCCACCATCTTCCTGAAACAAGACTTCTTCTCTGCCACAGGTGATGGGCCCCTCACACTCATTTCCTTCATTTCATGTATGTTCTCACTCCCTGTCTCCCCAAACAGAATAGCGATAGAGTTCTCTTGGTCCTCAATGGGCGGGTGTCAGGGGTTATGGGGAGAAGGCAGGAGAATGGGGTTAGGAGGGAGAGATAGATCAGCCATGATTAAATAGCGGAGTAGACTTGATGGGCCGAAAGGCCTAATTCTGCTCCTGTCACTTATGACCTCACCTCTCACACCTCTGCATTCAAGGTATCATTCTCTTCTTCCCTCAGTCCTGATGCCCGGTCTTGACTTGAAAAGTCAATTCATCCCTTGGCTTCTGCAGATGCTGCTTGTCTGGCTGTTCTTCCCGCATTCTGTTTTCATTTCGGATTCGAGCATCTGGCATCTCTTTCGCTTTCACACATTCATTATTGACTCGTTTGACTCTAGGTTTTCTGCGTGTGGTTTGGTTACTCAGATCTTGCAACGTTGTGGGTGTGCTCTTCTCTGAGTCACAGTCTAGTTCTCATCCTTAACTGTACAAATATTTACATTGAAATGACCCAGCCCATTCTCCAGCCACCTGTCTCTGTTCTGGAGGGAATTGAAGTTGTGCTGAAAATGTAACATGAAAATGTAATCTGCCAGTTGGAAAATCACCAGGATTAAACAACAGATTTTCCTCTCCTTTGAAGCGAGTGGCAAATCAAACAGTGTCTTCATTCAGCAATAGATTAGATTTAGATTTTTTTTTTAGATTTAGAGATACAGCGCGGAAACAGGCCCTTCGGCCCACCGAGTCCGCGCCGCCCAGCGATCCCCGCACATTAACACTATCCTAAACACACGAGGGACAATTTTTTACATCTTTACCCAGTCAATTAACCTACATACCTGTACGTCTTTGGAGACTTGATCCACCCAAGTTTGCACCAAGTGACAGTAAGATAGAATTGACTCCCATTTATCTCTGAACATAATATATGTATTTTTGAACTACCAATATTTCAGCACTCTTGACTCTATGAGAAGGTCCTAGATTTGGGTGCTATAACGAGATTGCTGCTCTGACAAAGATGCTGTCCTTCAGCTCATTGTCTTTCTGTATTGGATGGGGGAAAAACATTCCATGATACATAGGTGAAGAACTGCAAAGCATAGATCTACTTGGCTTTTAATGACAGGAGGAGTAGAAATAGCCATGTATCATTTCCCCCTTGCACTTGAACCACCATTCCGGTCAATTCACATTGAGTCAATTGGAGTTTATTATCACATGCACAAGTATGGCAAGGTACAGGTACAATGAAAATATTGCTTGCTCTCCAGTAAAGTTCAGTAAAGTCTGACTAAAGATAGTCCAAAGGTCTCCAATCAGGTAGATAATAGCTCAGGACTGCATTCTAGTTGTTGATAAGATGGTTCAGTTGCCTGATAACAGTTGGGAAGAAACCCTAAATCTGGAGGTCTACATTTTTATACATCTGTACCTCTTGCCTGATGGGTGAAGGGAGTTACCGGCGTGAGGTTCATCCTTGATTATGCTGGTGTCCTTGCCAAGGCTGCATGAAGTATAGATGGAGTCAATCGAAGGGAGGTTGGTTTGTGTGATGGTCAGGGCTGTGTCCACAATTCTCTGCAATCTCTTGCGGTCTTGGATGGAGCTGCTCCTAAACCATGCTGTGATGCATCCCCATAAATGCTTTCTACAGCACATCTGTACATGTTGGTGTGAGTTGTTGGAGACATACCGAACCTCCTATATAATATAAGAAAATAACTGCAGATGCTGGTACAAATCGAAGGTATTTATTCACAAAATGCTGGAGTAACTCAGCAGGTCAGGCAGCATTTCAGGAGAGAAGGAATGGGCGACGTTTCGGGTCAAGACCCTTCTTCAGACTGATGTCAGGGGGGCGGGACAAAGGAAGGATATAGGTGGAGACAGGAAGATAGAGGGAAATCTGGGAAGGGGGAGAGGAAGAGAGGGACAGAGGAACTATCTAAAGTTGGAGAAGTCAATGTTCATACCACTGGGCTGCAAGCTGCCCAGGCAAAATATGAAATGCTGTTCCTCCAATTTCCGGTGGGCCTCACTATGGCACTGGAGGAGGCCCATGACAGAAAGGTCAGACTGGGAAGGGGAGGGGGAGTTGAAGTGCTCAGCCACCGAACCTCCTAGGCCCTTTAAGGAAGTAGAGACATTAGTGAGCTTTCCTGGCCACTGCTTTGATATGGGTAGTCTAGGACAAGCTGCTGGTGATATTTACCCCTAGAAGCTTGAAGCTTTCAACCCCACCTCTACTTCGGGGCCATCAATGTACACCAGGGTATGTGTATCACTTTGCTTCCTGTAGTCTAAAGTCTGTAGTCTATAATCTATAGTCTGACATATTGGTTTGATTTTCTATTTTTCTAGTGAAACATTTAAAAAATATGACAGTGTTTTCCCCTCTCAATCATTAAGTATCTGCTGCTATTGAGAAACAATTAAACATGTGAAGAAATTCAATAAATCTCCATTACAGCACCATTATACCACATTACATTTCTTTCCAAACGCTGCAATTCTCACACTTTAAAAATATGTAATGTACTGACAAATTGGTTGAAGTCAACAGTCAACATTTCTGAAAGAATATATCCAATTATTGCCTCCTTCCCCTAGTAAGTAAATCTTGTGCCAATAAGAGATACAGTATATCCCTTCAAGGTTAGTGTACTTATGAGCAAGACCCATGGCTTCACATTGATGTGGCAAGCTGTTGATTCTAAGAAAGATTCTAAGGGGAGTAAGAAGCAACCGTGGCTGACAAGGGAAGTTAGGGATGGAATAAAACTAAAAGAAAAGGTGTATAACATAGCAAAGAGTAGCGTGAAGCCAGAGGATTGGGAAACTTTCAAAGGACAACAGAAGGTAACAAAAAGGGCAATATGGGGTGAAAAGATGAAGTATGAGGGTAAGCTGGCCAAGAATATAAAGAAGGATATTAAAAGCTTCTTTAGGTATGTTAAGAGAAAAAGATTAGTAAAGGCAGATGTGGGTCCCTTGAAGATAGAAACAGGTGAAATTATTATGGGTAACAAGGAAATGGCAGAAGAGTTGAACAGGTACTTTGGTTCTGTCAGGAAGGCACAAACAATCTCCCAGATGTACTAGAGGATCTAAGGAGACAGAGGAACTGAAAGAAATTTGCATTAGGCGAGAAATAGTATTGGGTAGACTGATGGGACTGAAGGATGATAAATCCCATGGGCCTGATGGTCTGCACCCCAGGGTACTCAAGGAGGTGACTCTAGAAATCGTGGACGCATTGGTGATCATTTTCCAATGTTCTATAGATTCTGGATCAGTTCCTGTGGATTGGAGGGTAGCTAAAGTTATCCCACTTTTCAAGAAAGGAGCGAGAGAGAAAACGGGAAATTATATACCAGTTAGCCTGACATCAGTGATGGGGAAGATGCTGGAGTCAATTATTAAAGAAATAATAACGGCGCATTTGGATAGTAGTAACAGGATTGGTCTAAGTCAGCATGGATTTATGAAGGGGAAATCCTGCTTGAGTAACCTTCTGGAATTTTTTGAGGATGTGACAAGTAAAATGGATGAAGGGAGTCAGTGGATGTAACGTATCCAGACTTTCAGAAAGCCTTTGATAAGGTCACACACAGGAGATTAGTGGGCAAAATTAGAGCACATGGTATTGCGGGTAGGGTATTTGCATGGATAGACAATTCGTTGGCAGACACAAAACAAAGAGTAGGAATAAACGGGTTCCTGTCAGAATGGCAGGTAGTGGAGAGTGGAGTGCCGCAAGGCTCGGTGCTGGGGCCGCAACTATTTACAATATATATTAATGATTTAGATGATGGGATTAAAAATAACACTAGCAAATTTGCAGATGATACAAAGCTGTGTGGCAGTGTGAACTACAAAGAGGATGCTAGGAGGTTGCAGGGTGACTTGGACAGGTTGAGTAAGTGGGCAGATGCATGGCAGATGCAGTAAAATGTAGATAAATGTGAGGTTATCCACTTTGGCGGCAAGAACAAGGAGGCAGATTATTATCTCAGTGGTGTCAGATTAGGAAAAAGGGAAGTGCAACGAGACCTGGGTGTTCTTGTACACCAGTCACTGAAAGTAAACATGCAGGTACAGCAGGCAGTGAAGAAAGCTAATGGCATGTTGGCCTTCATATCGAGAGGATTTGAGTATAGGAGTAAAGAGGTCCTTCTGCAGTTGTACAGGGCCCTGGTGAGATCACATCTGGAGTATTATGTGCAGTTTTGGTCTCCTAATTTGAGGAAGGACATTCTTGCTATTGAGGCAGTGCAGCGTAGGTTCACGAGGTTAATCCCCGGGATGGCGGGACTGTCTTATGAGGAAAGATTGGAAAGACTGGGTTTGTATTCACTGGAATTTAGCAGGATGAGAGGGGATCTTATAGAAACATATAAAATTATAAAAGGACTGGACAAGCTGGATGCAAGAAAATTTTTCCCAATGTTGGGGGAGTCCAGAACCAGGGGCCACAGTCTAAGAATAAGAATTAAAACTGAGATGAGAAAAAACTTTTTCACCCAGAGAGTTGTGAATTTGTGGAATTCGCTGCCACAGAAGGCAGTAGAGGTCAATTCACTGGATGAATTTAAAAGAGTTAGATCGAGCTCTAGGGGCTAGCAGAATCAAGGGATATGGGGAGAAGGCAGGCACAGGTTACTGATTGTGGATGATCAGCCATGATCACAATGAATGGCTTTGATGGCTCGAAGACCCAAATGGCCTCCTCCTGCACCTATTTTCTATGTTTCTATGTACTTCCAATGTATTTGCCTTGTTTTCATAATAAACCTTTGTTCAGAACTCTTGTACAGCCGTTGGCATATCTAAAGCTTTTATTTAATGCTGCACATCAGTTTTTGTTGGGTTTCTATGCTGGCATGTACACCGCAGTCTGGCTTCAGGAAGAGAATGAGGCCTGGTTCACTGCTGCAACAATAACAGCTCTGTTGTTCAGCAACTTCACTCCCACATTTGGCATACTTTACTTGGGTCTGGAAAGTGCAGCTTTTCAAGCAGAACACTCTTTACTGCTGTGCCTGTGTTGTTTCTTGCATTCTCTCTGCAGAGGTAGCTGTTTGAAGAGCAGGCTTGGTTATGTCTAGCTTCATTTCATAAGTTCCAGGAGCAGAATAGGGCCATTCAGCCCATTAAGTCTACTCCACCATTCAATCATGGCTGATCTATCTTTCCCTCTCAACCTCATTCTCCTGCTTCAGTCCCATAACCCCTGTCACCCGTACTAATCAAAAATCTGTCAATCTCCGCCTTAAAAATATCCTTTGACTTGGCCTCCACAGCCGTCTGTGGCAATGAATTCCACAGATACAAAGAAACATAGAAAATAGGTGCAGGAGTAGGCCATTCGGCCCTTCGAGCCTGCACCGCCATTCAATATGATCATGGCTGATCATCCAGCTCAGTAACCTATACCTGCCTTCTCTCCATACCCCCTGATCCCTTTAGCCACAAGGGCCACATCTAACTCCCTCTTAAATATAGCTTATGAACTGGCCTCAACTACCTTCTGTGGCAGAGAATTCCACAGACTCACCACTCTCTGTGTGAAGAAATGTTTTCTCATCTCGGTCCTAAAAGACTTCCCCCTTATCCTTAAGCTGTGACCCCTGGTTCTGGACTTGCCCAACATCGGGAACAATCTTCCCGCATCTAGCCTCTCCAACCCCTTAAGAATTTTATATGTTTCAATAAGATCCCCCCTCAGTCTTCTAAATTCCACCGAGTATAAGCCCAGTCTATCCAGTCTTTCTTCATATGAAAGTCCTGCCGTCCCAGGGATCAATCTGGTGAACCTTCTCTGTACTCCCTCTAAGGCTAGAATGTCTTTATTCAGATTAGGAGACCAAAACTGTACACAATACTCCAGGTGCGGTCTCACCAAGGCCCTGTACAACTGTAGCAGAACCTCCCTGCTCCTATACTCAAATCCTCTTGCTATGAATGCTAACATACCATTCGCTTTCTTCACTGCCTGCTGCACCTGCACGCTTGCTTTCACCACCCTCTGACTCAGGATATTCCTCCTCATCTCCTTTTTGAAGGTACGTCCTTTTATTCTGATACTATGGGCTCTGGTCCTAGACTCTCCCACTAGTGAAAACATCCTCTCCACATTCACCCTCTCCAGGCTTTTCACTATTCCCTTTGGTCATCTTCTTTGAACAGTTATTCAACATGGAGAGTTCGAAGAAAATATCGACTTTACATTCAGGCTTCATTCAGTTGAAGCACCAATTGAAAATGAAAGAAAAGAAGCAACATGGATACTTCAGGAACTGCAGGTGTTGGAATCATGAACAAAACATAAAGTGCTGGAGGATCTCAGTGAGTCAAGCAACATCTGTGGAGGGAATGGACAGGAGACATTATGGGTCGAGACCTTTCTTCAGGCTGATTGGAGTGGGGAGAGGAAAGTTGGAAAAAAAAGATGGGGAGGGTGAGACAAAGCCTGCAAGTGATAGGTGGATACAAAAAGTGGATGTTTGAGTGTGTAAGAGATTCAATAGACGAGGCCCAGTAGCCAGTGAGCACAGGGTTGGATGAGGGGCTCCTTTAGCTGTAGTTTCCAGGGTTTTGATATTAAGCCCATCCTGCCGATTTCATTACTGCCAATCTGATCCAGATATACTCATTGCCCAAGATAGACACAAAAAGCTGGAGTAACTCAGCGGATCAGACAGCATCTTTGGAGAAAAGGAATAGGCTTCTGCACACCCGAAACGCCACCTATTCCTTTTCTCCAGAGATGTTGTCTGAGTTGAGTTCTGCTGAGTTACTCCAGCTGTTTTGTGTCTATCTCCTGTTTAAACCAGCATCTGCAGTTCCTTCTTACACTGTGACAGGTGGATACAGGTGAGGAGGGCTTTGTTTGGCAGATGAGTGGAAAGCACTATTTTTTTGTGCTATTGAGCTTTCTTTGTTCATGATTTCTTAACCATAATGTCTCAGCTATTTATTCTACTGAAACCTGGCTGCATCCTGTCTGTTGTTCTAATATCCTTCCTGCATGACTTTGCATTGTTTCCTCTGTGCACTAACCAACATATCATATCATTATATATACAGCCGGAAACAGGCCTTTTCGGCCCTCCAAGTCCGTGCCGCCCAGTGATCCCCACACATTAACACTATCCTATACCCACTAGGGACAATTTTTACATTTACCCAGCCAATTAATCTACATACCTGTACTTTGGAAACCGAAGATCTCGGAGAAAACCCACGCAGGTCACGGGGAGAACGTACAAACTCCTTACAGTGCAGCACCCGTAGTCAGGATCGAACCTGAGTCTCCGGCGCTGCATTCGCTGTAAAGCAGCAACTCTACCGCTGCGCCACCGTGCCGTCCCACATGTTGCAATAACTGCTTCATAGTGCTTTTCTTCATGCTTCTTTGTTTTAGAATTTTAGTTTTAGAGATACAACGTGGAAATAGGCCCTTCGGCCTACCGAGTCCAGGCCAACCAGTGACCATCGGTACACTAGTTGTATCCTACACTTTAGGGACAATTTACAGAAGCCAATTAACTTACAAACCTGCACATCTTTGGAGTGTGGGACAAAACCAGAGCGGCCAGAGAAAACCCAAGCTATCATAGGGAGAACATACAAAATCCGTACACCCAGCAGCCGTAGTCAGGATCGAACCCGGGTCTCTAGCACTGTAAAGGCAGCAACTCAACCGCCGCACCATTGTGCCGCCCACCCTTTGATCAAACTAAACGTCTCTGCCTTTGTATTTGATGCTCTTGCTCTCTCTGCCCCTTCGCTGTGAATAAGCCGAGGATGATATGTTCTCTTGAAGGCATGCGCGGATATTCCCTGCCTGGCGATTATGGTGCAGCTGGAGTGTGATCTTCCACAATGCACCTTCTGGGCACATGTCCCACACCCCCTTTGTGTCCCCATTGAGGCAGCATAGTGGCGTAGCAGGTAGAGCTGTTGCCTCACAGAGCCAGAGACAAGGTTCATTCCTGATCTCCGGTGTTCTTTCCTGTGACGTTGCAGGTTTTGTCCCACATCCTGAAGCTGTGTGGGTTGGCAGGTTAATTGATCACTGTAAATTGCTCTTAGTGTGTAGGCGAATGTTGGAACCTGGAAGGAATTGGAGAGAATGTAGTGAGAATGAAAAATGGGATAAACGTCGAATTTTAATTGATGATCAGTTGGACTTGAGGGGGCGAATGGCCTCTTTCTCTGTCGTATCTCTCTACGGCTCTATGACAATATACATCTACCAACACTATGTGCTTTCCTGCCAGATGTTCTTAGAGCAGTGGTACTCACCTGCAAAAGGATATTCTTAGGTTAACAAATTTGGTAAGAAGGTGGCCATTGATGTATAATAATATGGGTAAATGTGAGATTGTTCACTTTGGTAAGAAGAAGAGAAGAAGCAGGATATAAATATTTAAATAATGTCAAACTGATAAAGCTTGTGTCCAGAGAGACCTTGTTCTGTTGGCCCATGGGGATATGGACATTAACGCACAAGTACAACAAACAATTAGAAAGTCAGCTGATCTGTTTTCCTTTATTGCAAGAGAACGTTGAGATTGCACAGGACTTTAGCAAGAGATGATTTGGAGTCACGTGCATAGTTTTTGGAGCCTGCACCCAAAGAGGGACATACTTCCCTTGGAGCCACCGCGGCCTAAAAATACCAGACTCAATTGAAACACGAGAGACTGCAGATGCCGGAATCTTGAGCAATAAAAAAAACTGTAGGAAGAACTCAACGGGTCAGACAGCACCTGCGGAAGGAAATGGGCAAAAAACAATTCAGGTCAGGACACTTCTTCAAGACTGGGTCCCGACCCGAAATGTCTTCTGTCCATTTCTCAAATGAGAGGTTTGTTCCGTGGAGAGAGACTAAATAGGATCGGTCATACTGCCTGGAGTTTAGAAGAATGAAAGGTGAACAGCGGAACATGCAGTATCTGTGGAGGGAAATGGATGGTCGCTGTTTCGGGTTGAGACCCTTCATCCAGACTCCAGCTGCTCTCCTTTTCCTGAGTCTGAGGAAGGGTCTCGACCCGAAACATCAATAGTCAATAGTCAATAATCAATTTTATTTGTCACATACACATAAATGTGCAATGAAATGAAAGATTACCCACAGTCCAACAATAAGAGCAATAAAAATAAGCAATTACACACACAATCATAAACCAACACCAACAAAAAGAAACAGAAACATCCATCACAGTGAGTCTCCCCCAGTCACCTCCTCACTGTGATGGAAGGCCAGAATGTCTTTTTCTCTTCCCCTGCCGTCTTCTCCCGCGGTCAGGCTGTTCAAGTTGCCACGTTCCAGGCCGCGCCGGACCCATTCCTTCTTTGCAGAAATGCTGCCTGCCCCACTGAGTTACTCCAGCTTTTTGTGTCTATCTCCTTTTCTGACTACAGATTCCAACCTCTGCAGGCTCGTGCGCCCTCCAGCCTTCTCAACTAAACACTCTTGGTCCTCTGACAGTCTTATACATTCCTCTCGTAGCTGACCCTGGCTCTTAATGTAGAATTCGAAGCGAAGTTTTACATCCTTGCACTATGTCACTTCTAATAAAGCGGAGCCAGGATTCACTCCCGAGGATAAACAACTATTGACCTCCACTAATACAACAAAATCCATTGTTCCCTTCCACTTGCTTTCAATAGACAAGCACACTCTAGCCTCTGGGCTACGTTCCCTATTGAAGTTGCTAAAAATATAGAGCTTGAATGTAAGAAGTCAATTATATTGACTAGTTTGAACCATTTCAACTAACACGAGCCGACCCATCAATGTTTATTTAGAGAGAAAGAAGTTGTGTTGGGCAGCCGATCGAGTATGTTTACCCTAATTTCACTGTCACAATTCAGGAAACTTGTTGGTCAATTTGGACAATTAGCACAGTTTTCCCAGATCCCTCCTTATGTTGGAATATTGCGGACGCTGCAGTTCGTGCACGATCGAGCCTCAAGATGATCAATAGTTCCACGGTGCTTTATTGCAAAACACACACTGAAATAATTTTTGAATCGAATAGTGAAAGGCTTGGATGGAGTGGATGTGGAGAACATCTTTCCACTAGCGGGAGAGTCTAGGACTAGAGGTCGTAGCCTCCGAATTAAAGGATTTTCCTTCAGGAAAGAGATGAGGAATTTCTTTAGTCAGAGGGTGGTGAATCTATGGAATTCTTTGCCACAGAAGGCTGTGGAGGCCAAGTCAATGGATATTTTTAATAGACAATAGACAACAGGTGCAGGAGAAGGCCATTCAGCCCTTTGTGCCAGAACTGCCATTCAATGTGATCATGGCTGATCATCCACAATCAGTACCCCGTTCCTACCCTCTCCCCATACCTCCTGACTCCACTATCTTTAAGAGCTCTATCTAACTCTCTCTTGAAAGCATCCAGAGAATTGGCCTCCACTGCCTTCTGAGGCAGAGAATTCCATAGATTTACAACTCTCTGAGTGAAAAAGATTTTCCTCATCTCCGTTCTAAATGACCTACCCCTTATTCTTCGAAGGTATTTATTCACAAAATGCTGGAGTAACTCAGCAGGTCAGGCAGCATCTCAGGAGAGAAGGAATGGGTGACGTTTCGGGTTGAGACCCCTTATTCTTAAACTATGGCCCCTGGTTCTGAACTCCCCCAACATTGGGAACGCGTTTCCTGCCTCTAACGTGTCCAATCCCTTAATAATCTTATATATTTCAATAAGATCCCCTCTCATCCTTCTAAATTCCAGTGTAAACAAGCCCAGTTGCTCCAGTCTTTCAACATACGACAGTCCCGCCATTCCGGGAATTAACCAAGTAAACCTACGCTGCACGCCCTCAATAGCAAGAATGCCCTTCCTCAAATTTGGAGACAAAACTGTACACAGTACTCCAGGTGTAGTCTCACTAGGGCCCTGTACAACTGCAGAAGGACCTCTTTGCTTCTATACTCAACTCCTCTTGTCATGAAGGCCAATAAGCTTTCATCACTGCCTGCTGTACCTGCATGCTTACTTTCAGTGACTGATGAACAAGGACACCCAGATCTCTTTGTACTTCCCCTTTTCCTAACGACACCATAGATAGATAGATATTTGATTAGTACGGGTGTCAAGGGTTATGGGGAGAAGGCAGGAGAATGGGGTTAGGCGGGAGAGATAGATAAGTCATGATTGAACGGTGGAGTAGACTTGATGGGCCGTATGGCCTAATTCTGCTCCTATAACTTAATGCCTTTATGAATCGCCAGATTTTGTGTCATTTCCAAAGTCCGGTGCACGCACAAGGTGTTATGGAGCGGCGCCCAATTCATGCGAGCCCCTGGATCGCTCAGCGTACTGATGTCCTCTTCTTGCCCGGCCACCTTTGTGACTCCTGTGTGCCTCCCATGCCGCCCTGGACGGCGTGGGAGGTCAGACACTGGTCACTTTCCTATGGGCTCTGCGCCTTGCAATCATCGTCACTGGCTACCTCCTTTTCGGTACTCCAGTCTTCAGGGGACGAGCTTGGGCCGGGCGCCGCGGATTCCCTGCTACAGGCAGCGGCATGCTGGGTCTATCTGCGTCCTGCCGCACAGCCCACCGTGTCTTCTGTGCCAGGCCTGCTGTCGGGTATGACCACGCCTTGCCTGAATCCTCCTGCCGCGCGGCGTGCTGGGATCCGGCCTACCCTGCATTGTGAGTCCCCAGTAATCCCATTCCTTGGGCCTCTC
Source organism: Rhinoraja longicauda (assembly GCF_053455715.1). Taxonomy (NCBI): domain Eukaryota; kingdom Metazoa; phylum Chordata; class Chondrichthyes; order Rajiformes; family Arhynchobatidae; genus Rhinoraja; species Rhinoraja longicauda. The sequence continues at coordinate 12,397,703 of NC_135968.1, forward strand.
CCCTCCTTCTCAACCAGCGTTGGGCTCCACTTCCCTCTCAGGAGGTCTGGGGTCTCCCATCCCTTTCAGTCATCCCTGGGCCTCTCTCCTCCCTCGCTGCGCCCTGGGCCTCTCTCATCCCTCACAGCAAGCCCTGAGCTCTCTCCTCCCTCTCAGCCCGCTCTAGGCCTCTCTCACCCCTTGCAACATGCCCTGAGCTCTCTCCGTCCACTCAGCCCGCTCTAGGCCTCTCTCACCCCTTGCAGCAAGCCCTGCGCTCTCTCCTCCCTCTCAGCCCGCTCTAGGCTTCTCTTGCCCCTTGCAACATGCCCTGAGCTCTCTCCGTCCACTCAGCCCGCTCTAGGTCTCTCTCACCCCTTGCAGCAAGCCCTGAGCTCTCTCCTTCCCCTCAGCCTGCTTTAGACCCCCCATTCCTCACAGCAAATCCGGAGTGTCTCCACCTCTTCCCAGAAAACCCTGGGGCTGTCCCATCCCTGAGCTCTCTCATCCCCCTTAGCCAGCCTGGGCTTCCCTCAGCCAGCCAAATGCCTCTCTCCTTCCTCTCAGCCAACCCTGGACTCTCCCCTCCTTCCAAGCTGCTTTCCAGGTACCCATTCTTCTGACCTATTGAAGCACCAGTGCAGACTCCGTGGGCTGAATGGTCTTCTCATGCTCACAAATTTGTTGGTCCTTGAGTGCCCATGCCCCGGGTGTCCCTGATCTCCATTTCAGCAGTTCCTTTGGTCAATGATCTCTCTCTCAGCCACTCACTAGTCTTTCCAATTCACCTCACATATTCCTGGAGACTTCGGCCCCCCTTTGTCGGGGGACTCTGCCCTCATTTTCAGGCAGTCCCAACATGTTGCTGACATCTGTCCTGGCCACACCTATGGCCCCCAATGCGGTATCTCCTGGCTTCTTTATTTCCGGAGATACAGTATGGAAACAGGCCCTTCAGCCCACCGAGTATGCACTGACCAGCGATCACCCCGTCTATTACCACTATCCTACACACTATGGACGATTTATAATGTTTTCCGAAGCCAATTAAATTACAAACCCGCATGTCTTTGGAGTGCGGGAGGACCCTGGAGCACCAGGAGAAAACCCACGCAGTCACGGGGAGAACGTACAAACTCCGTTTCAACAGCACTCGTTGTCAGGATCGTACCCGGGCCTTTGGAGCTGAAAGCCAGCAACTCTACCCCTGCTCCACTATTCCGTCCTAAGTTCATTAATCTCTCCCTGGGCCATTCCCTGTTTAGTAACCTTTGCAAAAATCTTGAAATAAATAGAAACTAAATTTAACTTTTCTATAATTTTACCTTTTCTATCCAAAACACAGACATAAGATTTTGAAGTTCATTCAGCAGTGTAGACTACATGTCTTGTCAGCAGATGATCTATTTATTGATGTCGACCTAGATCTGTGGTTCTCAACCTATTTGCTATGGTCGGCCACTCTAGCAGCTCCCTGCGTGTTACACAAACTGGGCCCAGACTATTACTTCCTCTTTGCCATTTAAAATAACAAAACGTGTTGAATGGAGCCCACAGAACAGAACCACTCACCCACAGACTGGGAGAATTTTGCTGCCCTGGAATAATGCAAACAGATCTGGTATTTGTCCCTTTGAATGCATTTAATCAATGGCCTCTTCGAAACCCATGGCAGTGTAACTAGTACACCTCAGTACTCGAATACTGCCTCAGTTGCATACTCTGATATCTGCAACAGGGCTAGAACTCTGTTAGGCACTGCAGTGTCAAAAGTGAGGGAAACATTCTTGCTAAAGAGATGTTCAACACTTTCCTATCTCCATCCTCCATTTCCTAATGCTGCTAATGATAACAAAGTCATTTTCAAAGGTTTATGGGTGGCACAGTGGTGCAGCGGTAGAGTTGCTGCCTTACAGCATCAGAGACCTGTGTTTGATCCTAACTACGGGTGTTGTGTGTACGGAGTTTGTACGTTCTCCCTGTGCCCGTGTGGGTTTTCTCCCGGTATTCCGGTTTCTTTCCACACTCCAAAGGTCTACCAGGTTTGTAGGTTAATTAGCTTATGTAAATTGTAAATTGTCCCTAGTGTGTAGGATAATGCTCGTGCACGGGGTGATCGCTGGCCGACATGGCTCGATGGGCCGAAGGGCCTGTTTCCATGCTGTATCTCTTAAACTGGAGTATAGATCCCTCACTAATATGTTGGTTGAAAAGCAAAAGACTAGCAGATGCCAGAAATCTGAGACAATAATTAGAAAATGGTCAGGGCAGGTTGCATCTGTGGAGAGAAAGTAACAGGGCTAATGTTTCCAGTCAGTTCTGCTGAAAGGTCATTAATCAGAAACATTTTCAGCTTTTTTCTGTCTTTGTATCAAAAATATTGGAAATGTAATCCATGTTCTTCCACTAACTATCTGCTGATAAAGAAACTGGAATCTTCAGCCCATTCTCCCCGAGGTTAAATATTGTTTAAACCTTTACTCAGTTAAAGATTTGGTGATTCATTGAACCTATGCTGCGAGTTGCACATTGGATTTTAAAAAAATGAGTGACTGTATACAACTTGGAAAGAATTTCTGTTTTATTTTAAGTCTTGTCATGTTAAACCGGAGTAACGTTGAACTCCACTTTAAGGACAAACCCATGTTGAGAATCAGTGGCTACTCTTTCACCCACAAGATAAATTCTGACATGCCACAACAATAATGTTGCAATTGCAATGTGGCATTTTTCTTTTTTTATCTGACTATGCTGCTGGCCGCAACTATGGACCAATGGTTACACTCTTGCCTCGATAGACAATAGACAATAGACAATAGGTGCAGGAGTAGGCCATTCGGCCCCTCGAGCCAGCACCGCCATTCAATGTGATCATGGCTGATCATTCTCAATCAGTACCCCGTTCCTGCTTTCTCCCCATACCCCCTGACTCCCCTATCCTTAAGAGCTCTATCTGACTCTCTCTTGAATGTATTCAGAGAATTGGCCTCCACTGCCCTCTGAGGCAGAGAATTCTGTTGTTGAAAGAATGCTGTTGTTGCGATGTTGAAAGAATCTCAAGGATCTCGGGCTGTGTGACGGTAGAGTAGCTGCCTTACAGCGCCAGAGACCTGGGTTTGAATCTGACTACGGGTGCTATCTGTTTTCTCCGGATGCTCCGGTTCCTTCCTACATTAAAAAAAATGTGCAGGTTTGCAGGTGAGTTAGCTTTATTGTAAATTGTAACTCATCCCATGGGCGTAGGATAGTGTTAGTGTACGGGGATCGCTGGTCGGCGTGGAGTGAGTGGGCCGAAGGACCTGTTTGCACGCCGTATCTCTAAACTAAACCGAACTGAACAGTTCAAGCTTCACTCCAAAGCATATCCCAGGGCAGGCAGAGTTGCTGCTGCCTTTCAGATTGGATGGTGAACTGATGTCTTGCTTACCTTCATGAGGACGTACAAAGATCTGTGGACCATTTGACAATGAGCTGCATCATTGTGCTGGCCATTGTTGATCCTCCAAGTCAGCTGAAAAAAAACAGATTATCTGGTGACTATTTCATTTCTTGAGCGGTGTGAGTTCATCGTCTTGATACGATTATAACATATATACATAGAAACATAGAAACATAGAAACATAGAAACATAGAAACATAGAAAATAGGTGCAGGAGTAGGCCATTCGGCCCTTCGAGCCTGCACCGCCATTCAATATGATCATGGCTGATCATCCAGCTCAGTAACCTGTACCTGCCTTCTCTCCATACCCCCTGATCCCTTTAGCAAAAAGGGCCACATCTAACTCCCTCTTAAATATAGCCAATGAACTGGCCTCAACTACCTTCTGTGGCAGAGAATTCCACAGACTCACCACTCTCTGTGTGAAGAAATGTTTTCTCATCTCGGTCCTAAAAGACTTCCCCCTTATCCTTAAGCTGTGACCCCTGGTTCTGGACTCCCCCAACATCGGGAACAATCTTCCCGCATCTAGCCTCTCCAACCCCTTAAGAATTTTATATGTTTCTATAAGATCCCCCCTCAGTCTTCTAAATTCCAGCGAGTACAAGCCTAGTCTATCCAGTCTTTCTTCATATGAAAGTCCCGCCATCCCAGGGATCAATCTAGTGAACCTTCTCTGTACTCCCTCTAAGGGAATCGGTTGAATACTACCATGCTGTTTTATTCCCCCATCAGTTATTTCCCGCCAACATGCTTCACTCGACCTTTCCGACCCGGTGTGACATATGATACATTTCAATAGAACGTCAAGTGGGACTTTGAACCAGACAATTTGACTTCCTTGTCCCGGATTTTGGGGAGAGGAGCTTCCCTCCTTATTGAAAATGGTGAAATATGTCAATATCACATACTTCTATCATCTGCATTCAGGAAGGTAACCTTGCTGGGCCTAACCACTCTGGGCCAGAGTAGCAAGCCCTGGAGAATGCCAGGGATGCCTTGTGTGACATAACTGGGCCACCTGGTTTGGAGAATGGCAGGAATACCTTGTGTGACATAACTGGGCCACCTGGTTTAACCAGAACAAGCCTTACCAAAAAACATTCTTCCAAAAAAAACATTGACAAATTAGGGCGGCACAGTGGTGCTGTGGTAGAGTTGCTGCCTTTTCAGTGCCAGCGACCCAGGTTCGATCCTGACTACGGGTGGTGTCTGTGCGGAGTTTGTACATTCTCCCTGTGGCCACGTGGGTTTGCTCCGGATTCCTCCCACACCCCAGAGACGTACAGATTTGTAGGTTAATTGGCTTTGGTAAGTTGTAAAATTGTCCCGAGTGTGCAGGATAGTGTTAGTGTATGAGGTGATCAGGATAGGAGTAAAGAGGTTCTTCTGCAGTTGTTATAGGGCCCTGGTAAGACCACATCTGGAGTATTGTGTACAGTTTTGGTCTCCTAATTTGAGGAAGGACATCCTTGTAATTGAGGCAGTGCAGCGTAGGTTCACGAGATTGATCCCTGGGATGGCGGGACTGTCATATGAGGAAAGATTGAAAAGACTAGGCTTGTATTCACTGGAGTTTAGAAGGATGAGAGGGGATCTTATAGAAACATATAAAATTATAAAAGGACTGGACAAGCTAGATGCAGGAAAAATGTTCTCAATGTTGGGTGAGTCCAGAACCAGGGGCCACAGTCTTAGAATAAAGGGGAGGCCATTTAAGACTGAGGTGAGAAAAAAAATTTTCACCCAGAGAGTTGTGAATTTGTGGAATTCTCTGCCACAGAGGGCAGTGGAAGCCAAATCACGGGATGGATTTAAGAGAGAGTTAGATAGAGCTCTAGGGGCTAGTGGAATCAAGGGATATGGGGAGAAGGCAGGCACGGGTTATTGATTGGGGACGATCAGCCATGATCACAATGAATGGCGGTGCTGGCTCGAAGGGCCGAATGGCCTCCTCCTGCACCTATTTTCTATGTTTCTATCACTAGTTCGCGTGGACCAAAGGCCCTGTTTCATCACTGTATCTCTAAATGTTCTAAATTCTAAAAAAAAAATTAAAACTAAAATAACAAAACTCCTAGCTTTGCCTTCAGTCAAAGCTGCCAAGTGCTGGTAAATCACATGGAAATTCCCAACATTGGAACAGCAATTTCAGTTCAATACTCATGGAACTGCAGAGTATTTACCAACAAAAAAGACAGTGAAATGCTGGAGTAACTCAGCAGGTCAGGCAGCATTTCTGAGGAACATGGATAGGTGATGTTTCAGGTTGGGACCCTTCTTCAGATCAATAAAAAAGGGTCCCGACACGAAATGTCAACTATCTATGTTTCCCAGAAATACGGCCTGACCTGCCTGGCCGGCTGAGTGGATAGGTGATGTTTCGGGTTGGGACCCTTCTTCAGATCCAATAAAAAAGGGTCCCGACACGAAATGTCACCTATCTCTGTTCTCCAAAATGTTGCCTGACCTGCAGAGTTACTTCAGCACTTTGTATCTTTTTCAGTTCAATATGCATTTCATCAGTTGCAAAGTGTATTGGAACAAACTGTGGCAGGTAGTGTATAAGTGCAGGATCTTTTTACCATACATTAAAATGTTTTCACTTTTCAGTTCTATTTTGATGAGCTTTTACACTAGGGGTGAACTATTTTTGAGTTTGTTATTGTGGAAAGAGAGCCTGAGAAGTACTTAGCCCACATCTCAGAATAGATGGATTTGATAACAAAATGATGAATGGGACCTTGGTTACCTGTTGATTGATGTTTCCAGTCATGTTCAACTGATACATCTGGTGTGGGTACATGATACATGCCTGCAAGTTTAGTTTAGTTCAGAGATGCAGCGCGGAAACAGGCTCTTCGGCCCACCGAGTCCGCGCCGACCAGTGATCCCCGCACACTAACATTATCCTACACAGACTAGGGACAATTTACATTTATACCAACCCAATTAGCCCACAAACCTGTACGTCTTTGGAGCGTGGGAGGAAACCAGAGCACCCGGAGGAAACCCACGCAGGTCACGGGGAGAACGTACAAACTGAGTATAGGAGCAAAGAGGTCCTTCTGCAGTTGTACAGGGCCCGAGTGAGACCGCACCTGGAGTACTGTGTGCAGTTTCGGTGTCCAAATTTGAGGAAGGATATTCTTGCTATTGAGGGCGTGCAGCGTAGGTTTACTAGGTTAATTCCCGGAATGGCGGGACTGTCATATATTGAAAGACTGGAGCGACTAGGCTTGTATACACTGGAATTTAGAAGGATGAGAGGAGATCTTATCGAAACGTATAAGATTATTAAGGGGTTAGACACGTTAGAGGCAGGAAACATGTTCCCAATGTTGGGGGAGTCCAGAACAAGGGGCCACAGTTTAAGAATAAGGGGTAGGCCATTTAGAACGGAGATGAGGAAAAACTTTTTCAGTCAGAGAGTTGTGAATCTGTGGAATTCTCTGTCTCAGAAGGCAGTGGAGGCCAATTCTCTGAATGCATTCAAGAGAGAGCTAGATAGAGCTCTTAAGGATAGCGGAGTCAAGGGGTATGGGGAGAAGGCAGGAACGGGGTACTGATTGAGAATGATCAGCCATGATCACATTGAATGGCGGTGCTGGCTCGAAGGGCCGAATGGCCTCCTCCTGCACCTATTGTCTATTGTCTATTGTCTAACTCTGTACAGACAGCACCCTTGGTCAGCATCGACCCTGGGTCTCTGGCGCTGCAAGGCAGCAGCTCTACCCGCTGCGCCACCGTGCCGCCCTTTGTTGCTGATTATCAGACCCCAATACTGAAATATTGGTTGCCCTGAACAGTGACAATATTATTTTGATAGGTTACTGGTTGTTCAAATGTCTTCTGACATGTCTTTCTTTATATTAAGATGCGACACCGTTGAGAAGTTACATGCGAATGTAGACGAGGCAAAACTGCAATATGTTTGACTAACCAGCCAAAAATAGGACCACGCCAACATTTTGTGTGAATGCTGTTTGAAAGGGAAGCACATATGCTGCATTATTCATTCCCATTTAAACTGGTTGCTTGTGTGGAAATGACATATATTAGGTCTTTTTAGGTACTCAGTATGCTGGCACCATCCACACTTATCACTGGCACAGCTGTATCATTGTGCAGCTGCTGTTGGTGCTGCTGCCTCACAGCTTCGGAGATCCAATTCGATCCCGCCTGTTCTTCCAATAACTGTGGAGTGCTCTGGTTGCCTCTTGCATCCGAAGACGTGGCGGTAAGTTATTACTGGCAAAAGAACCAAGGTGTCGATAGGCATATGCAAGAGAATAACTTGCAGGGAGATTTATTCACAAAATGCTGGAGTAACTCAGCAGGTCAGGCAGCATCTCGGGAGAGAAGGAATGGGTGACGTTTCGGGTCGAGACCCTTCTTCAGACTGATCTCGGGAGAGAAGGAATGGGTGACGTTTCGGGTCGAGACCCTTCTTCAGACTGAATTCAGCCTTCTTCAGGCTGCTCCCCCTCTGTGATAAGTTTAGCAACTTGCAGGGAGAGATGGCTCTGCTGTGGGCCAGCATCGACATGATGGACCGAATGGCCTCCTTTGTGAAGTCGTCCGTAAATCAGGTAGCTCTGGCTAAAAGGCACTAGTCGTTAGCCTTTACTGTAGGATCAATTATAAAGAAGCCACTTATGATGTATTAAACACTCAAACTATTTTTGGGCAGTTCAGTCGGTATTTATCCTTACTTATCCTGGTTTTGGTCAAAGTCGGATCTTCAATCAATTCTTTACAGCTGGTCGCAGAGCGATTAACTCGGTGATGAAACTGAATGTAACAGCTAACAATTGGGAAACACCGCGGCTAAATGAGATTTATGGCATTTTTGAAGTAAATTGGCAATGTGGGTTTTTCGTTTCTTTGCCACTGGGAAACTCGCCTTTACACAACTCGTAAGCCCATTATAAAGGACGTGTTAGTGAAATGTACAGCATCTGTTGCTGGAGTGGACTGTGTAAGTGCACAAAATCCACAGCTGAAAATAGATGAGAATTGTTGTTGCAAAATGGTTTGGGGTGCCTGAGGGTATAGGAAGTGTTTTATAGTGGCAGGGGTCGTACCAACTATCTTGCAATATTACAAAGACTATGGTCAGATGCAGGCAGAATCATCGGTGTGTGATGATGTATATGATGGGATACATATCCACACAAGCCTTCTCTCATCCTTGTTCAATTTCCCTCCTGGGATAAATAAAATTCTATCATATCGTGTCGTTACCCATTCCTCATTGATGTATCCTTGACCATCCAACAGGAGCCCGTGCAGCAGAGAACAGTCGCACTGCAGAGGCCCAGAGGAAACGCACCGCGCGCAAGGCCCGGGCTACCTCCACGTCCACTGCAGCACCCATCCACTTGTGTCCTGCGTGTGGGCGTGCCTTCCGGGCCCGGATTGGCCTCACCAGTCACTCCCGGACCCACAGTCACCAATCCTCCAACTGAAAGTGAAGTCATGGTCATCTTCGAACCCGAAGGACGAACAACAACAACATCCTTGATAGACACAAAAAGCTGGAGTAACTCAGCGGGACAGGCAGCATCTCTGGAGAGAAGGAATGGGTGACGTTTCGGGTCGAGACCCTTCTTCAGATATATCCTTGATACTTTTTCTCCCTTGTGTATTAAACTAGTTGTAAAAGCAAACTGGCTTCACTTTGAGCCTCATTCATTGTTGTGGTTCCATTTTCGCTCTCCAGCCTTTCTCTGGACAAAGAGTTTTCTCCTGAATATATCGGATTCCTTTGAGAGCATGTTACAATTTTGACTGAAGATAGACACAAAGTGCCGGAGTAACTCAGTGGGTCAGGCAGCATCTCTGGAGAAAAGGAACAGGAGACATTTCGGGTCGAGACCCTTCTTCAGAGCCGACCCAAAACGTCACCTATTCCTTTTCTCCAGAGATGTTGCCTGATCCGCTGAGTAACTCCAGCTTTTTCTGCCTATCTTCGGTGTAAACCAGCATCAGCAATTCCTTCCTACGTTTAAAATTACGACCCCCTGGTTCTGTCTTGACGGCTTTCCCTTTTAATTTAATTGTAGAAAGATCTTGAAACTGCTCAGTGCCCTGGTGAAGTTATGGCAGGAATCTAACGAAAGTCATTGGAAATAGTAATACCGTGTGCCAGACCTGCCATGAAGCTGCCATGGTCAAACGTTGTGGCAAAATCTCTGCCCGCTTCAAACAAGAATGGAGCAATGGTGGCATCTTATTTTGAATGGAGTTCCTTTACTTTTAGACTTCAGAGATACAGCGCAGAAACAGGCTCTTCGGCCCATCGAGTCCGCACCGACCAGCGATCCCCCCATACAAAAATCTAATTGCACTAGGGACGTTCTTTTAGGAAGGAGGAGAAATTTCTTTAGTCAGAGGTTGGTGAATCTGTGGAATTCATTGCCACAGAAGGCTGTGGAGGCCAAGTCAGTGGATATTTTTAAGGCAGAGATAGATAGATTCTTGATTAGTACAGGTGTCAGAGGTTTTGGGGAGAAGGCAGGAGAATGGGGTTAGGAGGGAGAGATAGGTCAGCCATGATTGAATGGCGGAGTAGACTTGATGGGCCGAATGGCCCAATTCTACTCCTATCACTTATGACCCTAGGAGCTAATGACAATTTTACAACTTACCGAAGCCAACTAACCTACAACCCTGTACGCCTTTGCGGAGTGGGGGGAAGCCGGAGCACCCGGAGAAAACCCATGGTCACATGGAGAAGGGACAAACTCCTTACAGACAGCACCTGTCATCAGGATGGAACCTGGGTCTCTGGCGCTGTAAGGCAGCAACTCTACCGCTGTGCCACCGTGCTGCCCCAGCTCCATATTGGTTTGTTTTCAGAGACTGGCCATGTGCTGCTAAAAAAGAGCCTCTCCCTCCAACCAACCCGTTTGTCGCAAGCTGAACTTGTCATGCAATAAATCATACCCTGGAACCCAGCAACATATTTTGAATGCTGGGTTGAACTATTTGCACCTGTGTTTAGACAGCATCAAAGACCAGAGCAGTATAAACCTGCTTTACTGTTTGCACAATCAACAAACTTTCATTTGTGTTCTCTCATAAGTTAATAATTCTTAAGAGCAACTGGCAATCTGTAAAAACAAGCATGATAACTCTTTAACCAAATCAAACTAATTGAGCCCTGCAACAAAAACAAATGACATTCTTTAACTCAGAGTCTACGAAGAGCTCTAGTCATGGGTTAGTTGTCAGCTGTGGCTCGGTGCCCAAAGCGGATTCTTCTGAATCAGATGGTCATGAACTCAGGTCTGCTGCAGTGACTCAAGCTACTACTTTGGCAGGATTCTCCAACACTGAGACCATGCTGAACTATCAGTGGTGCCCTCTTGGGACATTATATTCAGCACCTTGACAACCCATTCATTATGTTTAGATGCTGGAAAGTCTGGTCAGTCACAAGTCTTTATCCGTGAGTCAAATGGCTTTGTGAGTGAAGTAGCTATCATCATTGGAAACATTAGCGATACCCTACTGAAGTTTAATTTAGTTTAGAGATACAGCACATAAACAGGCCCTTCGGCCCACTGAATCCACACCAACCAGCAATCCCCGCATATTAACACTATCCTGCACACACTTGAGACAATTTACACTTATACCATGCCAATTAACCAACAAACCTGTACGTCTTTGGAGTGTGGGAGGAGACCAAAGATTTCGGAGAAAACCCACGCGGTCATGGAGAGAAAATACAACCTCCATACAGACAGCAACCGCGGTCGGGATCGGAACTGGGTCTCCAGTGGCTGCAAGCACTGTAAGGCAGCAACTCTACCGCTGCGCCACCGTGCCGCACAATACTGTATTAACAAGTTTGGTTGTCCAATTTTAAGGCCTTTCTGCTTGGATGTCAGTTGAGGTTTCTTGCTAATGTAGAACAGTCCTCTGAAATACCAACTCTGCTGTTTGCTCTAGATCACGTTTCATGTCTCCAGTACACATTTCATGTCCCTTGCAAGTGTGGGGCTAGCCAGTGAGGTCACCCTCTTGACCTCACTTCCATCACCCTTCCATCCCTAATAGAGGATCACTGTTCTTAAAGCTAAGGCACGCCTTAGAGAGATATGGTTTCTGCTTGAAGAAAAAAAACAGGTTAGTCAGAATGCTTTTCTTCCCAACCTGTGGCTACTGTGGCGCGGTGGTAAAGTTGCTGACTTAGAGCGCTTACAGTGCCAGAGACCGGGGTCCGATCCCCACTACGGGTGCTGTCTATATGTAGTTTTGTACGTTCTCCCCGTGACCGCATGGGTTTTCTCCGACATCTTCGGTTTCCTCCCACACTCCAAAGGCGTAAAGTTTGGTAGGTTAATTGGCCTGGTATAAATTTCCCTAGTGCAGGATAGTGTTAATGTGCAGGGGTCGCTGGTCTGTGTGGACTCAGTGGGCCAAAGTGCCTGCTTCCTTGCTGTATCTCTAAACTAAGCCCCCACCAGCAAATCCACCTCATCCTCATAAGTTTCCCAATTTATTCTGGGATGTGCTGATGGTGGAAGGGAGATCATGTATAAAGGTACTTGTCCCCAGCAATGCCTCGGCGGCAACGGGAGCCTCAGTGGCGGTGGGGCCTCACGATCGACCCTTGATCAGTGGTCGAACAGCGGTCGGTGAAGGGGGAGGGGAAGACAATGGAGGACCCGATGTTGGGGGACCACCATGAAGAACAATGGAGGACCCAGCGTAGGGGGACCGGGTCCATGAGGGATGGTGGGAGACAAAGGGGGACCCAGTGTGGGCGAGGGGGATGGTGGGGGCACTCTAGTTTAGAATCGTCTGCCATGGGGATAAGCCCGTGTTCTTTTGTTTGTTTGTTTGTATGTTCCAGTTAAGGCGCTGTGCACACGGCAGCCAGCCAACAGTCGCTTGTCTTTTTCTTTTACTTTCACTTTTAATTTCACGTTTTTGTGCACTTTGTGTGTTGTGACTGTTGGCAGTCCATTTCCCTCTGGGGATGAATTAAGTTCTATCGTATCGTATCGTAATATCCTAATTCTACGTTCCTTTCTCTTCACCTCAGGTATCATCCGTTCCACAGGCACAAGCCTCAGATATCATCTTTCAAACTACATTCCACCACCGATTTTCAGATTTCGTCCCACAGATGTGTGGATGAATTGGCTTGGTGTCATTGTAAATTGTGCCCGGTGTGGGGGTAGTGTTAGTGTGCCAGGGATCGCTGATCGGCGCGGCCTCGGTGGGCCAAAGGGCCTGTTTCGGCGCCGTATCTCTAAACTAGACCAAACTAAACTAAACTCAATAGAAAGTAATGACTGCCAAAAGTCTCTGTGTTCTTGTGCGTTGACAGTGCAGTCAATGGATAAGGTAATGGACCAGTTACATTGGCTGACTGGGTGCTGCGTACCTGTTTAATAAACTGTCCACAACACTCTGTGAGATGTGGAAGGGTTCTGCTGCAGCAAGGTCCCAGCAGCAGGGAAGATAATTCCCCTTACCATTCCCATACTGACCTTTCTGTCCTAGGCCTTCTCCAGTGTCAGAGAGACACTAAACGCAAATTGGAAGGATAGCATCTCATATTTTGCTTGGGTAGCTTACAGTTCAGTGGTATGAGTATTGATTTCTCTAACTTCAAGTAACCCTGGAATTCCCTCTCTCTCTGTCCCTCCCCCAACCAAGTCGCACCAACTTCTCATTTTCATCCATCAAACAGCTAACAATGGCCCGTTTCCTTTATCATCATTACTTTTTTGCATATCTTTCATTCATTGTTCTTTATCTCTACATCATTGTCTATATCTCTTGTTTCCCCTTTCCCTAATTAGTCTGAAGAAGGGTCTCGACACAAATTGGCACCCATTCCTTCTCTCGGGAGATGCTGCCTGTCCCGCTGAGTTACTCCAGCTTTTTGTGTCGATAGGAGCTGTGATCTGTTTGAAGCCACTGGCAAGACATGATCTTCTGGTCCAGCAGGCAGTGGGTTTTGTTGTGGATAGTTTCCAACAATTGACAATAGACAATAGACAATAGGTGCAGGAGGAAGCCATTCGGCCCTTCGAGCCAGCACCGCCATTCAATGTGATCATGGCTGATCATTCTCAAACAGTACCCCGTTCCTGCCTTCTCCCCATACCCCCTGACTCCGCTATCCTTAAGAGCTCTATCCAGCTCTCTCTTGAATGCATTCAGAGAATTGGCCTCCACTGCCTTCTGAGGCAGAGAATTCCACAGATTCACAACTCTCTGACTGAAAAAGTTTTTCCTCATCTCAGTTCTAAATGACCTACCCCTTATTCTTAAACTGTGGCCCCTTGTTCTGGACTCCCCCAACATTGGGAACATGTTTCCTACCTCTAACGTGTCCAACCCCTTAATAATCTTATACGTTTCGATAAGATCTCCAACAGCCTGGAGAAAGGCGCAGAAGTAGATTTTGCTGCTGCCTTAAAGCGCCAGAGAGCCAGGTTCAATTCCAACTGCGGGTGCTGTCTGTGTGAAGTTTGCACGTTCTCCCCATTTACTAACCTCTGCTATAAACATCGATACAAGACATTGAGTCTCTCGGCCGTTTTTTTGTACCCTGTTTTAGTTTTTGTCCCTCTCTGCCTCTCAGGGACGCAAGTGTATTATCACTGGATTATTTTACTTTACTGCATTTACCACTGGGCGGCCTTTGAAAATTCTGCTGTCAAGTGCGCTTGAACTGTAACAGTGGAACAGTCTGAAGAAGGGTCTGGACCCCAAAACGCCACCCATCCCTTCTCTCCAGAGATGCTGCGTTCCCCGCTGAGTCGCTCCGGCTTTTCGTGTCCATCATCGGTTTAAACCATCATCTTCAGTTCCTTCCTGCACAGTGAAACCTCCCTGTTTTATGGCAATGACGCACCCATTCCGGTCCGGAGAGCAAGATTCAACCCCGCTCCCTTGACTGAAAAACCATGGCAAACTGGAGCAGAATTCCAAGCTGTGCTCATGGCAACAACGCATGAGATTTATGCAGCATGACTGCCATAAATAATTAACATTTAATTAGGTAGTGTCTTTAAAAGGGCTAGAATTTCAGGCCGGTTTTAGCGGAGCGAATTATCTGTTATGATTAGATACATTTGCTGCAGGCGCATTCAAGGTCACCCCTCTGTAATTTCGGTGATGGCGTTGAGCAGTTCGAATCAATGTCACTTCACGTTAGCCAGTCCCAAACACTTCACCCCATCCGGGAGGGTGGCTGCCAAGTAGAGATGGAGCTGCCGAGACCAGTATCTCGGTGCTGCCCTCAATTCCAGGGTGTCGGCTTGTCACTTGCTTAACCCGTGGATGTTTGTGAATAGTTTATGTCATTCCAACCTCAATGAAAGGCGTCGATGCAACTGAACCATCCTTTGCTGCGTGCAAGTTGATATTGTTGTCACACTGGGACACCGATAGAATTGTTCACTTTACAACCGCGGCCTACTCTGTACTTCAGCTGATTGGGAGAGGTTGGGATTTTTTTTTGTAACTGAAGTCTCAAAATAAAGCTGTGTGCTGGAGTGGTGCAGTAAACTCTGTTTATAATATGCAATTTGCACCCTGATATCATCTCGGAGGTCTTCACAACAGTGCGGTCTTTGCATGACAAGGAGCCATCTGCAGCAAGTGAATTAAATGACCTGGCAACGCTTGAAGTCGGATGCACACACGAGGAACTGCGGATGCTGGTTGACAAGACAAAAAGGACACGAACTTCTGGAGTAACTCAGTGGGTCAGGCAGCATTTCTGGGGGAAAATAGATAGTGACGTTTCGGGTCTGAAGAAGGGTTCCAACCCGGAACGTCACCGATTTCTGTTCTCCAGAAATGTTGCTTGACCCACTGAGTTACTCCAGCACTTCGTGTCTTGGAATGTTTGAAATCACTTTGACAAACACATGAATACAGGGTTAGATTGGGAAAACCGCTCTACTCTCGATAAAGCTACCTCGTCCTTTGTGTCCATACAACAGGAAAGAAAAGGCCTAGGTTTCACTCCCTCGGCACTGCACTGGAGCATTATCTGAAATGGCAAACTCAGCTGTTTGCAGTGGGATTTGTACCCACGAGCTCTTAAATAAAGTAGAAAAATACTCCCATTAAACCACAATTCACTGCCGCCACATCAATGACACATTGTTCACTCATGCACTTGTACACGCTTAAACACGCAGGCAGACCAGATTCAGACAGCGAAAAATTCGGAGTGAAGCATTGAGACTTGAAATGAATGGGGATCAGAAATTTGTTTTTGTGCTACATACGTGGGTGGAGGTTAAGAGAGCAATTGCATAGACCAGAGGGAGACATGCAGACAGTAAGTGGAGAGGGGGATAAAGACAGCTCCACCCTGGACTGTAAGATTATTCCCATACCAAGTATCTATACATTGTAATGGCTCGATTATAATCATGTGTTGTCTTTCTGCTGACTGGTTAGCACGCAACAAAAGCTTTTCACTGTACACGTGACAATAAACTAAACTGAACTGAACTGAAATTGCAGAGTTGTGGAGGTAGCCCAGACCATCACGCAAACCAACCGCCCTTCCATTGACTCCATCTACACTTCACGCTGCTTCGACAAGGCCAGCAGCATAATCAAGGACCAGTCTCACCCCCAGTGACTCCTCTTCTCCCCTCTTCCATCAGGCAAGAGATGCAGAAGTTTGAAAATGCATACCTCCAGATTCAGGGACAGTTTCTTCCTGGCTGCTATCAGGCAACTTAACCATCCTCTCACCAGCTAGAATGAGGTCCTGACCTCCCATCCACCTCATTGGTCCTTTGAGCGATCTTTAATCGGACTTTATTGGAGTTCATCTTGCACTAAACATGATTCACCTTTATTCTTTATCTGTACATCGTGATGGCTTGATTGTAATCATGTATAATCTTTTCGCTGACTGGTTAGCATGCACCAAAAAGCTTTTCGCTGTACCTCGGTACACTTGATAATAATAAACGAAACTAAATTAAATAAATTAAACTAGAGTTCGGCGGCCAAGGTGGCGCAGTGGTAGAGTTGCTGCCTTACAGCGCTTGCAGCGCCGGAGACCCGGGTTGGATCTCGACTACAGGTGCCATCTGTACGGAGCATGGGTTCTCCCCGTGACCACGTGGGTTTTCTCCGAGATCTTCGGTTTCCTCCCACAATCCAAAGACGTGCAGATTTGTAGGTTAATTGGCTTGGTGTAATGTAAATTATCCCTAGTTGTGTAGGATAGTGTTAATATGCGGGGATCGCTGGTTGGTGCGGACCCGGTGGGCTGCAGGGCCTGTTTCCGCGCTGTATCTCTAAACTAAACTAAACTAGAGTCTGAGTGTTGGGGGAGAGGTTGGGAGATAGACGGAGAGGGGGATAGTGACAGGAAGCAGAGGAGAGATGAATTGAGTCAGTGGGTGGGGAAGGGAATGGAACTGGTGGATGGGGAAAGGGACAGGGACAGGGTGAGGGGTAGGGGAGGGGTCTGGAGTCAGGGATGGGACCGTGATGGTGCATTGCAAAAGGACTGGCATCAACAGGTGGGGAGGAGGGGATAGGGCGAGGGGGGATGGCGAGGGGGGATGCCAACAGTGGATGGGGTGTCGTGTCAGTGGGTGGGGAGAGGGGTAGATTCAGTGTGTGGGGACAGGGGTAGAGTTAGTGTGTGGGGTGGGTCTATAGGTGGGAAGGGGGATTGTGTCTGAGGGAGAGGAATTGTATAAGTGCCTGAGCAAGTGGGTGGAGGCAGTGGGTGGGGAGAGAGATGGAATCAGGAGGGTCTGTAAATTTAGTTTAGTTTAGAGATACAGCGTGGAAACAGACCCTTTGGCCCACTGAGTCCGTGCCAACCAGCGATCCCCGCACGCTAACACTATCCTACACACACTAGGGACAATTAACACTTTTACCAAGCCAATTAACCCTCAAACCTGCATGTCTTCAGAATGTGGGAGAAAAACGAAAATCTCGGAGAAAGCCCACGCAGGTCAGGGGGAGATCGTACAAACTCACTACAGACAGCACCCGGAGTCAGGATGATCGTACATTGGGTCTCTGGCGCTGCAAGCGCTGTAGGGCAGCAATTCTACTGGCGCGCCCAAATGGGGAGGGAATGGAGACAGTGGGTGAGGTTGGGGTTGGAGATAGTTTTCCATGAATACGACGCAGAATGGCTGTATGGTTGCCGTGTGAGTGGGAGGCTTAACAAGTGAGATGGGATGATAAGCCTGAGAGTGGAGGTAACACTAAATGCTGGAGTAACTCAGCAGGTCAGGCAGCATCTCAGGAGAGAAGGAATGGGTGACGTTTCGGGTCGAGACCCTTCTTCAGCCTGAGAGTGGAGATGGTTTACACTGGGAACCATTGAGATTTGGGGAGCTGCAGATTCTGGGAACTGTACTGAATAACGCACGGGACGGCAACAACTACACACTGATTACAATATCCCGCTGAGACCATTTGCAGCGGGCAGAACTGGCTACTGTTTACAGCATCAGTCTTGGCTTGGCTTTCTGGCAGTCTCTGAGACCTGATGACTCTCCTTGTTTTACAAGCACTTCATCTATTTCTGGCACGTTTAAACACTGACTCATCGGAATTTCAGAATGTGGCTGAGGGACAATGCCTGTTCTTAGAACAGCAAAACACTCGCCTCCCTTGATTAAAAAAAGGTGAGATATTTGGTCCACACAAACATCAGAAGCTAAGGGCGTTTATTTGCGCTCAACCTAGTCTGCCATTCTTTCATGTTCTGTGTCTCCAGTTCTCCATTTTATCTTTTTTCCCGACCTTATGCCCAATGTTCACCATCCTTTGAGCACATGGTTTGAGATAAAGGCGCAATTGAGCGAAGGTCATGGTTCTGAGAGGTTTCAAGAGGTTAACAGGCAGAAATTCCATCTATTAACAATCGGGTAGGTAGTCAAACAGTACAGATTAAGATAACTGGAAAAAGAACCACGGGAATAATGAAGAGAAATGTTTTTACAGCAGCCTGTTTTGTTTCGACCCACAATGCATGACCTGGAGGGTGGTTGAAACAGTAACTTAGTAACAGTAAAAAAATATGGATCAATATTTGCACGGAAAAATACAGCAGGCCCTTTGGAAAGTGGGCCGATAGAACAGCACTTTTAATGATCTGGGCTCGAAACAAAGGGCTGATTAACATCCTTCTGCACTTGGTGATCCTGTATCTGCTTTAACATAATGTCACCGCTTTAAATGTACATCCACTGATCCCACCGCCTGGCTTATGGCTCTGGGTTTTATTTAGTAACAACATGAAGCTCTTTTATAATAATAAAACAGAGGTTTCAGCATTCCACTCATGACATGTTGGGAAACAACAGCAATCATCTGAAAGCTGTTCAGGACGTGACACTCAGCATGGAACAGTTTCTGGACTTTAATACTTTGGTAAACAAAGGCCACCTTCTGGCCAAGACTAGTATTACATGTAAAATTCCCCACTAGAAATTTTTTATGGATTTGGTAATGGGTAAGTAGAACGAACACCTTACAAAATATGTAGGAAGGAACTGCGGATGCTGGTTTAAACCAAAGATAGACACAAAAGGCTGGAGTAACTCAGCGTGACAACAAACAGCTAACAATGGCCTGTTTCCTTTATCATCGTTATTTTTTTAACATATCTTTCATTCATTGTTCTATATCTCTATACATCATCGTCTATATCTCTCATTTTCCATTTCCATGACTTTCAGTCTGAAGCAGGGTCTCGACCCGAAATGCCTCACAGCACCAGAGACCACATTTCAATCCTGAACCCAGGTGCTGTCTATGTGGAGTTTGCACATTCTCCCCGGGACCGCATGAGTTTCTTCCGGGTGCTTCAGTTTCCTCCCACATCCCAAAGACATGCGGGTTTGTAGGTTAATTGGCCTCAGTAAACTGCCCCTAATGTGTACGGAGTGGACCCCAAAGTGGGTTAGCGTAGAACTGGTGTGAACGGACGATCGATGGTCGGCGAGGACTAAGCAGGTGAATGGTCTTTATCCATGGTGTTTCTTTCAATCAATCAAATCAAGCAAATATATGAGACTGGAAAATATTAAAATATACATTGGTCCACCATTTTGCACAGGAATTGCGTTCCTAGAAATTTTATGTAACGTGAAATATTTTCCCATTGAATACCATGTTACAAGTGGATGTGCGATCTTGTGGGAAGTTTATCTCCCAGTGGTAATGCCCTCACGACTGCGCTGTAAATGGGCAAAGGAATTCTAATTATACCTGAGGCGGACAAGGGTTGGTGTTTTAATTAACTAGGAATGGATGATACATTGTTCGATAAGGCATCCTCATACTAATGCCGTGCCAGTTTCCAAAGGAAATCTCTTAAGTGAACCGGCAGCCTGCCATTGTTGTCCTTGGTTAATATCGTTCAGCACTCTCTTTACACTTACACTTGTAGTGCCCACATATTTATTTATTTGAACATTTTCACATAATTTCCGTAGAAGCGATCTTTTATTCCCTACTTCACATTTTAGCGTAGTGACTTGTGGATTTGTGGATTCTGCAAGGGTAAATTTCCATTACCCGAACTCACGTAAAGTCATACACGTTGTTGATAATAATTGAATCTACAGCGATTTAGTTTAGTTTAGTTTAGAGATACATCGCGGAAGGGCCGAATGGCCTACTCCTGCACCTATTGTCTACTGTCTATTGTCTATTGAAACAGGCCCTTCGGCCCACCGAGGCCGCACCGACCAGAGATCCTCGCACATTAACACTGTCCTACACAGGGGGGCAGTGCTGCCGGAGCTCACCGGAGCCCACCGGAACTCACCGGAGCGCCGCTCCGGCACCTCTGTTAAAAAAAAAGCCAAAATAAACAGTGGGGAATTTTAACTAGCAGGGAATTTAACAGCGACCGCTCCGGCACCAGTGACAACTCCAGCACCTAAAAGATTAGCAGTGCAGCACTGATCCTACTCACACAAGAGACAATTTAGACATACACCAAGCCAATTAACCTACATACCTGTACGTCTTTGGAGTGTGGGAGGAAACCGAAGATCTTGGAGGAAACCCACGCGGTCACGGGGAGAACGTACAAACTCCGTACAGACAGCACCCCAGGTCAGGATTGAACCCAGGTCTCTGGCGCTGCAAGCTCTGTAAGGCAGCAACTCTACCCCTGCACCACCGTGGCGGCGATACGGTGTATTCTGATTAAAAAGTCACTTTATCTCTGTGTTACCGTGATGTGTGTAGACGAATAAGACACAGCTCAATTGCACCCTGAGGTATCTTTACCGGGTGGATGACGTAGATGTCATTTCCTCATGGGGGAGAATCTAGCAGCGGTAGAGTTGCTGCCTTACAGCGCCGGAGACCCGTGTTCGATCCTGACCTTGGGTGCTGTCTATACGGACTTTGTACGTTCTCCCTGTGACTGCATGGGTTTTCTCCGGGTGCTCTGGTTCCCTCCCACATTTCAAAGACGTGCAGGTTTGTAGGTTAAATAACTTTGGTAAAATTATAAATTGCCCCTAGAGTGTCGGATGGTGCTAGTGTATGGGGTGATCGCTTTGGTCGGCGAGGACACAATGAGCTGAAAGGTCTGTTTCTACCCTGTATCTCTAAAGTAAAGTAACTAGGGGTTACTTTTAAACAAGGGATTGCATATTTAAGACAGAAGTGAGGCAAAAGCCTTTTCTCTAAGAGAGTCACGAGTCTTTGGAATTCACTTCGTCAAAGGCTGGTGGAAGAAGGGTATTCAATTATTTTTAACTTAGAGTTTGATAGATTCTCTACAATCAAGGGGGTGACGAATTACTACAGGTGGCTAGAAATGTGGATTGAGATTACTAGTTTACTAAATGGTGGATCAGGTTTGAGGGGTTAGATGGCCTATACTTGCTTCTGATTTGTGTAGTCACGGGTCCAAGGGTAGGACTGATAAAAATTAAACAAAAGTGGTTCATGACGAATTAGGCGGTGGGCCAGGCACTGGGGAAGGTCACTTAAAAGTAAACATTTGGGAGATATAGAGTTAGGATAAGGATATTCTAATTGGGGCCTGTGATATGTAATCTTGGGCCTCGACATGTTATTTACCAAAGGCTTGAATGAAAAAATAAAATGTTACATTCACGCTCACTAATACTTTCTGCTGAGTTTGGAGAGTAGGCAGCTTAGATATGTTGCAAAGACACACAGAAAGATAATAATGAACGATATCTTTGGCACATATCTGAGACCATCCACACCGAATGCTGAAAATAATAAATGCGATCAGAAAATGTAAAGGAGCAAAGAGATTTAGGAATGCAAATATTAAAATGCCCGGGGAAAAGTGTAAAGAACAATCGAGGAAAGGAATCGAGGTTTGGAGACACAAGAGACTGCAGATGCTGGAATCTGGAGCATCTGAATTTGGAATCGAGTTTTGGTCTCATTCTCAAGGGGTTTGGAATATAATGAAGAGACTTGTGCTTCCATTGTAGAAAGCTACTGTTACACCCCATATGGAGTACAGGCACCGTGATCAGCAGGTAGTGCTGCTGCCTCACAGCTCCAGTGATACCTGGGGTTGATCCTGCCCATTGGTCGTATCACGGTGAACTTTGTATATTCCCTCTGTGAATGTGTGGGTCTCCCACAGATGCTCCGGTTTCCTCCTGCATTACAGAGATGTACTTGGTGGTGGGTTAATTGGCCACTGTAAATTACCCTGAGAGAAGGTGGATGGTAGGAGACTTGTGGGAAATTAATAAGCATGTGAGACAAAATAGGTTACATGGAAATAAAAGGGAATTAATGGGGTTGCTGTAAGAGAGGGCGTGGATTCAATGGGCAGAATGGCCTTCTTTTAAGTCATAAGGAAATGTGGAATTAAATATGTTTAGATAGGATCTATTGAGCTGGAAATGGATCCAGTGGTGATTCACCTAAATTCAGTTTAGGTTACTGTCACGTGTACCGAGGTACAGTGAAAAGCCTTTGTTGCGTGCTAACCAGCCAGCCGAAAGACAATACGCGATTACAATCGAGCCATGCACAATGTACAGATATGTGATAAGGGAATAACGTTTAGTGCAAGGTAAAGCCAGTAGAGTCCGATCAAAGATAGTCCGAGGGTCCTCGATGAGGTAGATAGTAGTTCAGGACTGCTCTCTGGTTGCAGTAGCCCTGAATTGCTATCCATCTCATCGAGACATTATTCTTTTCAATTATTCTTGGCTTGAGTGAGTTAAATTATGAGAACGGGATACCGATTTCGGCTTGTATTTCCTTGAATTGAAACAATTTGACAAGGTAAGCACAGCAAAACCATTCCCACTACTGTGAGACTCAGGAATAAATGGGCAGAATCTTGTTATTCCAAGCCAAGCCATTCCAGGGTTATATTAGGAAGCTCCACTTCACTTAATGGGCAGCGGCAATCTGCAAATGAAAATAAGAAAACTCAGTCGACGAGAATTGGAAATTAAACTAGAAATTGTTGGAGACACTCAACAAGTCAAGGAGTATGTGCGCAAAGAGTGTTTCAGGTTAAGGATCTTTGTCAGAATTGGGAAGGAGAGAAAACAAGTTAGTGTTAAACTGCAGAGAAGGTGGGTGGATAGGGTCTAGAAATATAAGTTCATATAAGTTCATACATCATAAGAGCATGGTGGGCGGCACGGTGGCGCAGCGGTAGAGTTGCTGCCTTACAGCACTTGCAGCGCCGGAGACCCGGGTTAGATCCCAACGATGGGTGCTGTCTGTACAGAGTTGGTAGCTTCTCCCCGAGACCGCGTGGGTTTTCTCCGAGATCTTTGGTTTCCTCCCACACTCCAAAGATGTACAGGTTTGTAGGTTAATTGGCTTGGTGTGTGTGCAAATTGTCCCTAGTGTGTGTACAATAGCGTTAATGTGCGGGGATCGCTGGTGGGCGTGGACTTGATGGGCCGAAGGGCCTGTTTCCGCGCTGTATCTCTAAACAAAAACTAGTCCGAATTAGGCCATGGATCCTTCTGCTACTCCACACCACTCGATATCCTGCCGTTAACTGTGGACTTATTCATTACCTTGTTGCACCTCCCACATGCAACATGTCAAAGTTAACTGGATTAAATTCTATTTTCTTGCTTTTCTGTCCAACTGATCGTACCATCTAGATTAAACCTTCCCCCATGTTATCAACCAATGTCTGCATGTGGACGAATTATTGTGGGTTTTCCATCATAATCTTTTCATATTTCCTCGATTCAAGGACTGTTCTTTAGATTGGAAAATTGTGCATGTCCCTCCACTATTTAACTCATGTAAAAGAGGGAAGCACCAGGTAATCATACACTAGTGAACTTGATGTTTATTGTTTGAAAATTATTATAATTAAGGATAAGAGTAAATGAATACCTTGATAATTTTCAGTTGATCTGAAAGAATCAGCATAGGGACAAGTTCAAATAGATTTGAGAGGAATAGATCGCGTAGATGCACAGAGTCATCGTCCTTTTCTTCTTTTTGATGTTTTTAGTCTGTTGTTAAATGTCTGGCTTAGTGTATCTTTAGTTTTGTATTATGTGGGGGGAGGGGGAGGAGTGGGGAAACTTTTTTAATCTCTTTCCTCGACGGAGATGTGACTTTTTCCTATCGTATCCCTATCCGCACTGCAGCCTAACATCGTGGAGCTGGCGGTCCCTATGTCAGGGATCGACTTCGGGAGCTCCAACTGCGGGAGCCTGTGGACTTAACATCGTGGAGCTTGTGGTCCCTTGGTTAGGGATCAACTTCGGGAGCTCCAACCACAGGAGCTTCAACTGCCTCGATTGCCGGAGCTTGGATCGCCCCAACGCGGGAACTTCGATCACCGGCTGTGGAAGCTTTGATCAACCCGACTGCAGATGGTTCGACTGCCCCCACCGCGGGAGGAGAGGGAAGAAGATAATATGTTATTGCCTTCCATCACAGTGCACTGTGGTGGATGTTTATGTTAATTTTTATGTAGTTGTGTATCTTGTTGCTATTTTTGGTATGACCGTATGGCAAATCATTGTATGGTTTTACATACTTGGCTAATAAATTAATTACAATTACAATTACAATTACAATTAAGGTGAAGGGGAAAAGATCTAATATGAATCTGAGGGATAACATTTTCACACAAATGGTAGTGGGTGTATGGAACGAGCTGCCAGAGGAGGTAGTTGAGGCTGGGACTACCCCAACGTTTAAGAAACATACAAGTTCATGGATAGTACAGGTTTGAAGGGATATGCACCAAACGTGGACAGGTGGGACATGTTGGCTGGTGTGGGCAAGTTGGGCCAAAGGGCCTGTTTCCCCAATATCACTCTATGACTCTATTTAACCCTCACGTTGTTTATTCCCAGTTACCACTGACATGCCATGGTGGCATAGCGGTAGAGTTGCAGCCTTACAGTGCCAGAGACTGGGTTCGATCCTGACTATGGATGCTTGTCTGTCTATCTTAGGTTCGTACACCAGTCTGGTAGTTTGATAATATTTTCTATGATTATGGTTACTCATAAAATAATGTATTTTTCAATTTGGAGTTTTTAGACTTTAGACTTTTAGACTTTAGAGATACAGCGTGGAAACAGTCCCTTCGGCCCGTCGAGTCTGAGCCCACCAGCGACCCGTACACTAGCCCTATCCACACACTAGGGATCTTTTACAATTTTACCAAATCCAATTCACGTGCACATCTTTGGAGTGTGGGAGGAAACTGGAGTACCCGGAGAAAACGCACGCGGTCACAGGACGAATGTACAAACTCCATACATACAGCATACATGGTCAGGATCGAACCCGGGACTCTGGCGCTGTAAGGCAGCAACTCTACCACTGCATTACTGTGCCGCACAAATTAGCTGTGATGAAACTCTATAACCACCATAGATAGACACAAAATACTGGAGTAATTCAGTGGGACAGGCAGCATCTCTGGAGAGAAGGAATGGGAGACGTTTCGGTTCAAACCCTTCTTCAGACTAGAACCACCAAGTTGCCTCTGGATAACTACCTTTTCTATTTAACCCCTGCACCGCCACAGAATGAGTAAAATGATGTGGGTTTGACACCTGTGATGGGAAGTATCCTTGGCCAGAGGATGGGGGTGGGGGCAATGCCTGCAAGGAGCATGGTGCTAGGCCAAATGTTTCCTGTGAAAATAACGAAGCACCAGGTTAATTACCCTCAGAATTGGCCCTTTGTTTGTATCATTTCCATTAGATTAAAAGACAATAATTACCTGGGCATGGAATTCAGATTTGGCAAGGTGTACTCCTCTTAACCTCCAGCAATGGCCAAGGTGGTGTGGAGCCACTGATCCAATACCGGAGCAAACCTCAGCCATACAGTAGCTCTCTGCTTCAACTCTATTCCGTCCGTAAGACATGTGGAGATCCTGGCAACAATTTTGGTCGGAGGTACTAATTCAGCCAGACCCATGAAATGCACAAGTGACGTTCCCCCAAGCACTCCAACAAATCTCCCACCCAGTCCCTTCAACTCCAAAACTCTAAGTCCTGCACTTGCCTTAACATTCATGCAAGTTTTCAAGGGAGAGGTAGACAATAGACAATAGACAATAGACAATAGGTGCAGGAGTAGGCCATTCAGCCCTTCGAGCCAGCACCGCCATTCAATGCGATCATGGCTGATCACTCTCAATCAGTACCCCGTTCCTGCCTTCTCCCCATACCCCCTCACTCCGCTATCCTTAAGAGCTCTATCCAGCTCTCTCTTGAAAGCATCCAACGAACTGGCCTCCACTGCCTTCTGAGGCAGAGAATTCCACACCTTCACCACTCTCTGACTGAAAAAGTTCTTCCTCATCTCTGTTCTAAATGGCCTACCCCTTATTCTTAAACTGTGGCCCCTTGTTCTGGACTCCCCCAACATTGGGAACATGTTTCCTGCCTCTAATGTGTCCAATCCCTTAATTATCTTATATGTTTCAATAAGATCCCCCCTCATCCTTCTAAATTCCAGTGTATACAAGCCCAATCGCTCCAGACTTTCAACAAACTGCCATTCCGGGAATTAAACTAATGAACCTACGCTGCACGCCCTCCATAGCAAGAATATCCTTCCTCAAATTTGGAGACCAAAACTGCACACAGTTTAGATTTAGCTCTTAGGGCAAACAGAATCAAGGGATATGGGGAAAAAGCAGGAACAGGGTACTGATTTTGGATGATCAGCCATGATCATATTGAATGGCGATGTTGGCTCGAAGGGCCGTATGGCCTACTCCTGCACCTATTTTCTATGTTTCTATGTTTCTAAATCGATTTAGCCCAAAAGTTGAAGATCGCATTAACTTTCTGATTTCTAAGTGAAATACGTATCTTAACCTGCCCAATATAGAAAAGGGCTACAACGGCATGAGGTCTCTGAAGTGTTGAATACATTCCCACTTGTTTTGCTGGTACTTTTACTCAACAAAATACTGTAGTATAGACGTTAGAAACTGTGAAATGAATTGGGACTATGTGGGATTTGAAAGGCCTTTTTTAAATGCATTTTCTTACTTTTGGTCTTCAGGAGCTTCACCTTTTGCGAAAGTGAAAGAAAAATATGGACATCTGCGAATCAAATTGATGAATTACTGAAACACGGACAAAACATTGGCATCAGTCTTCATGCAGGATAGTCTAACGATACCATCTAGTGGTGAGAAAGACTTTCGTCAACACTCGCATCACAGCCTCCTCTCAGAGAATTGGGCTGGGGAAGTAACTGAGTGTAAGCTGGTGAGATTTTAGGGCCAGCAACCACAGTTCTATTAGGTTTTAAATGGTCATGGATAAGAACAGGGCTAGTCCACAAGGAAGATTGGGAACTTGCAAAAATAGGTTCTTTGACAGCAAATGGATGCCGGGGAAAGTGGGATGTTTAGACAATAGGTGCAGGAGGGGGCCATTCGGCCCTTTGAGCCAGCACCGCCATTCAATGTGATCATGGCTGATCATTCTCAATCAGTACCCCATTCCTGCCTCCTCCCCATACCCCTTGACTCCGCTATCCTTAAGAGCTCTATCTAGCTCTCTCTTGAATGCATTCAGAGAATTGGCCTCCACTGCCTTCTGAGGCAGAGAATTCCACAGATTCACAAATCTCTGACTGAATTTTTTTTTCCTCATCTCAGTTCTAAATGGCCTACCCCTTATTCTTAAACTGTGGCCCCTTGTTCTGGACTCCCCCAACATTGGGAACATGTTTCCTGCCTCTAACGTGTCCAACCCCTTAATAACCTTATACGTTTCGATAAGATCTCCTCTCATCCTTCTAAATTCCAGTGTATACAAGCCTAGTCGCTCCAGTCTTTCAACATATGATAGTCCCGCCATTCCGTGAATTAACCTAGTAAACCTATGCTGCAAGCCCTCAATAGCAAGAATAAAAGTTTCTAAAAGTGTGATAGTTAAAGTTCAAAACGTGCACGTTCTTGTTAGAGTGAATGGCGAGGCAGGTAAGAGGAAGGAACCCTGGATGACGAGAGAAATTGAGGCACTGTTCAGGTAAAAGTAGGAGGTTTGGGTCAGGTATGGACAGCTGGGATCGTGTATCCCTGGAGGAGTGTAGGGGATTCTGGAGAGTACTTAAGAATGAAATCAAAGGGGGCAAAATGGAGGTATGAGATAGTTCTGGTGGATAAGTCAAGTCAAGTCAAGTCAAGTCAATTTTATTTGTATAGCACATTTAAAAACAACCCACGTTGACCAAAGTGCTGTACATCTGATTAGGTACTAAGGAAAAAAAATGAAACATACAGTAGCACGCAAACAGTTCACAGCGCCTCCTCAATGAGCCTCAAACGCTAGGGAGTAGAAATAGGTTTTGAGCCTGGACTTAAAGGAGTCGATGGAGGGGGCAGTTCTGATGGGGAGAGGGATGCTGTTCCACAGTCTAGGAGCTGCAACCGCAAAAGCGCGGTCACCCCTGAGCTTAAGCCTAGACCGCGGGATAGTGAGTAGCCCCAAGTCGGCCGATCTGAGGGACCTGGAGTTAGAGAGGGGGGGTTAGAAGATTTTTGATGTAGGGGGGGGAATGTCCATTTAGGGCTTTATATGTGAATAGGAGGAGCTTGAAGTTGATTCTGTACCGTACAGGGAGCCAGTGGAGAGAGGCCAGAATCGGGGTGATGTGGTCCCTTTTACGGGTACCCGTCAGGAGTCTCGCTGCGGCGTTTTGGACCAGTTGCAGGCGGGACAGGGAAGATTGGCTGATCCCAGTGTATAGGGAGTTGCAGTAGTCTAGGCGGGAGGAAATGAAAGCGTGAATGATTTTTTCTGTGTCGTCGAATTGGAGGAAAGGTTTGATTTTAGCTATGGTACGAAGTTGGAAGAAGCTGGCTTTTACCACAGCGTTGACTTGCAGAGGCCCAGAAGCGGTTGGAGGCGGTTGGAGGCGGTTGGAGGCGGTTGGAGGCGGTTGGAGGCGGTTGGAGGCGGTTGGAGGCGGTTGGAGGCGGTTGGAGCGGGGGATAAAAACGTTCCCACACACTTTAAAAGAAGTGTTCTGGAGGAAGCCGCTGATTGGTGGAAGCGGACTAGAGGAAGCAGCTGATTGGGCGTTGTAATTCTGCTTTTTATTCGTACTTTTAGTTAAGGGTTCGGTGAGTTCAGGGTTCAGGAAGTTAAGGGTTCAGTGAGTTAAGGGTTCAGTGCTTTTTAGTAAAGGTACAGTTTAAAGGATTAAGAGGGATTTGATTTAATTTGGGGGTAAGACATGTCAGATGAGATCGGCCCCGTGGATTGCTCATCCTGCAACATGTGGGAGATCAGGGATATTGTCGGTGTCCCTGATGACTACGTGTGCAGGAAGTGTGTCCAGCTGCAGCTCCTGGCAAACTGCATTGAACGGTTGGTGCTGCGGTTGGACTCATTCTGGAGCATCCACGAGGCTGAGAAGGTCGTGGATAGCACGTATAGTGAGTTGGCCACACCACAGGTAAAAGATAAGCGGACAGAAAGGAAACGGGTGGCCACTAGCCAGCGTAGCAGTAGGCAGGTAATGCAGGAGTCCCCTGCGGTCATCTCCCTCCTAAACAGATATGCCATTTTGGATACTGTTGGGGGAGATGCCTCATCAGGGGAAGGCAGCAGCAGCCAAGTTCATGGCACCGTGGGTGGCTCTGCGGCAAAAGAGGGGAGGAAAAAGAGTGGAAGGGCTATGGTGATAGGGGATTTAATTGTAAGGGGAATAGATAGGCGTTTCTGCGGCCGCAAACGAGACTCCAGGATGGTATGTTGCCTCCCTGGTGCAAGGGTCAGGGATATCTCTGAGCGGCTGCAGGACATTCTGAAGGGGGAGGGTGAGCAGCCAGTTGTCGTGGTGCACGTTGGCACCAACGATTTAGGTAAAAAACGGGATGAGGTCCTACAAGGTGAATTTAGAGAGCTAGGAGATAAACTAAAAAGTAGGACCTCAAAGGTAATAATCTCTGGATTACTACCAGTGCCACGTGCTAGTCAGAGTAGGAATAGGAGGATATTTCATATGAATACGTGGCTTGAAAAATGGTGCAAGGGGGAGGGATTCAAATTTTTAGGACATTGGAACCAGTTCTGGGAGAGGTGGGACCAGTACAAACAGGACGGTCTGCACCTGAGCTGGAATGGAACCAATATCCTAGGGGGAGTGTTTGCTAGTGCTGTCGGGGAGGATTTAAACTAATGTGGCAGGGGGATGGGAGCTGGAGCAGAGAGACAGAGAGGTGTAAAATGAGGGTAGAAGCAACAGGTAGCAAGGTGAAAAGTAAAAGTGGCAGGCAGACAAATCCAGGGCAAAAATCAAAAAGGGCCACTTTTCAACATAATCGTACAAGGGGTAAGAGAGTTGTAAAAACAAGCCTGAAGGCTTTGTGTCTCAATGCAAGGAGTATACGTAATAAGGTGGATGAATTAAATGTGGAGATAGTTATTAATGATTATGATATAGTTGGGATTACGGAGACATGGCTCCAGGGTGACCAAGGCTGGGAGCTAAACATCCAGGGATATTCTATATTCAGGCGGGATAGACAGAAAGGAAAAGGAGGTGGGGTAGCGTTACTGGTTAGAGAGGAGATTAAAGCAGTGGAAAGGAAGGACATTAGCTTGGAGGAAGTGGAATCGATATGGGTAGAGCTACGAAACACTAAGGGGCAGAAAACGCTAGTGGGAGTTGTGTACAGGCCACCTAACAGCAGTAGGGAGGTTGGGGATGGCATCAAGCAGGAAATTAAAAATGCATGCACTAAAGGCGCAGCAGTTATAATGGGTGACTTCAATCTACATATAGATTGGGTGAACCAAACTGGCAGGGGTGCTGAGGAAGAGGATTTCTTGGAATGTTTGAGAGATGGTTTTCTAAACCAACATGTCGAGGAACCAACGAGAGAACAGGCCATTCTAGACTGGGTATTGAGTAATGAGGAAGGGTTAGTTAGCAGTCTTGTTGTGCGAGGCCCCTTGGGCAAGAGTGATCATAATATGGTAGAGTTCTTCATTAGGATGGAGAGTGACAAAGTCGATACAGAAATAAGTGTTCTGAACTTAAAGAAAGGTAACTTTGAGGGTATGAGGCGTGAATTGTCCGAGATAGACTGGCGATTGATGCTGAAAGGGTTGACGGTGGACATGCAATGGAAGGCATTTAAAGGTCACATGGATGAACTACAACAAGTGTTCATCCCAGTTTGGCAAAAGAACAAACCAGGAAAGGTAGTGCATCCGTGGCTAACAAGGGAAATCAAGGATAGTATTAAAACAAAAGATGAAGCATACAGATTAGCCAGAAAAAGTAGCATACCAGAGGACTGGGAGAAATTCAGAGTCCAGCAGAGGAGGACAAAGGGCTTAATTAGGAAAGGGAAAATAGATTATGAGGGAAAACTGGCAAGGAACATAAAAACTGACTGCAAAAGCTTTTATAGATATGTCAAGAGAAAAAGATTAGTTAAGGCAAATGTAGGTCCCTTGCAGTCGGAAACAGGTGAATTGATCATAGGGAACAAGGAGATGGCAGACCAATTGAACAAATACTTTGGTTCTGTCTTCACTAAGGAAGACATAAACCGTCTGCCGGAAATAGCGGGGGACCGGGGGTCTAAAGAGATGGAGGAACTGAGGGAAATCCAGGTTAGTCGGGAAGTGGTGTTAGGTAAATTAAATGGATTAAAGGCAGATAAATCCCCAGGGCCAGATAGGCTGCATCCCAGAGTGCTTAAGGAAGTAGCCTCAGAAATAGTGGATGCATTAGTGATAATTTTTCAAAACTCTTTAGATTCTGGAGTAGTTCCTGAGGACTGGAGGGTAGCTAATGTAATCCCACTTTTTAAAAAGGGAGGGGGAGAGAAAACGGGGAATTATAGACCAGTTAGCCTAACATCGGTAGTGGGGAAAATGCTAGAGTCAGTTATTAAAGATGTGATAGCATTACATTTGGAAAGTGGTGAAATCATCGGACAAAGTCAGCATGGATTTACCAAAGGCAAATCATGTCTGACGAATCTTATAGAATTTTTCGAGGATGTAACTAGTAGAGTGGATAAGGGAGAACCAGTCGATGTGTTATATCTGGACTTTCAGAAGGCCTTCGACAAGGTCCCACATAGGAGATTGGTGTACAAACTTAAAGCACACAGTATTGAGGGTTCAGTGTTGAGGTGGATAGAAAATTGGTTGGCGGACAGGAAGCAAAGAGTAGGAATAAACGGGTCCTTTTCGGAATGGCAGGCAGTGACTAGTGGGGTACTGCAAGGCTCAGTGCTGGGACCCCAGTTATTTACAGTGTATATTAATGATTTGGACGAGGGAATTGAATGCAACATCTCTAAGTTTGCGGATGACACGAAGCTGGGTGGCAGTGTTAGCTGCGAGGAGGATGCTAGGAGGCTGCAGAGTGACTTGGATAGATTAGGCGAGTGGGCAAATGCATGGCAGATGCAATATAATGTGGATAAATGTGAGGTTATCCACTTTGGCGGCAAGAACAGGAAAGCAGAGTATTACCTGAATGGTGACCGATTGGGACAAGGGGAGATGCAACGTGACCTGGGTGTCATGGTGCACCAGTCATTGAAAGCAAGCATGCAGGTGCAGCAGGCAGTGAAGAAAGCGAATGGTATGTTGGCATTCATAGCAAGAGGATTTGAGTTTAGGAGCAGGGAGGTTCTGCTGCAGTTGTACAGGGCCTTGGTGAGACCGCACCTGGAGTATTGTGTGCAGTTTTGGTCTCCTAACCTGAGGAAAGACGTTCTTGCCTTGGAGGAAGTACAGAGAAGGTTCACCAGATTGATCCCTGGGATGGCGGGACTTACATATGAGGAAAGACTAGATAGACTGGGCTTGTACTCGTTGGAATTTAGAAGACTGAGGGGGGATCTTATAGAAACATATAAAATTCTTAAGGGGTTGGAGAGGCTAGATGCGGGAAGATTGTTCCCGATGTTGGGGGAGTCCAGAACCAGGGGTCACAGCTTAAGGATAAGGGGGAAGTCTTTTAGGACCGAGATGAGAAAACATTTCTTCACACAGAGAGTGGTGAGTCTGTGGAATTCTCTGCCACAGAAGGTAGTTGAGGCCAGTTCATTGGCTATATTTAAGAGGGAGTTAGATGTGGCCCTTTTTGCTAAAGGGATCAGGGGGTATGGAGAGAAGGCAGGTACAGGCTACTGAGCTGAATGATCAGCCATGATCATATTGAATGGCGGTGCAGGCTCGAAGGGCCGAATGGCCTACTCCTGCACCTATTTTCTATGTTTCTATGTTTCTATGTAATGCAGAGTCAAATATCATGCTGAGGTTTTTGACATGCGGTTTGACTAGGCAGGATAGACTTCCAAGACTGCCTGTTATCGATTTGATGGAGTCGGGGGGGCCGAATAGGATGACCTCAGACTTGCTCTCATTTAATTGGAGGAAGTTCTGTGCCATCCAACATTTTATGTCCTCAAGGCAGTGTAAGAGGCTGTTTAAATTTGACTGGTTGTTGGGTTTCAGGGGATAAGATTAAGGGAAATCTAAAGAGATTGTATGTGTATTAAAGGGAAAAGGATGACCAGATAGCGAAAAGGGCCGCTCAGAAACCAATGTGCGGAGCTGCAGAAAGTGAACAAGCTCCTCAATTAATATTTCTTCTCTATTTTTACCGTGGAGAATAACATGAAGACTTAGAAACTTGGGATAGTTAATGGCAGCAAAGTAGCTAACCAGTA
This sequence comes from Rhinoraja longicauda, assembly GCF_053455715.1. Taxonomy (NCBI): domain Eukaryota; kingdom Metazoa; phylum Chordata; class Chondrichthyes; order Rajiformes; family Arhynchobatidae; genus Rhinoraja; species Rhinoraja longicauda. Next base: position 12,431,313 of record NC_135968.1, read on the forward strand.
AAGCAGTAAAGCTGCTGCCTTACAACGCCTTGGAGTGCCAATGGAGTTCCCTCTGATCACCGGTCAGCTGTTCAGGCTGGTTCCATGTCATCCCACTTTCTCATCCACTCCCCACACAACATGGGCGACTTAACCTACAGAGGCCACCTAACCTACAAACCCGCACGTCTTTGGGATGGGGGAGGAAAATGGAGCACTCTCAGGAAACCCACGCGGTCACATGGGGAACGGGGGAACGTGGAAACTCCGCACAAACAGTACCCGAGGTCAGGACCGAACCGGTTTCTGGTGCTATGAGACAGTAGCTCTACCGGCTGTACCACTGTGCCACCCTAAAGTCCCCAACTGCAAACTATGGGTCAGTGATCCGAGCAATCCACCGACAGGGTTTTTTTATGGGATTTAGCAGCAAGCTAAAGATGCTCAGGACCTGCATAATCTGAAAAAGATGCTAAAAAGGAAATGTTATCTAATGAAGGCATTTGCATGAAGCCACAGAAGGCTGTGGAGGCCAGGTCGTTGGGTATTTTTAAAGCGGAGATTGACAGATTCTTGATTAGTAAGGGTGTCAAAGGTTATGGGGAGCAAGCTGGAGAATGGGGTTGAGAGGGAAAGATAGATCAGCTATGATTGAATGGCGGAGTAGATTTGATGGGCCGAATAGCCTAATCTGCTCCTCTGACTTATGAACTTATGAAGATAACTTATGAAGCTGTTATCAGGCAACTGAATCATCCTACCACAACCAGAGGGCTGTGCTGAACTACTATCTACCTCTTTGATGACCCTCGGACTATCCTTAATTGGAATTTGCTGGCTTTACCTTGCACTATATGTTATTCTCTTGTCATGTATCTGTACACTGTAAATGGCTCGATTGTAATCATGTATTGTCTTTCTGCTGACTGGTTAGCACGCAACAAAAGCTTTTCTCTGCACCTCGGTACACGTAAACTAAAAACGAATATCCTGAACAGAGCAAAATCCTCGAGTGTGCTGGACATTAAGAATAGATTCTTGTATGTTGTGCTCAATAGGGGACAGTCACTAACAACAACCTTTAACAACCTTTAACACATCCTTTGGAAGATCCTTTGGGATCAGTGCTGCAGTCCAAGAATTTTACAACAACAGCTGGATAAGGAACAACAGCTGGATACAGGCACAGAGAGCAAAAGGGTTGTGCATTGATGGAGTAGGATAGAGGAGCCAGCCAGAGGAGGAGCCAGCGCTGCCCTCGCAGCTGCGGCTTGCCTGCAGTCCGTTGTCTTTTGTGTTTTTTGTTGTTTCTGTCTTAATTGTAGTTTAAATATGATGTAGTGTTTGTGGTTGTGTGTTATGTGGGGGGGTGGGGGGGGGGTGGGAACTGTAAAAGTGTCTCTCCCGACCTTTGTTTCTGTGTCGAGTCTCCATTCCCGCTGCGGCCTACCACCGGCCATGCACCTGGAGCTGGCAGGCTCCGGCTGGAACCACTCTGGTTCGCAGAGCCCACGGCCTGGACTCACCACCTGCGGCGCTGGCTGCCTTCGGATGCTGCGGGAGCGGCTGCGACTCGTCTCCGGAGGCTTCGGCCGCGGGCCGCCTGGATGTCGGAAGCCCGCAGGCCCCTGGGTGGGGGCCGACATCGGGAGCTCCGGCAGTGGCAGCGGCAGCGGCAGCGGCAGCGGCAGCGGCAGCGTCTTCGCCCGCCCCGAATCGCGGGGCTTGGGTCGGCCCGCCGCGGACCTTACACCGTCCGGCGCGGCCTGAAATAGGCCGCGGGATTTTCTCCGCCCGGCGGGAGCTTCAATGTCGGGAGCCCCGACCGCCCCGACGTGGCAACTCCAACAGCCTGACCGTGGGAGAAGGCGGCAGGGAAGAGAAAAAGACATTCTGGCCTTCCATCACAGTGAGGAGGTGACTGGAGGGGACTCACTGTGAAGGATGTTTCTTTTGCTTGGTGTTGGTTATGATTGTATGTGTTATTGCATTTTTATTGATTATTCTTATTGGTCTTATTGTTGAACTGCGGGTAATGTTTAATTTCACTGCACATTTATGTGTATGTGACAAATAAATTGACTATTGACTATTGACTGTTGTGTAATTCTCCCTTGTAATCTTAGATATGGGGAGGACCTCATAGGACTGGAGGGTTTCAGAGCTGAACCCTGATTTCGTTTTAGTTTAGTTTAGAGATACAGAGCGGCCCACAGAGTCCGCGCCGACCAGTGATCCCCGCACATTAACACATTCCTACACACACTAGGGACAATTTTAAATTTATACCAAGCCAATTAACCTTCAAACCTGCACGTCTTTGGAGTGTGGGAGGAAACCAAAGATCTCGGAGAATACCCACGGGAAGAACTCCATACAAACAGCACCCGTAGATAGGATCGAACCTGGGTCTTCAGGGCAGCAAGAGCTGTTAGGCAGCAACTCTACTGCTGCGCCACGCTGTTCTAAATAGGTTCAGATACGCCTCTGATCTGATATCAATGCTGGGGAAACACATAGGAAGACCGGCCTAAGCCAAAACTTAATTGTTACTTGGCATAAATAAGTTGGAGTCAGCAGAAATTTGTTAAGACAAGTTGTATTTAACTAGATTGAGTGGGATTTGTGATGTGGTAATGGAGAGAGTAGATAGAGGGTGTGTGGTTGAAGTCACGAGCATGGATCTTCAAAAATCGTTTCATAAGGTGCCATAAAGCCAGATTATTTGTAAAATTACAACTCTTGGGATTAAAGCCAGAATGGCAAAGTAATTCTGAAATTGGCTAAAGACCAAAACCAGAGAGTAATAATGAACAGTTGTTTTTCGTACTGGAGAGAACAGTACAGTGTTTGATTAAAAGTCAATGTTGGAATCGTTGCTCCCTTCGATATATATTAATAACCTCTAGTTGAGTACATCAGGCATAATTTCAAAGTTTAGATTTGACAAAAATACAGGAACATTGCAAGCAATTAGAATGATGGGTACGGACTTCAGCAGAACAAAAACTGCTGGAATAAATAAGGGGAAGGAATGTAGTGTTGGGGTTATGATGAGCTCAGCCTTGTTCTAATTGAGTGGCTGGGGAGATTCCAGAGCACTAGTGGTCTACTCCTGCTCCTAATCAATGTGCGCTCTTGGTCAAATTGCACAAATTTCTGCTGACTCTAACTTATTTATGCCAAGTAAGGCATGGCAGTGTGTGGAGATTCACTTTGGGGAAGAATGAGAAAATGGTACAATTTGAAATGGGGACACAGGAACAGAGATCCAGGGACCTATGGGAATGGGTTTCTAAAGACCGCACATTCGAAAGACTGCCCCGACGCGGGAGCTTCGACCGCCGGGTGTGGGAGCTTCGATCGCCCCGACTATGGATGGTTCAACTGCCCCGACCGCAGGAGAATAAAAAAGGAAGAGGCTTGGACTTTATTGCCTTCCATCACAGTGAGGAATGTGGGGAATCCGCTGCGGTGGATGTTTATGTTAACTATTATGTAGTTGTGTGTCTTGTTGCTTTTTTTTTAGTATGGGCTGTGTGGTAATTCGATTTCACTGTACCTTAATTGGTACATATGACAATAAACTGACCTTGAAACCTTGAAACCATGAAACCTTGAAACTGGAAAGAGAGCAAAAAAGATTTACAAGGTTGTTACCAGGACTTGATGGCCTGAGTTGACAGGAAAGGTTGAGTAGGCTGGGTATAAGAGACTGATGAGTGATCTTATAGAGATTTATAAAATCATGAAGGGCATAGATAAAGTGAATGCAGGCTGTCTTTTACCCAGGGAAGGGGTAGTTTTAAGATGAGAGGGGGAAGTTTTAAAAGGGACCTGATTGATAACATCTTCATACCTTAGACGGTATATGGAATGAACTATCAGTGGAAGTAATTGAGGCAAGTAAAATAACAAAATTTAAAGAACATTCAGTCAGGTACATGGATAGGAAAGGCTGAGTGCCATGGGTCAAACGCAGACAAATGGGACTAGATTTGATGGATATCTTGGTTGGCATGTATGAGTTGGACTGAAGGGCCTGTTTCTGTGTTCTATGACTCAAATGAAAACACAATCCCAAGCTTTTGGATCAATGAGCTTTTATTGACATAAAACAAATAAATGAACGGTAAACCATGTAACAATAGAGTAATAATATCCATACGTTCCTTGTTATATAAAAATACAATTTCCAGCTTAATGAGCTGACCCTTCCATGTGGATATGGGCATGGCAATGTTACTGGATCAGAACTCTTCAATTAAACCTGAGTTTGAAATTCAACCATAGTATCTGAGGATTTCAAATTAGTGTGAAATACATCTGGAGCATGGGTATCTGAAAACGTGACCATGGAACTGTGAGATTGTCATAAAGGTCCAGAGGCTCCAAAGTTGGAGTATGGTGTGCAGTTCTGGTCGCCAAATTATAGGAAGGATGTCGACAAAATGGAGAGGGTACAGAGGAGATTTACTAGAATGTTGCCTGGGTTTCAGCACTTAGGCTACAGAGAGAGGTTGAACAGGTTGGGTCTTTATTCTTTGGAGCGTAGAAGGTTGAGGGGGGACTTGATAGAGGTTTTTAAAATTTTGAGAGGGACGGACAGAGTTGACGTGGGTAGGCTTTTCCCTTTGAGAGTGGGGAAGATTCCAACAAGGGGACATAGCTTCAGAATTGAGGGACAAAGGTTTAGGGGTAACATGAGGGGGAACTTCTTTACTCAGAGGGTTGTGGCTGTATGGAATGGGCTTCCGGTGGAAGTGGTGGAGGCTGGCTCGATTTTATTATTTAAGAGTAAATTGGATAGGTATATGGATAGGAGGGGATTGGAGGGTTATGGTCTGAGTGCAGGTAGATGAGACTAGGTCAGGGAGAATGGTCGGCGTGGACTGGTAGGGCCGGACAGGCCTGTTTCCATGCTGTAGTTGTTATATGTTATATATGTTAAAGTTGCAGGGATCAATGAGCAAGGAGGAAAAGCACTGACGGCCAAGGATCCATGGTCTCCAGGTTATCAGACGCTGCTAACTTAACCTAAAATCTCACATTTGGTGGGGGATGTTCCTCGGGAAGCCACAGGCAAGGAGGTTGAGATCTTGTCCTTAGGTTAGCAGGAGAGTTGGAGGGGTGTGTGTCTAGATGTTGGAGGAAGCTGTGATCATGGGATCTCAATTGACAGTGGGGAGAGGCCTTTGATGTTGAGGGGTGAGGGGCTCTGAAGGCATGGAGAAGATCTACTTGATAAGCTAGAGTCTGAGGTGGGGGAATAGTTGTGGTGTAACCACACCACTGATCTGGGGGAAGGGTTCGACAACAGACCCTGAGCAAAGTGGACAATCCCCTGGCAATGAGGAGGGCAGGTTCTCGGCTTCTCCTGACGCACAAAAAGGGCTGTGACAGAATCAGTCTCTTCCACAATATTGTCCTTGAGTCTGCTTAGCTCCCCACACTGCCCCCGGCAAGGATTATACCTCTTAAATAGTTAATAGACAATAGACAATAGGTGCAGGAGTAGGCCATTCAGCCCTTCGAGCCAGCACCGCCATTCAATGCGATCATGGCTGATCACTCTCAGTCAGTACCCCGTTCCTGCCTTCTCCCCATACCCCCTCACTCCGCTATCCTTAAGAGCTCTATCCAGCTCTCTCTTGAAAGCATCCAACGAACTGGCCTCCACTGCCTTCTGAGGCAGAGAATTCCACACCTTCACCACTCTCTGACTGAAAAAGTTCTTCCTCATCTCCGTTCTAAATGGCCTATCCCTTATTCTTAAACTGTGGCCCCTTGTTCTGGACTCCCCCAACATTGGGAACATGTTTCCTGCCTCTAATGTGTCCAATCCCCTAATTATCTTATATGTTTCAATAAGATCCCTCCTCATCCTTCTAAATTCCAGTGTATACAAGCCCAATCGCTCCAGCCTTTCAACATACGACAGTCCCGCCATTCCGGGAATTAACCTAGTGAACCTACGCTGCACGCCCTCCATAGCAAGAATATCCTTCCTCAAATTTGGAGACCAAAACTGCACACAGTACTCCAGGTGCGGTCTCACCAGGGCCCGGTACAACTGTAGAAGGACCTCTTTGCTCCTATACTCAACTCCTCTTGTTATGAAGGCCAACATTCCATTGGCTTTCTTCACTGCCTGCTGTACCTGCATGCTTCCTTTCATTGACTGATGCACTAGGACACCCAGATCTCGTTGAACTCCCCCTCCTCCTAACTTAATATGCACTATAATATTTAAATGACCAATCCACTTCTTGGAAGAAGTAAATTATTGACTACCCCTAATCTGCTGAAGCCAGAAATGATCTGATGATCCGAGTTGGGCTTGTGGTTTTGCAAATTATAATTGCACAAGCAACTCCATCCCAACTATTTTGGAGGTTGAAGTTATCCCATGTTGTCCACCAATGCCTGTTAGGGAAATGAACACCTTGATTTGACCAGTCACAGGTCAACATGTCTGACCTTCTCAGCAGATGAGCAAAGTCATTTGAACCTGACAGTGGTTCAAGAGAAAAGCTCATCATCACCACCTGAGGTCCAGTAGAGATGGATAATAAATTATGGCCTTCCTGAAGATTGTGTCTAAAATCCTTGGGTTTTATTAATGATTGGTGAAGAATAGAACTAGCAGCTCAACTGAGTCTGAACAAATATTTAAAAGAAAGAGAAAGACAATGTGTGTAGACATAAAGAACTGTAGATGCTGGTTTACAAAAGAAAGACACAAAATGCTGGAGTCAATGGGCCAGGCAGCATCTCTGGAGAACACGGACAGATAAGGTTTTGGGTCGGGACACTACTTCAGACTGATTGTGGTTGGGAGGGGTGGGGGAGAATGCTGGAAGAGAGATGGGGGCAGGACAAAGTCTGCCAAGTGATAGGTGGATACAGGTGGGTAGATTGGCAGACGGTTGGACAAAAGCCATAGATGAAAGAATGTGAGATAAGACTGCAAGAAGCGCAAATTGTGAAGCCAGTGGTATGCCCAACCATACACAGTTTAACACATACTTATGCTCCAAAAGCACATTTCACTTGAATACAAAACGATATTTTTGGCACTGAGCCCAAAACGAGTTCACTAGCTCATTGTTCCATTGCTTTTTTATCAAATGGTTTTTTGGTCACAAAAAAGTTGCAATGTCTGGTTTGTTCTGCACAGATTGCACACAGTGCCAGTGCAAAGGATACACTGTGCATTCTGGAGCACTCACAGAACACACACACACACCCTGTTATCAATTAACAAGCACGTTTCCATCTAATCACTGCACTGCAGCAACAGTGTGCGAATTCATGGAATTTGACATTTATTCAGCCAAGCAGTAATTCAAGTCTGTATCTTTCTATTTTATGTGTTCAATACGAGTAATCTGCAGCGTGCATGAAAAGTTACATTTATCACTTTTTCCCCTTGATTTCTTACAAAGAAATAACAATACTAAATTTAAAAGAAACATTTAAATGACGCACATTAAGGAGGACTTTTGATATTTACGAAAACACGATAAAACATATATATTGGTAAGTATTTTCCATTATAATAGGCATCGGCTCTGGTTCAACAGGTAGTTATGTTGGAGATACAAAACAAAACAACAGATAATGGAATCTTGAGCAAAAAACAAAGTGCTGGAGAAACTCAGCTGGTCAGGCTGCATCTGGGGAGGAAATGGACAGGCGATGTTTCAAGTCACGGTCCTTCTTCAGACCAATGGGGTTATTGTGTAGCTGTGACAGTCATGGGTTCAAGCCCCATTCTAAAGACTTAAACACATATCCAATATTGAAGTTTCCAGTGCAATTTTGAGAGACTACTTACTACATCAGGTAAAGAAGTTATGTTCAGAATAATGCTTTTAAACTCTCCTGCAGATGTAAGTGGTAACAAATTAAGGAAGAGCAGAGAGATTACCCTGATGCAAATGATGCCTAATTTGTTAAAATTCTCAATTCGGGCACACAAATCAGCTGTTACATTCTCTATAGTAACAGTTCACTAATAGTGATCAGCTTTGGACTTCCTAAGGGTGACTTTGCCTTGAAAATGTATTTTCTCTTGCTTTGAATGAGCAGAAAAAGGCAGCAGAGATTCAGAGTTGCAAAGGGATAGGTTCTAATGCTGTGCTGTCAAAGAGAGGCTTCACAAGGAAGCACAGAGGAATGGAGTTACGCCAATCTCGGTCTATCTCTAAATCATGAAGTCACATGCTGAAGAAGCATTCCTTAAAATGAACAAGCAAGAAACCTTGGAGCTGTGCCTTCTGGCTCTTCCTTCCCTGGCACATGAGCAAGCAAATTTGCTAATTCCAACAAGCAGCTTTGTATCTCAACCAAGTGGACATATTCATTTCTAATGGCGCTGGCGAGACCTTGCAAGTCCATGTCCGTTCAGCCTATCTCTGCCCCAGCCAGAAGCACCTACTACTCAGCGACGTCGTCCATCTCAATAGGAGTAGAAGCAACGTTGGTCTTCTGGCTTTCCCTCCGCTGGGGATGACGTAGTTCTAAATATATGACAACCAGCCGATAGATCTGCAGTATCAACACCAAGCTATTCTTCATCGTGAAGAACAATAACATCTGGTGATTTATTTTCCGACTTAGCATTAAGAACAATCGGAAGGCAAGGAAAGGTCCATCTTGTATAAATATGGATATGAATATGTTCCAGAGGTCTCCGCTGTATTTGTACAGCTGTGCTTTCCATACCGGGGTGTGATGTTGTGGAAGTTCTGCATCTTCCCTCTGCTGTACTGGAATTTAACGAGCAGCATGGAACAGTTTAGTAGCCAATGTGCAATTTTGTACATAAGAATATCACCTTTTCCTTTGGAGAACAAGGTGAAATAGCAAGATGATTACAGGCTAACTGCCCAACAGGCCGTAATATCAATGTAACTCCGGTAGCTATCACTATATAGCCCAAAACAGGACACAAAGTGCTGGAGTAACTCAGCGGGTCAAGCAACATCACTGCCTCAACAAATCCCCATTACATCTCACTGCACGAACCATTGCAATAGAAAATAAGCATCCGTTACCCCTCATTCCATGAATCAACGTCATGAATCAACACCGATCCTCGCTCCATGAATCAACGTCATCTCCATGAATCATACATCACCCCGTCCCCAACTGTCTTTCACAAACAAAATGGTGTACACAGCAAGCTGCCTTCACACATAACCCCATAAAACAACACGGTGTGGCGACTCCTAAGAGTTAGGCCACTCCTTGGCCGAACCCTCGGCACTGAGACTGACAGGGTCTGGGCACTGCCCAGTCCATGGGCTTTTTCCAGCAGGGGTTGTGGAGAGAGAGGAGAGTGAACATGTGTGCTGGCAGCTTGCTGTGTCAATAAAGCCATCCCGACTGGACTAACCTGGCGTCTAGCCTTATTTCGGACTGAACCGATCGCTCCCACTTCATGAGCACAAAGAAAGCTTCCGACACACCTCCATCCATGAGCAGATACTGTTGTGATATTGCAGGGACTACTTTGCTGTAGCACAAGGACTACTTTGTTTGCCTGTGTAGTAACATGTATATAAGGGAATGAGGTGATTAGGTGGCCACTCTGGTTCCAGGTGGCCACGGAATAAAGAGCCTGGAGTTAAGCTCCAGCATTGTAACCTTTTACACACGTGTACTTGTGGTCCGTCCAGAGTCATAACAAAGGTACAACAGATACCGGACCACGAAGTACAACAGATACCAACAAACATAGCCTTCACCTCAGATAGGCACAAAAAGTTGGAGCAACTCAGCGTGGTCGGACAGCATCTCAGGAGAAAAGGAATAGATGACGTTTCGGGTTGAGACCCTTCTTCAGACTCTCGGTGTAAACTAGCCTTTACCTCGGCTCATTTGAGGAAATAACACTTCATAAAACAATTCTAGTCACACCTCACTCCGTGAACCAATGCCACAAAAAGAAACTACACCACCCCTCACATCATGAAACAACACTGCACGAAACAGCTCTGTCACACTTCACTCCATAAAACATCATCTGACAAATTTCTATCACATCTTAAGCCAAAAACCACCACAAAAAAACAATTCTCCATCATGGATTCCAGCCCACCTCATTCCCTGAATCAACAACAAACAAGGCAATGCTGTCATAGTCTTCTCCGTGAAACATCGACACAAAAAAACATGCCTCAGTCACATCTCACTTAAAACACGAGACGAGTCTCTGTCACAGCTTACTACATGAAGCACCTCCAAAAGCAATGATTTCTAACACACGTTTAAAATACAATACAATATATCTTTATTGTCATTGTACAGGGGTACAATGAGATTGGGAACCATATCTGACAGTTGCCTCCATTAACATTGACAAAATATTATAATTTCCCAATTCCTTAGGGCATAGAAGGAAGCCATTTTGTCCCATTGAGTCTATGCTGGTTCATGCACAATCCCCTTCTCTCACTTATTTTCCCTGTAACCTACAGTATTCTCCTCTCCCACCAACTCCCCGTCAAATTCTATCCTTCACTTATACACCAGTGACAAATTGCAGTGGTCTTTGGGAGGAAATTCCAGCACACGGAAGAAACCCAAGCAACTTAGGTACAAGGACAGGGTGCAAAAGAGATCAGGATTGAACCTAGGTTTTGCAGGAGCTGTAAGGCAGCAGGTCTTCCAAACATGCCACTGTGCTGCCCTAACAAGGGAACAGAAAGCACTGTTAAGATTTACCTGTAAGGTCCAAGGGAAATTGCAGCATACTCCATGTCCATAGAGCCAGAATGGCATAGACCAGCTCAAGACAGCACCTGAAATCAGCAACACATCCACTTAGTCAATGATGTACAACTCGAACGACACCAATAAGAACATAGAACATACTGTAGAACAGTACGGCACAAGAACAGACCCTTTGGCCCACAATGTCTGTGCCAAACATGATGCCAAGCCCATCACTTATCTGCCTGCACATAACACATCTCCATTCCCTGCCTGTTCATATGCCTATCTAAAATTCTTCCAAATGCCACTAACAGATCTGCTTCAATCGCTACCTCTGGCAGCACATTCCATGCACTCACCACCCTCTGTGTAAAAAACCTGCCTTGCACATCTACTTTAAATGTTGCCCCTTTTACTTTAAAGCTATGCCAACCAGCATTTGATTTTTCCGTTGTGAGATAAAGATTCTGACTGTCTACCGTATCTAAGCCCCTCATAATTGTATATACCTCTATTAGGTCTCCACGCAACGTCTGGCGTTCCAGAGGAAACAATCCAAGTCCGTCCAACCTCTCCCTATATCTAATACCCACTAATCCAGACATCATTCTGGTCAACCTTCTCTTCACCTTTCCTTCCTGGAGAGAGGCAACCAGAACTGCACACAATAATCCAAAAGTGGCCTAACCAAAGTCCTATGAAGTTTGCTGTAATTTCCTGCTAAAAACCACTGAGTATAAGACTTCCTGAGTCTTATACTCAATGCCCTGACTTATGAATGCAAGCATACCATATACCTTCTTTACCACTCTATATACCTATCAGGGAGTTATGGACTTGGACCCCAAGATTCCTCAGCACTGTTAAACGGATCAATGCTGTTAAAGGTCATTTGACCTCCAATAGTGCAACACCTCACACTTGCTCAGAATAAGCTCTACCTGCCATTTCTCTGTCCTGTTCTGTAGCTGATTCATATCCTGCTGTATACTTTGTCAGCCTTCCTCATCGTCTGTGACCGCAGCAATCTTGGAGTCAGCTGCAAACTTACTAACCACCCCGTCTATGTTTAGGCCCTCGTCGTTTACGGTTTATACGTCACAAACAGCATGAGTTCCTTCCTCCTTTCTTTCTCTTAAAGGCCCTGTTTGATTCTAGCCTCTTAAATCTTACATGCATTTCTTCTTTCTTTTTGGCCAAATTTGCAACCTCTCAAGTCATCCAAGATTCCCTTACTTTGCCATCCCTATCCCTCCTCCTTACCGGAACATGTCAGTGCTGAACATCGATCATTTGGCCTTTACAAAAACAAACGTCACCCGTCCCTTCTTTCCGGAGATGCTGCCTGTCCCGCTCACTGAGCTCAATCCAGCATTTTGGGCCGCATGTCAGATGTGGACTTTCCCAATAACAATTGCTCCCAATGTACACTCCCGAGCTCCTGTCTAATAACATTGTAGTTTGCCTTACTCCAATTTGGTACCTTCCCGCAAGGTCCAGCCTTCTCCCTATTCAAAACAATCTTAAAACTTATCGAGTTCTGATGTTATTTAGATCTGAGTATAAGCCCCACCTGACCCCAGTATGTGACTGTGTTTCGCTCTTAAACTCCAATATATCAGCTGCCGTCCCCACAAACATCAAAAGCAGCTGGGAGAGTTGGTCGCGGTTGACTCCGATTCCCAAAGGCAGTATCCATTTTCCGATGATAAGTACAATCAAGAGAGTCTGGTGTAGGCCCAGGATCCAGTCGACATTCTGAAAAATGTCCTAATGCAACAGGAAACGTGAGAAGAACACAAATGAAATAAGAATCAAAGGAATGCCACACACCGACAATTTTTAAGAATAATTAGAAACCAAGGTTACAAAGAATAGACTCAATATGCTGGAGTAACTCACTCACATGCTGCCTGTAGAAAGAAAGAATGGGTGACGTTTCTGATCGAGACCCTTCTTCAGACTGTATACTCCAGCATTTTGTGTCCACCTTTGATTTTAACCAGCATCTGCAGTTCCTCCCTTACAAAGAATAGAAATGTTTCTGCAGGTCTTTTCTATCAATATATATTTGTTGTGGTATTTCGTTGTTTACCGACAGAGGTAGACACAGGAAGAACAATAAAATCATATTGCTTTTTCATGCAGTAATAAGTGTAATGAAATTAAACAGAGATTTACCGGATTGCCTGTGAAACTGGAATTCTGGTTCCTTTCTGCAGCTGGACTTCCAGTTGGACGGATAACATACTGTAAAAGAATCATCCGTTAATTGTTTTGCAGCAAACAAAGGAAACTTTAATTTTAAAGTTTCTGCTGAAATATCATTATTCTGAGTTTTATTCTCTCATCAAAGTGCAGCCTGGCTCCAGTACCTGCCATTATTTCCACTTTTATCCTTGACTTCCAGGTTTAACTCCATGATCCCTGTGGGTGTTTGAGTGTGTAAGAGATCCAACAGATGAGGTACAGAAGCCAGTGATCACAGGGTTGGATGAAGGGATCCTTTAGCTGTAGTTTCCAGGTATTTGAAATCAGGCCGGAGAAACTCAGCTGATCAGACACCATCTCCGGAGAAAAGTAGGTGAATGCATTCAAGAGAGAGCTGGATAGAGCTCTTAAGGATAGCGGAGTCAGGGGGTATGGGGAGAAGGCAGGAACGGGGTACTGATTGAGAATGATCAACCATGATCACATTGAATGGCGGTGCTGGCTCAAAGGGCCGAATGGCCTCCTCCTGCACCTATTGTCTATTGTTTCAGGTCGTGACCTTTCAGAAGGAGGGTCTCAACCCAAAACCTTTTCTCCAGAGATGCTGTCTGACCTGCTGAGTTACTCCAGCTTTCTGTGTCTATCATCGGTCTGAACCAGCATCTGCATTTCCTTCCTGCACATACTCATTGCCTTGCCCTGTTTGCCTATTTACCCAACCAAACCACGTCTGCCTTCTCCATCTTTCCAACCATTAGTTTCATTTTCCTAGAAAATATCGGGCAATGGAAGTGCCTGGAGAGAGCCTGCACTTACTTATCCAGAGTCCTTGGGGAAGGTTTATTTACTCGGCCTGTGTGAAGCACAGTTATTAGATTTAAAGATATTTGCATTGGGCTGTAGACAATCGGGTTGGTGTTGGGGTTAAGCTGGTGATGTGTTAGCTGAGAAACCAGTGTCGGGGTTGAGATGTCAGGGCCTGGTTGAATTGTTGATCTTTGGATTGAGTTGGTGAACTCATAATTAGGTTGTAGATGTCTGCGTTGGATGACTGGATAGTATGTTGGATTACAGCATCTGGGACAGTGTTTTGGCTGATAATTTTGGATTGAGAGGCTGGTGTTTGGGTTGAGATGTTAGCTTTCGGGTAAATGATCTATGTTTGGGTGCAGTTCATTGTACTTGGGTTGTTTTTGTCAGCATCTGGGATTAGGTTTGCCAACTGTCCCGTATTAGCCGGGACATCACGTATATTGGGCTAAATTGGTTTGTCCCGTATGGGACCGCCCTTGTCCCGTTTTAGGCTCGGGGAGCGCTGTAGGCCCTGGCGGCCCAGAGAGTGTTGGCCCGGAGGCCCGAGCGTCGCCTGACAGAGGTTGCGTAACAACCCGCCTCTCGGCCCAGGCGGCCGACATTGGTGGAGCGGAAGCACGTGGTCGCTGGCTGGGTGACGTCACCTTGTGTCCCTTATTTGGGAGTGAGAAAGTTGGCAACCCTATCTAGGATAATATGCTGGTGTGTCTGTGTTTGAGTTGGGTTACTGGGTTACAGGTATCTGGGTTGAGGTGCCAATGCCTGGGTTACCTTACTGGGTTGAATTGCAGAGATTGAATTAAGCTGTTTAGGTTGCAGCAAGTATCTGGGTTATCTAGGTTGATTTGCAAAGGGATCTCAGGTTAACCCAATCATTTCTGGGATAATTCTCGTAAACCTGGGTTTCTGTGTTACATTGCATGACTCTCTGCTGATTGCAGATAACCGATTGGGCTCAGTTGCCATGGTTAAGATTAATTTGCTGGTGTCTGAGTAGTGTTGTTGATGTGTGGGTTGAGCTGTTGATATCTGATTTTGATTGCGGGAATGTATGTTAGATTGAAGGTATTGGGGTTACTTTCTAGATCTGGATTTGCATTGGCCGTGTTTGGCTAGAGTTCCAGTGCTTGGACTGGGTTGTCTGGTGTCTGGGTTGAGGGATCAATGCCTGAGTGAGCCTCTATTTCCTTAGGAATTCTATTAGGAACACTTACAGTGAAGCTTTGGGGCCGGAATAAATGACATCCAACAAACACGAGAACCTTCCTTTATTCACGGTTTATTCAAACCCATGTAACATCTTAACTTTGCTGCCCATTGATATTGGTTTTACTGGACCTCCTTGATGCCACACTCAGTGAAATGCTGCCTTGAACTCAAGAGCAGTCGATCTCACTTCGCCTCTGCAGTTCAGCTCTCTTGTCCATGTTTGCTTCAAGATTATAATGAGGTCTGGAGCCAAGTGGCCCAGGCAAAATCGAAATTGGACAAAGGTCAGGAAGTTGTTGACGACCAAGTGCCACTCGGTAGCACTATTGACAATGGCTTCCCTAACGTTTCTGATCATCAGTAATAGTCTGATTAGGTAGTGTTAAGTCAGATTGGGTTTGTCCTGCTTTCTGCGAACAAGACATAGCTGGATAATTATCAACATTATAGATTCCAGAGATGGAACAGTACTGGAAAACTCTGGAATTCCAGGTGTATTGTCTGGAATTCTCTGGAATTCTACAACTGTACCTGAGATATTGTCCGATCCTATAACCTTTGCACTCAGCTGTTCCTTGCCACCATGTGAGTGAATCAAATTGACTGAAGACAACGTTGCTATGGGTCTTCAGTTACATATATGCCAGGCTGGGAATGAATGGCTGAGCTCCTCCTCTGAAGGACATTAGTGAGCTAAAAGTGAGTTTTTACAATAACCCAACAGTGTTGTGATCAACTTAGCGAAGATAAGTGCTTGTTGCTTTCTTATGTTTCAGGTAATTAACTAAACTTGAATTCCCCAACAGCCAGGATGTTATTTAAATGTCACACAGATGGTAGTGAGTATATAGAATGAGCTGCCCGAGGAGGTACTTGAGGTAGGTACAATAACAACACATAAAAGGCATTTGGACTGGTACATGATAGGAAAGGTTTAAAGAGATATGGGTTAAACATGGGCAGGTGGGACTAGTGTAGATGGGGCACCTTGGTTGGCATAGGCAAGTTGGGCCGAAGGACTTGATTCCACGCTGTATAACTCTATCTCTAGATTATTGTTCCAAACCTATGGATTGCAAGTCTTGTTAGTCCACTGAAGCACAACCACATTACTGCAGTACTTGCTGGAATAATGATGAACCGTAATGTCTGCTCATTTCACAAGATGAGCTAAAGACAGAATAATGCCATGTTCTTTTGTGGCTTGTGGAATCTGGACAGGATGCAATTTCACAAACTGGATACAAGGGATTGCAGTGCGGTTGAGAACAGTTATGACTCAAATCAATCAAGAAAACAAAGAATGGACCGATGTACTGATTGGGGATATGGAAGCTCCTCTCAGGCTTTGCCTAACGAACCTCCGCGACGTCACTGGTTGCTGTCGTTGGTTTGCATGGTTGTGCAATATGCAAAATCTCTGCACCTGCTTGGTGTGTAGAAACATAGAAACATAGAAAATAGGTGCAGGAGTAGGCCATTCGGCCCTTCGAGCCTGCACCGCCATTCAATATGATCATGGCTGATCATCCAGCTCAGTAACCTGTACCTGCCTTCTCATCCATACCCCCTGATCCCTTTAGCCACAAGGGCCACATCTAACTCCCTCTTAAATATAGCCAATGAACTGGCCTCAACTACCTTCTGTGGCAGAGAATTCCACAGACTCACCACTCTCTGTGTGAAGAAATGTTTTCTCATCTCGGTCCTAAAAGACTTCCCCCTTATCCTTAAGCTGTGACCCCTGTAATCTCACCATTGATGCAGAAACCAAAATCACACTTCTAAGTATCCAATGGCATTTTTCACTACTCTTCTGTAGTTGTGTGGATGTCTAGGCTCATTGCTGAGATTGGAAGTGTCCTGGTGCAAGGTGCCAGGTAAGTCCAGTCTGGCCCTGGTTCCAGGATACATCACTGTAGGCAGTGTAAGCAGCAGTGCGATCTCTTTCAGGATGGAGGTGTCATTTATGTTGCTTGCAAGAACAGCTCAGGAAAGTCATCTCATGATCCACAACAGGTTGCATAACGAAGGAGTGGAAGCCTTTCCCATGTAGGTAAATGTCCAAATGCTTCATGATTAGTACTATAAGTGCATGGATGCAGTCAATGGATCTCAGGGTAATGGTAAATCCTGGTACCCGATATCAGCTGTTCCACAAGATATCGAAGTAGTTGAAATGATTTATTCGTGTATGCAGTGAGCAGTAAATTGAGAATTGATTGGAGTTATCGTGTAGCAAGGAGGTTTGAGAGGAATTATAACTTCTCTTGAGGGAGCTGTCCAGTCATGTGGTATAGCTGAAGGACATATACCTCAGTGACAACAGCATTGGTAAACCTGAGCCTGTTAATGCATCGGCCAACGTAGGACATGGAATGTGTAGGAAGGAATTGCCGATGCTGGTTTAAATCGAAAATAGACACTAAAAGCTGGAGTAACTCAGTGGGTCAGGCAGCATCTCTGGAGAAAAGGAATAGGTGATGTTTCGGGTCAAGACCCTTCTTCAAATCGAGAATCAGGGGAAAAGGGAAACGAGAGATATAGACGGTGATATAGAGAGATATAAATCTCCAATGAGTAGCTTCTTCACTGTTGGGCATGTATGTGCCTCCTGCCCCAAGTTGCCCTGAGTTGGTGGGTCATGCCCGTGACAAAGCCACTGGTTATTGAATTATTGCTCGACCTAATGGCAGCTGATCACTGTCGTCATCCAGAAGAAATTTGTTTCATTATTTTATTCACACATATGCGGACCTTGGAAAAAGTCTGAAGCCAGCTTGTCAGATCTCCCAGAGTTAGCAGAATGTCCATTTAAATAATGTCGTCCTTTTAAGTAATGAGGAGAACCAACAAACTGGAACAATGTGTTCTTGAGTACAACAGAGATTAGTCCACAACGGCTGTAGTTTGGAAATTTCAGCTCCAATTATGTTGATATTGACTACGCAAATCATGATGTCCTTAGGTGCATGGCTGGTACTGGCAGTAGGTCAAACATCAGTCTGAAGAAGGGTCTCGACCCGAAACGTCACCCATTCCTTCTCTCCCGAGATGCTGCCTGACCTGCTGAGTTACTCCAGCATTTTGTGAATAAATCGATTTGTACCAGCATCTGCAGTTATTTTCTTATAATGCTTGTGTACTTGTTCCTGGAAGTGACTTAACCAATTTAGAAGTTGGCGCAATTTCACCCAGAAATATTAATTGCTGTGATCCACGATGGGAAAATTCAAATAAAAAAGATCAATGCTATGTAATGATAATTTAGTTTAGTTTAGAGATACAGCGTGGAAACAGGCCCTTCGGCCCACCGAGTCCGTACCGACCAGCGATCACCCGCGCATTAACTATCCTACACACACTCGGAACAATTTACATTTCTTTACGAAGCCAATTAACCTACAAGCCTGTACGTCCTTAGAGTGTGGGAAGAAACCGAAGAGCTCGGAGAAAACCCATGCAGGTCAGGGGGAGAACGGACAAACTCCGCACAGACAAGCACCCATAGTCAGGATCGAACCAGGGTCTCTGGCGCTGTAAGGCAATAGTTCTACCGCTACTCCACCGTGCCGCCCTAATCGCCCCAGGTTGCCGCTCTAGGTTCAAATGTATATGGGGAAACACAATCAGTTGGAATTCAAATACTGCAAGAATTAATGCAGGAGTTCAGGATGACAATTAGAATCCAAAATGTGCATTAACAGAATGTTACTACGCCATCTGTGTGGGACTTTATCATTTTAATTTCACTCTCCTTTCTGGACAAAGCACTAAATGACATCCCCAGCTCCAATAACAACAAAAGAAGCATCTGATCCAACACCTGTCCACCTTTTTTGAGAGAGATCGCTCGAAATAAACTTAGTTCTCACCAAGGAGCCCAACTAACACATAATCCGGCTGTGAAATAACTTTATCTCCTTTGTTTTCTTGCCATCATCAGCTATAGATCACGTACATTAAAGTTTTGCACGATGCATCAGGATATATTGCATTGGAATTTATGGTAAACAACAACTTATAAAAACTGCTTGATTGAAGTATTCAGAATGAGCAGTTCATAGGTTGAACGTGGTTGTCTTGGCAACTTCATTCTCCATCGCTGCTCCCACCCTATGGAACTCACTACCCCAAACCGTCAGAGACTCCTCCTCACTCACCACATTCAAAACATCACTGAAGTCTCACCTGTTCAGTACTGCCTTCAACCACTGAAGGTCACCTCACCTTCTGTCTCCTTTCTCTGTTCGTTTACTTATTTATCTATTTATTCACTTCCCTATGTTCTTTAAATCCCTGTAAAGCGTCTTTGAGTGTATGAAAAGCGCTATATAAATGTAATGCATTATTATTATTATTATTATTAAAGGCCCAATCATGCAAATTATTTGAGAAAGCAAATTAAAGAAAAGCTGGTCTTAATAGAGAGAAAAAGTAAAAATGGGGTAACATTCTTTATGAAAAAATAATTCCAATGTAAACTTGTAAAGTTAATTTTCAGTGCAGAAGAAATTGTTTGGCGGTAAATAAGACTGATCACAGAAATGGACAGGCATTATTAACTTTTTTTATGGCACGTTTGTAAGTAATGAGTGGGCAAGTACAGTAACTCCATGTCATTCGGGCTTCATTACTAAGTCTATCGATGTGATTTTGTTATAGTGATAATGCTGGGGGTACAGGACCATCTTCCATATTTCTAGGTTTTCAATGTGCAATATCCCATAAGATTCCACCTGACATTCTTTATCAATGTCGAATGATGATTGTTATTCTTATGTTACTCCAGTGTTACTCCAGTATTATTCTTATGGAGATAATGATCTAGTCTCACTATGGTGGTGCTGTCCCTGTTATGGATGGCAGACTATCCAGTTTACTCTAATGTGTACTAGTTTAGTTTAGTATGGAGATACAGCGCAAAAACAGGACCTTCGGCCCATCAAGTCCACACCGAACAGTTATTCCCATAAACTAACACCATCCTACACACTAGGGACAACCAGTTGCACATGCTACTGGTTCGCTGACTTGCGTGTATTCACTGTAATGCTTTTTGAAAAGCAAATAACTACACCCATGTTAATCAGCCTCTCATATTACATTGCCACACTAAAGCTAGGCTGTGAAAACTAAACAAAAATATCATTCATTTACAAACGGATAATAAGAAATCTATAGGCCAGCAGAATCAGAGGGAAGATGGGAATGTCAAAATGGAAATTCAATTACTGTCAAAATTAGTACATGGAATACCAACATTTATAACATACCTACATTTATAACACTGAAAATAAGACAGTCATACCATGCATGCGGAGTTATTCTTTGAAACACATTCGTCGTTGCGCATTTGTTCAAGTTGCCATATTTCAAGGATCCATATTGGAGGTATTATGTTGATTAGATAAAAAAACAATGCTGGAGAAAACCTGTTCAAGTGAGCATACAGAAGTGTTAGAATACGATAGCACCACTATTAATAATCATTCTTCCAGCACCTGCTGTTGTTCATCTATATTTAACTGCAATAAAAATTACAATGAGCATGACATTGAAAATGAATGAAGGAATTCAATTGATATAATTGCTGCAGAATTTTTCAGTGCTGAAAGAAATGTTCACCATCTACTGTACATTAATGACATTCCAGCTCAGTTGATGAGAGCTTGGAGTCATGGGGTCACAGTGTGGAAACAGGCCCTTCGGCCCAACTTGCCCACACCAGCCAACATGTCCCAGCTACACTAGTCCCACCTGCCTGTGCTTGGTCCATATCCCTCCAAACCTGTCCTATCCATGTACCTGTCTAACTGTTTCTTGAACGTTGGGATAGTCCCTGCCTCAACTACCTCCTCTGGCAGCTTGTTCCATACACGCACCATCCTTTGTGTGAAAAAGTTACCCTTCAGATTCCTATTAAATCTTTTTCCCCTTTACCTTGAACCTACGTCCTTTGGTCCTCAATTCCCCAACTCTGGTCAAGAGACTCTGGTCAGCGAATTTACTTCAAATTAGTTTTAGTGTAAGTTGGGATTCACTGGCATGAACATATGCTTAGCACTTGATTCGTGTGGGTGTCAGGGATTATGGCAGGGGAATGGGGTTGAAAGGGAAAGATCAGCCATGATTGAATGGCGGAATAGACTTGATGGGCTGAATGGCCTAATCTGGAAACACTCAGCAAGTCAGGCAACATCTGTGGAATGTGAGACGCTTAACGATTCAGGTCAAAGACTCCAGTCAGAATTGAAACATAAACTATTTCTCTTCCCACAGATACTGTCTGACCTGTTGTGTACTGTTTTTCCTCCAGATTTCCAACATCTAGTTTTCTGATTCTCATAAGGGGGTTTTGGTATTGTTGCACAATGGTGTGGGATGACTTAGCAAGTTGTGACGTCTGCTTCCCGTCCCGTTCAGATAAACCAATCTAATGGTTTGACTGGTCAGATTTATGAAGAGAAATTTCATGAACTTATTTTCTATTGTGAAATATAACTCAAAGAAAGCATAGAGGGAGAACTTTTTAATTTAAATATTTTTTTCTGAAGTTTTTTTTGGATCTGATTCAAACAGATTGACTGAAACTAGTTATAACTACTTGAGTAAGTTACACCGAAGATAGACACAAAGTGCTGGAGTAACTCATTCTGCCTAATTCTGCTCCAATAAGTTATTAACTAAATGTGCTGATATGTGCTTTTAATCTACCCCTCCAAAGAGTAAAAGCTTACATTTCTGAACATTCCAAAAGCAGAATATTGTTCAAATAGAGACAGACAACAAGATGCTAATTGCATTTGCGATTTAGGTAACATCACACATAAAGCATGACCATTAAACAGTCAAGTCAAGTTAAGTTTATTTGTCACATACACATACACGATGTGCAGTGAAATGAAAGTGGCAATGCCTGCGGATTGTGCACAAAAAAGAATTACATTTACAGCATATAAATAAAGTTAATAAGTTACTATAGTGTAGACAAAAATTTAGTCTCTGAAGTTATAAAAGTTGACAGTCCTGATGGCCTGTGGGAAGAAACTCCATCTCATCCTCTCTGTTTTCACAGCGTGACAGCGGAGGCGTTTGCCTGACCGTAGCATCTGGAACAGTCCGTTACTGGGGTGGCAGGGGTCCCTCATAATCTTACTTGCTCTGGCTCTGCACCTCCTGATGTATAGGTCCTGCAGGGGGGCGAGTGTAGTTCCCATGGCGCGTTCTGCCGAACGCACTACTCTCTGCAGGGCCATCCTGTCCTGGGCAGAGCTGTTCCCAAACCAGACTATAATGTTGCCAGACAGGATGCTCTCTACAGCCCCAGAGTAGAAGCAATGAAGGATCCTCAGAGACACTCTGAGTTTCCTCAGCTGTCTAAGGTGGTAAAGGCGCTGCTTTGCCTTACCCACCAGTGCGGCAATGTGCGTTGCCCATGTCAGATCCTCTGTGATGCGGACTCCCAAGTATTTAAAACTGCTCACCCTATCCACACTGGTATAGGAAGTAATTAGGAAGGTGAATGGAACATTGGTCCTTATTGCAAAAGCGATGTAAGTTTAGCTACAGCTATTCAAGACATTCGGTATGATTTTGGTTCCCTTACTTAAATAGGGATATACCTTCATGGAGGGCAGTTCAGAGGATGTTTCCAAGTTGATTCCTGGGATGAACAGGTTATATTATGATGAAAAATTGGGGACGTTGAGTTTAAAAGAACGAGAGATGATCTAATTGAAACATGTAAAGTTCTGAGTAGGCTTAATGCTGAGAGGTTGCGAAAATGCTTCCATAATTTTTCCTTTCATGGGGACATCTAGGACAAGGGGTAAGGTTTCTGAATGAGGGATTACCTTTTAAAATAGATAATTTCCCCTTTCAAAAAATTCAGAACCTTTGGAATATTCTACACCAGAGAAATGTGAAAGCTAAATTGTTGAATATATTCAAGGCTCTTATATATGGATATTTGGTTCAGTGGGGAGTTGTTATGAGGAAGGTTGCTGAGGTCATCGGATCAGCCATAATCTAATTGAATAGTGTTGCAAGTTTTAAGGCTGGCTTTTGTGTCTGTTTCTTATGTTCTTATTTAGTACAGATACTTTCAAATTATCAAATGTCGTCATTTCTTAGTGATTTTATTTCTTTAATAAATGTCAAATGTAGGGAAAATATATAGCACGTGGCAAGATGCTCAATGGCATTGATATGCAGAGGGATCTTGCTCACTGAAAGTGGCAACAACAGTAGATAGAGTGGTAACAAAGTGCTAATGATATGCTTGCCTTCATCAGTGGGGTCTTTGAGTGTAAGGGTCAGGAAGTCATGTTGCAGCTTTATAGGACTTATTTGGAGTTTTGCGTGCAATTCTGATTGCCCCATTACAGAATGCATGTAGAAGCTTTGGAAAAGGTGCTGTAGAAGTTTATCAGAATGCTGCCTGGATTAGCTTTCAGGAGTGGTTGAACAAACTTGGTTTGTTTTATCTGTAGTGTCACAGGTTGACGGGAGACCTGGTAAAAGTATATAAAATTATGAGAAATAAAGATAGGGTAGACAGTCAGGACATTTTTCCCAGGGTGGAAAATGTCAAAGACTAAAGAACATAGCTTTAAGGTTAGAGAGGCAAAGTTTAAAGGAGATGTGTGGGGGAAGTGTTTATATACAGAGAGTGGTGGGTACCTGGATCATAGTGGCAGGGGTGGTGGTAGAGCAAGATACGGTAAGGGCATTTAAGGGGCTTTTAAATAGGTGTATAGGTTTAAAGGGAATAGAGGTGTGTAGATTCAGGCAAAAGAGATTCGTTTAACTAGGCATCATGTTCGCCATGGATCTCTGCCTCAGAAGGCAGTGGAGGCCAATTCTCTGAATGCATTCAAGAGAGAGCTAGATAGAGCTCTTAAAGATAGCGGAGTCAGGGGGTATGGGGAGAAGATAGGAACGGGGTACTGATTGAGAATGATCAGCCATGATCACATTGAATGGCGGTGCTGGCTCGAAGGGCTGAATGGCCTCCTCCTGCACCTATTGTCTATTGATATTGGGGGCTCAAGCACCTGTTCCTGTGTTGTACTGCTCTAGGGTCTATGTTAATCACGTCATAATTTCAGGCAAATATTGAAAGGTGTAATGAATAAAACGGAAAATATTAATCAATGCGACGTAGCGTGGCTAACATAAGCATGTTTTCTCTGCTTTAAAGATTAGTGAATCAATTGGATTTTAATAATGGTTTATCCAAACATAATTTTTACTTTTATAAGCAAATGAACATCTGAGATGCCAGTTTTGTTTTACCAGTTAAAATAATGCGTATTTGAAATGGTGGAAATACTATATGGTCGGCATGACCCTTGTAACCAAAGTCTAATCAGCACATCAAACTCAAGTCATTTGTACACCTAATAGTAAATGACAATATGTAGTCCTAGATTTTGTAAATCTTCCAGACCATTAAAAAATATTCGACAACCTTTGGGAATAATCACCAATCAAACATAAATTGAAAAGAACTAGCCTGGAAGTGCAAAAGGCAAGCAATAGAATGTTTTCAATACCAATTGCCTATTTCATGACTTAGAGCATGTGTCCGATAAGTGTGAGGATTGGCGATTGATCAGCCATTTCAGGACTGCACAACTCGATTCATGGCAGCAGAGTTAAAGTGCAATGACGTTTATAATACCCTGAAAGACCTAGGAGTGGATGGATGAAAAAATGTCACATGTTAAGCAAATCGTCAAGGTTAGGCAGTAGGAATGGTACCACGTACAAAACAGATTAACAACGATTGTATATTAATAGTGTCACTGTAAACCTGTTTCATACTTTTGGTTCATTTACTCCAAGTTTTCATACAAACTTACAATTCTTTGAAGGTCTTTATGTCTTTAGCCCAGTGAGGCTTTTCTTCTCAGCTTGTTTATCTTATCAGCTTGTTTGTGCATTGATGTGAGCGGCCACTCTCTTGCAAGAAGGGCTGCTACACTCTTGCGAGAAAAGACTGAACTGTGTCCTTCTTGTCTGAGTGTAGCAGATCACATCAATGCACAGAACAAGATGTTTGACAGGCGTTCACTGGAACACAGTATGGCCTATGTTATCCATATATTCACAAAATGCTGGAGTAACTCAGCAGGTCAGGCAGCATCTCGGGAGAGAAGGAATGGGTGACGTTTCGGGTCGAGACCCTTCTTCAGACTGAGTCTGAAGAAGGGTCTCGACCCGAAACGTCACCCATTCCTTCTCTCCCGAGATGCTGCCTGACCTGCTGAGTTACTCCAGCATTTTGTGAATAAATCGATTTGTACCAGCATCTGCAGTTATTTTCTTATACTATGTTATCCATATTTCTATTACTTTAAATCTAGTCCTTCACCTGCCAGATCCAACGGCAACTTTTCTGCTTGACACAATGTGATTGCATGCGGAGGACCAAAATGCCAGTCTGAAAGGTCTCCTTTCGAAGATAGACACAAAAAGCTGGACTAACTCAGTGGGTCAGGCAGCATCTCTGGAGAGAAGGAATGGGTGATGTAATGGGTCAAGACCCTTCTTCTCCTTTCGAGTCACTTGAGGTAGAGCCAAATCTTTACTGCCCCAAACTTTTATTGGGCAGAGTCAGGATAGCCATCAGTAGCAAAAGCTAGTTTTTGTTTAAAAAAAATTAAAATAAAACAACAAATGCAATCAATGTAAAAATAACAAACACTACCCGTTGCTTATTTTTATTGGCTCCAATTTGTATGCACTTCCCCTGATGTGTTGTGTTGCTAAATCACGCAAAGACCCTTCTTTCAAATGTGAGTTCTGGCACAGTGGCCTAATTAACTGTTTGAGGATGGATAAAACTCAATAACCCTGAAAATACGGTCACAAATAGGGGCAAAAATCAATGAGGAGAAGCTGAGAAAATTACAAAGTCAAAGAAAATGATTTGGGGTTGCTACCAATGGGTGCCAGTTTGCAACCGGAGAGATTTAGAAAGCTGGGATTTTTTAAAGTGATGCTTAAATTAAGACAAAACAAAAAAGTTTTATGAGGGATAACAGTTTGAGATTTCAGACAGATAGGATTAGGGGAATGTTGCTTGACCCCAAGGTTAGTTCTGGTATTCAATTAAATCTTGGCCTATCTATACCTTGTTCACGTAATCTTTGAGAGACACAAAATGCTGGAGTAACTCGACTCGACCCGAAACGTCACCCATTCCTCCTCTCCAGAGAAGCTGCTTGTCTCGCTAAGTTACTCCAGCATTTTGTGTCTATCTTTGGTTTAAAGCAGCTTCTGCAGTTCCTTCCTACACATATAATCTTTACTGCTTTGGCTTGGGAATGTTTTTTTGATCACAGTTCGAGCCTCAACAAGTGTTAAAGTCTTGATCATTCCACCTTTATCTTATCACAAGCAATCACAATCATACTTTATTAGCCAAGTATGTTTTGCAACATACGAGGAATGTCATTTGCTATACCGTCATAACAATAAAAAGCAACAGGACACACAACATACATTTTAACATGAACATCCACCACAGTGACTCCTCTACATTCCTCACTATAATGGAAGGCAAACAAAAGTTCAACCTCTCCCTTCTTTGTCCTCCAGCGGTCAGGGGCCTCTAACCTTCCGTTGACGGGACAATCTTGACTCCCTTAGCTGGTGGCAGGCCTTCCTCGTCGGGGCGATCAAGCTCCTGCATTGGGAAGGGAGGGGGGAACCTCAGCTCCCCCGCGCCGGGCGATCTATCCCAGGTCAGGACCAGTCGAACCTTGTGCAGCTTTTGTAGCTCCCGACTCGGTCTCAACCTGAGACTGTGAGATCTGTGATGTTAAAGTCGGCAGGCCGCGTTGGAGCGTTGATCCAGGCAAGGAATCGCACGCTCTGGTGGTAGGTCCACGCCCCATGGGGGCACAAAATCAGTCCCAGGCAAGGCCTCCAGCTCCACGATGTTAGGCTGCAGAGCGACCGGAGATATCCTCCCAGTGACCTGCTTGGATTTTCTCTGGGATTTCCAGTTTCCTCCCACACTCCAAAGACATGCAGGTTTGTTAGCTAATTGGCTTGGTGTAATTGTATCCTGTCCCAAGTCTGCGTAGAATAGTGTTAGTGAATTCCACAAATTCACTACCCTCTGATTCAAGAAATTCCTCCTCATCTCCTTTATGTCCTTTTATTCTGAGGCTATGGCCTCTGGTCCTACACTCTCCAATTGTTCAAAACAATAACCTGAAGGGATGTTAACTTTTTGCCCTGTGGACCAGATGCGATGAGCAGCCTCTCAGTTTCCCATTCCCTCTGCTCCACATCGTGCTTCATCAGTTAAGTGTGACTTAATTAATTCCTGCACAGCATGCTGATTCTGACATAAGTTTCTCAGAATACACAGAATCATATGATATCACTTCTGCTTTCATAGAATATTTCCTCCTGGTGCTGCTCATAAAATGTTAGCTAATGCCATATTTTCTAATTATTAATTATATTGTCACCCTGTATTGCAACCACTTTTGCATTAAATGCCTTAAGGGACTGTCCCACTTAGGCGATTTTAAGGCGACTGTCGGCGACTAGGCTGTCGCCGACAGTTCGCCGGGGTGTTGCGGGCATGATCGTGAGGAATCTTCCAAGAATCGTAGTGGGTCAGCGCGTCGCTGAGAAATCAACCGGAGTGAAATTTCTCGGCAACAGCTGGCTTGTCTCCAGGTATCGTTGCTTATTGCGGGCGCTGTCGCATGCTGTCCCCAGGTTTGCTAGGTTCTCTTAGATGCATTTAGAAGCACATAATATTAAAATAAGTAAAGTCATTTGAAGATACCATAAAATACTTGTGTTTAATCAATTTATTTACCGTCAGGACATTTGACAGGTAGATTGGAGGCGACAGTTTGACGGTCAGGTAAGCGTGGGAATTTTCGCAATGTTTATGGCCATCAGCGATTACATTTAAAGTAGGCTCCCAATCCAGATATGCAACCCAGAAACCAGATAGATATGCATCTCCCGTACATTTTCAAAGAATGCCCACACTCCGCACAAAAATCCATTTAACCACTTTAAAAATTAAATTTCTTAATACTGCTATTAGTAAACTGGAAGTAAATCCAGTTTATGCCTTGTTACCGTGAAGCTTGGTTTTCAAGTAACCCGGGCGAGATGGTATATTTCAAAACTCTTAAGTACTTACCGACTTGTCAGTGATTTCAGAGAAAATTAGGATGCCAGAGAAGCATTGACAGCGTGAGAATTTTCGTGATGTTTCCGAAGACGGTGTAATCTCAACCTGACTCGGCATTGTCGTGGTCATTGTCGTAGGGTAAAAGAAAAGTTTGGCGATCTGCTACAACTTTGACAGTCGCCGGCAGTCGCCTAAAAAATGGCCTAAGTGGGACACGCTCTAAACTTATTGTGCCTTTCCACCCATTTGCTCTTGACAAACAGGTATGCTGCAAAGCATATCAGCATAAGCGCTCTGTCGTCACTGCAAACCATTGTAACGAAGAGAGGGACTGATATTACTTTTTTGACAATTGCATTGTCAAAGAGGAATGGTAACAAATCAGGGCATACAATTGGGTGCAGTGTGCATCTACTGACCAGATTCACAGTTGCATAAGGCAATCATCTAAGCCACATGATGGTGTTACCATCAGCTGTGGAAACACCACAACCTGCAGCTTTCTGTCCAAGCTGCACAACATTCTGACTTAGAAATGCATGGTTGTTTCTTCATCATTATAGGGTCCTATTCCCGATCCAACCACACTGCGGGTAACAAACAACCCGAGGCTTCAGGCAAGCCTACAAACCCTTCTTCAATTTGCATTGGATCTAGAACCTGTGTTTTTTGATGTGACGAATAAACAGACTGGTCATTGAAACTGGAATAGGCCATTTGCCCACCCCAGCCGACTCTGATATCCAAGGGTGTCTGTGCTGCAACCCTCATTTATGATCCACATCTCTTGATATCCTTAAACAGGAATAAAACTTTTGATCCAAATCTTGGAGCTTTCACTTGGTCCCTAGTTCCCATTGCATTTTGAGCACCAGGTTTGTGTTTCTATTGCCCTTTGTGTGAACAAAAATGTTGCTTATTTTACTTTGAACTTTCATGGCTTTAATGGCAACATTGTGCTTTATTCCCCCATAAGACTAAATGATTTCTACAACTAACCCATAGACTTTCAGCAATCTCACTTAGAACACAATTCAAGTTTCTACAGAAGATAGACACGAAAAGCTGGAGTAACTTTGCGGGTCAGGCAGCATCTCTGGAGAAAAAGAATAGGTGACGTTTCGGGTCGAGACCCTTCTTCAGACTCAAACGTCACCTATTCCTTTTCTCCAGAGATGCTACCTGACCTGCTGAGTTACGTCAGCTTTTTGTGTCCATCTTCAGTTTAAACTGGCATCTGCAGTTCCTTCCAACACATTAAGTTTATACACTTGAAGGAATACAAACTAATACTGCTGGAAATAGTCTTCACTGCTGATAAAAGAGATGGAGTTTTATAAAAATACAAAAAATAGGGGCAGATGGGTTATCGATCCAAAACCCACTATTCAATCAGATCACGGCTAATCTGGGCTGCCTGCTACACCTCCTCTGTGCCAATCCCTTATAACCCTCAATCTTTATCTCTGTTTATAATTTCTCTAATGATTTGGCCTCTGCACCCTCGGGGGCTGATAATCCAGAAATTCACTAACGTCAATAGACAATAGACAATAGGTGCAGGAGTAGGCCATTCGGCCCTTCGAGCCAGCACAGCCATTCAATGTGATCATGGCTGATCATTCTCAATCAGTACCCCGTTCCTGCCTTCTCCCCATACCCCCTGACTCCGCTATCCTTAAGAGCTCTATCTAGCTCTCTCTTGAATGCATTCAGAGAACTGGCCTCCACTGCCTTCTGAGGCAGAGAATTCCACAGATTCACAACTCTCTGACTGAAAAAGTTTTTCCTCATCTCAGTTCTAAATGGCCTACCCCTTATTCTTAAACTGTGGCCCCTTGTTCTGGACTCCCCCAACATTGGGAACATGTTTCCTGCCTCTAACGTGTCCAACCCCTTAATAATCTTATACGTTTCGATAAGATCTCCTCTCATCCTTCTAAATTCCAGTGTATACAAGCCTAGTCGCTCCAGTCTTTCAACATATGATAGTCGCGCCATTCCGGGAATTAACCTAGTAAGAAGAAATTCAGAGAAGAAATTTCTCCAACGTCAACTTTTTATGACCAGACCCTTATTTTGTTGCCATAAACCAGTTATTATGACTATCTCTCCAGTGAAACCCCCTCAACATCTGCACTAAAGAAAGGCTTTAACAAAAATTAAGAGCCTGAAGTAGGATCCCGAACAGAAACATCGCTTGTCTATTCGCTCACCAGATGCTGCCTGACCTGCTGAGTTACTCCAGGACTTTGTGTTTTTGCTCAAGATTCCAGTCCCATTGTATTTACACTGTTAAGCCTCTTTAGGATCTTATCTACTTGAATGAGATAATCCTTCGTTTTGCTAAACTCAAACGGACCCAAATTGTGTGGGACAATCTTCTCAACTCAGGAATTAACCTGTTGAATCAATCTCCTTTGCACTACCTCCATTGCTATCATATTATTTTTAGACAAGGCAACCAAGCTGTGTGTGTTCACAGTATTCCAGGTGCGGTCTCTCCAACACCCAATACAACTGTAATAGAACCACCCCATTCCTAAACTCCAATCACTCTACAATAAAAGCCAAATGCTGTTTGCTTTGTTAACCTAATTGGATCTGCCTTTGACTTTCTTGTGATTCATGTACTATAACACCCGGATCTCTCTGAACTTCACTCATTTGCAGTGCTTCTCCATTGGGTTAATAATCCACCTTTGATTTCTCCTGCTGAAATGCGCGACCTCCACACTTCCACATATTAAACTCTATTTGTCAAGATTTATCCCAATCACTCATCATTCTACCTATGTTTGGCTCAGCAGCAAACTTGGAAACCTTACATTTTGTTTCCTCTACCAGGTCATTAATGTAAATAGTAAACAATTGAGGACCATGAACTTCAAAGTGATCCGTGCATTCCCTCCCTCTCTGTCCCTCCACTGCTCAGTTTCAGATTTTGCATCCACCCCTTTAACACCTCCACAGCCAACAATGGGCCGTTGTGGGCTACACCTTTCCTTGTTCATCGTTGCTGGCTTTGATTTGTCCTTTTCACACCTTTCATTCATTTGTTCTTTGCACCTTTTCATGTCTCTAGTTTCCTTCTCCCCTGACTCAGCCTGAAGGGTCTCGACCTGAAACGTCACCTATTCCTTTTCTCCAGAGATGCTGCCTGACCTGCTGAGTTACTCCAGCACTTTTGTGTCTATCTTCGGTTTAAACCAGCATCTGCAGTTCCTTCTTACACAACACAACTGCAGATAAATCTTGACAAATAGAGTTTAATATGAGTTTAATAGAGTGATTTATCCCAATCACTCATCATTCTACCTATGTTAGTCTCAGCAGCAAACTTGGAAACCTTACATTTTGTTCCCACTCCACTGCATCAACAATACCCTTCCCCCCTTCATGAGAATCAGAAAACTAGATGTTGGAAATCTGGAGTAACAACAGATATTGGGGACGCTCAGCAGATCAGGCAGCATATGTGGAAAGAGAAACTGTTTAAGTTTCAATTCTGACTGGAGTCCTCGACCTGAATCGTTGAGCGTCTCACACAAATGCTGCCTGACTTGCTGAGTGTTTGCGGATTTTAATTTTTTTGAATTCCCCTTTCGCCCTAGTCTCTTGATGTCCGATCAGCAGCTGAGAACTGCAGCATTAAACTCATGGCTCTTGGTAAAATCCGGCCACGCTTCCTTCCACCCCTCAATACACTTCACAGATGGCTCCTTGTACAGGAAGCGGACCATACTGAAGCCTGTGGGTGTGAAATAGCGATTCAATAGAAGAAAGACCGCTGCTTCACATAAAACCAAGTTTTAATTCCCGTCCTCATTTTGTAGCCAGAACAAAATGCAGAGGATGACCAAGTGCTTAGATCAAGTCTTCGTGTATTTCTGCAGGCCGATTGAATTGCCCGCCTGGGATACAGATAGTTTGCAACTTTCTTTTCTAGTTTCATAACTTTACCCGCCCTCCTTCAAACTTGCATCGAAGTGAGAGAAACTGGTCATTTTACCCCGGCGTTAGTCTACATTTCCACAGCGTGTAAACCGCACAGTGTGTGTGTGTGTGTGTGTGTGTGTATGTGTGTGTGTTTATGTGTGTGTGTCTGTGGATGTGTGTATGTGTGTGTATGTGTGTATGTGTGTGTGTGTGTGTGTGTGTGTGTGTGTATGTGTGTGTGTGTGTGTGTTTATGTGTGTGTGTCTGTGGATGTGTGTATGTGTGTGTATGTGTGTATGTGTGTGTGTGTGTGTGTGTGTGTGTGTGTGTATGTGTGTGTGTATGTGTGTGTGTGTGTGTGTGTATGTGTGCGTGTGTGTATGTGTGTGTGTGTGTGTGTGTGTATGTATGTATGTATGTATGTGTGTGTGTGTGTGTGTGTGTGTATGTGTGTATGTGACAAATAAACTCGACTCGATAATCGCTCTTACCCTTTGTAATCGGCTCCTTTCTGGATGGTGATGGTCACTATCATCTCCACAAAGATCAGCAATGTCAGAAGCAGCAGCAGACAGTACATGGGGTCATTCTTCACGAAATACACTCGCCAAACCGCGACCAAAGTGTGAAGGATGAAAACGAGCCTGGGGACGACGGCGCTCAGGTAGACGTGCCAAGCCATCGTCCTGGCGGAGTCAGACCCCAAGCAGGTCCCTCTGGCCGCCGGTTCAAAGGAGCAAAACGAGGAGAAGTTTTATGGTCAAGCTCTCCCCGCCCGGAGAATCTCCCCGCCCCAGGCTCCTCCCTCCCTGTGATCCCCAGTCCCAGCAAAGATCAACACAGCGGTCATCCTGAACGGGCAAAATGATTGAGCGCAGCACTACTTCTGCGCTGTTGTTTTTATTCACAGAATGCTGGAGTAACTCAGCGGGTCAGGCAGCATCTCGGGAGAGAAGGGATGGGTGACGTTTCGGGTCGAGACCCTTCTTCGGTAAATCACATTTCTTATTAAAAAAAAAACAACAACGCAAAAGTATAAGAAGATAACTGCAGATGCTGGTACAAATCGAAGGTATTTATTCACAAAATGCTGGAGTAACTCAGCAGGTCAGGCGGCATCTCATAGTTTAACATGGACCGGCTTAGCCAAAGACCCTGTTTCCAAACTAAAGAGCTGTATGATTCAAACAATGGCCAAGAATATAAAGAGGATGCTGGTAGGAAATAGCTTCTTTACTAAACACAATGCCTTTGAGCATCCTATTCATGGTTACTTCTGCACAATGAAAGACTAATGTAAGATTAGATGAATTGTATAGTTGTGTATAATCAACTTCTGAGTATCAGAGTATCTCAGTCTGAAGAAGGGTCTCGACCAGAAACGTCACCCATTCCTTCTCTCCCGAGATGCTGCCTGACCTGCTGAGTTACTCCAGCATTTTGTGAATAAATACCTTCGATTTGTACCAGCATTTGCAGTTATCTTCTTATACTTCTACGTTGTTGGTTTTTTAAAATAAGAAATGTGATTTACGAATGGAATGCGCAAGGATCAGCATCAGTCTGAAGAAGGGTCCCGTCCAGGAATGTCACCTACCCATGCTCTCCAGAGATGCTGGCTGGTCCCGCTGAGTTACTCCAGCACTTTGTGTCGATCTCCAGCGTAAATCAGCATCTGCAGTTCCTTCCTTCCTTGAAGCCAGAAAGGCTTAAGCTGTGTATTAAAGGAACAAAAGATAGACACAAAAATCTGGAGTGACTCAGTGGGACAGGCAGCATCTCTGGGGAGAAAGAATGGGCGACGTTTCGGATCGAGACCCTTCTTCAGACCGAAAAGGTACATTTCATACCTTTGGTTTCCCACTCCCCTGATTCTCAGACTGAAGAAGAGTCCCGATCCAAAACGTCACCCATTCCTTCTCTCCTGAGATGCTGCCTGTCCCGCTGAGTTACTCCAGTTTCTCGTGTCTATCTTCGGTTTTAAACCAGCATCTGCAGTTCCTTCCAACATATTAAAGGCACGAAGTGAGAAAGCTAAGGGAAGCAGATTAGGAGGAAAATGTCAAAGCTTCGAGTCGAGACTACTGAAGTGTTTAAATTAATGGATACAAAAAGATTCACGAATTGAGAACGAAAATACTGGCTCTTGTCCATCGTCATTCATTTGGAAAATATTCACCTTACCTCCAGATTCCCGCACAAGGGAAACATCTTCCCTCTCCTGTGTCTTCAAGAATGTTTTTCATTCTTCTAAACACCACCAAACCCCCCCAATCATTCCCTACAGGACAACTCTTCATCTCATATATCATCTTGTTAAACCTATTCTGAGCCCTGAAATACAAAGATATCCTTCCTTCATCAAGCAAGTCAAGACCGCATGCAGTACCTCTGGACATGGTCTCACCAAAGCCCAGCTCAGTAGCTGCCTGACAAGTTCACAAGTTATAGGAGTAGAATTAGGCCATTCAGCCCATCAAGTCTGCTCCGCCATTCAATCATGGCTGATCTCTGCCACCTAATCCCATTTTCCTGCCTTCCCATAACGCTCAACTCCCGTTCTAATCAAGAACTTGTCTATCTCGGCCTTAAAAATATCCATCGACTTGGCCTCCACAGCTCTCTGAGTTACTCCATCTTTACATGTCTATCTTCTAGCAAGACTTTCCTACTTTTATACTGACCTCACCTGCTGAATTGGGACTGTGGTAGAAGCAAGAATTATTACAGAGGTAGAAATGAGTTGTCCTGGTGTTGCAGAGAATAGGGTGTCATAAACTCAAATGAGGTTCACACGAGATGCTAACGTTGCAAATAGTTCATCCCTGAGTTCATCCCTGAGGGAGGCCAAGGAGAAGCAAAATGATTAGTCATATTTGAAGTTGGTGGTAGTGGCCAAAAATAATGGCTTCCTTTTCCCAATATGTAATATGCAGCAACTTCTCATATCAATTTGCAGCCGATGATTCAGCACCTACCACTCATACTCAGCAAACCACAAACTTACTCAGCAGTTTAGTTTAGTTTAGTTTAATTTGGTGTTGAGATACACCTTGGGCCCTTCGGCCCACCAAGTCCGCACCAACCAATGAACACCCATACACTAGTTCTATCCTGCACATTAGGGGCAATAGACAGAAGCCAATTAACCTACAAACCTGTACAGCTTTGGAGTGTGGGAGGAAACCGGAGCACCTGGAGAAAACCCAGGTGGTCACAAGGAGAACGTACAAACTCGATACAGACAGCACCCATAGTCAGGATCGAACCTGGGTCTCTGGCGCTGTAAGGCAACAGGTCTACCGCTGCACCACTGTGCCGTCCCACATTCCCTAAGCTTAACTCACAGATTCCAAATCCTACTTTCCACCCCCTTTACCTTAGTCACTCCTCCTACCCCTAACTGATCTAACTATTTCAGAAGCCAAACCAAAGGGGTTTGGTGCAATGATTAAGTTTATGTCCAAAAACCCGGACAGACATTGGACCTCTACAAATTGGGAGAATGAGTAAAAAGCTCAGAGGCACAGGGCATGCATTAACAAAAGAAACCAATAATTGATCAAGAAATTTGTTGAGCACCACCATTTGGAAAGGAAGAGATTAGAAAACTGATTTTGACACGACAGATCATGACATAGAATTGGAAGCTATTTGGGTTGAGCAAAGGATTAACAAAGCGTACAAACACATTGGTAGGAACTATTCATAGGTCACCAAATAGTAATTACTAGACCATGTGGACCAGTTGGGCCCAAACCTCTCCTGCATTGGCGCAGCACACTCTCCTCCCCCCCTCGCCCCCCTCTCCTCTCTCCCTCCCCCCTCCCTCCCTCCTCCCCACTCCTTCCACCCGCCCCTTCTCTCCCTCCCTCCACCCGCCCCTCCCCCCACTCCATCCCCCTCAGCCCCCCTTATACCTCCTCCCCCTCCCTCCATCCCCCCCCCTCCATCCACCCCCCTCCCTTCTCCCTGCCCAGGAGATAGATTTAAACTTTAAAATGGAATAACTTAAAAAATATAATGTTGATTTCCCCGGTGTGGGACGAATAAAGGAATATATTGAATATTTCAATGAAACTTCTTCCATTAGCACCAAAGGGACGACGGTGAGTAAGGTGGGCCTAAAGGTGTTGCGCTATCGTGTACCGTTTTGGCTGTAGTTCAGGAACAAACAAACAAAACAAACGAGAGTTTTAGTATATAGAAAATATTGGGCACTGCATAGGAAGTTACAAAGGTAATGCAGTAATCATGTGTGACCTTTACCTGTAAATAGACAGGACAATTCATATTTGACATGATAAAATGAAAGGCATATTCATGAAAAGTATGGACAATGCCTTTCTAAACCAGTATGTTCATGTTCAGAAAGATAAGAGTCAAATTAGGCCCATCAAGTCCACTTCGCTATTCAGTCGAGGCTGATCTATCTTTCCCTCTTAACCCCATTCTCCTGCCTCCTCCCCATAACCCCTGACCCCCTTACTACTCAAGAATGTATCTATCTCTGCCTTAAAAATATCCATTGACGGCCTCCAAAGCCTTCTGTGGCAATGAATTCCACAGATTCACCACCCTCTGACTAAAGAACTTCCCCCTCATCTCCTTCCTAAAGGAATGTCCTTTAATTTTGAGGCTATGATCTCTGGTCCTAGACTCTCCAACTAGTGGAATCATCCTCTCCACATCCACTCTATCCTGTATGTTGCAGAATCAACTCGGAAAATGACGACAGCAGGTCAGGCAGCATCCGCGGAGGGAATAGAAAGATGAAATTTCTTCAGAAGGATCCTGACCCAAACTGGTGTCTGTCCATTACCACCACAGATGGTGCCTGATGTGCTGAATGCCTCCAGCACTTTACCTTTTGCTCAAGATTCCAGCAGCTTCTTTTGTCTCTAGTTAAAAGACTATTTTCTATCTTGTTTTGTGCAATTAGTTAGAGTTAATTGGGGGAGAGTGACCACAATTTGATGGCATTTTTTAAAAATTGTGTTTGAAAGTGATGTGTGGTTCAAACGGAAACCTGGTTCTTAAATCTACAAAGAGACAGTGAGGATATGAGAAAATTGTTGACTTTTTTGGGGACAATATCTTGAAAAGTACGACGGTGAACAATCCATGGTTAGTAGTAAAAAAAAAAAAAAGTTGCAGAATATTTATTCATTTAAGGAACAATGATCAGAGAAATTAAAAACAACATTAAATCAAAAGAAGAGATCTATATACAGTTGTTAGTAATAACAATAGGCCTAAGAGAAGGCAGGAACGGGGTACTGATTGAGAATGATCAGTCATGATCACATTGAATGGCGGTGCTGGCTCGAAGGGCCGAATGGCCTCCTCCTGCACCTATTGTCTATTGTCTATTGCCTAATTGGAAGCATTTTAGAATATACAGAGGAGGGCCAAGGAATTGTTTCATTTAGTTTCAAGATACACCATGGAAGCAACCCCTTCAGCCTACAGTGCCCAAGTCGACCATTGATGGCCCGTTCATACTAGGTCTATGTTATTCCATTTTCTCATCCACTCCCTTCACATTAGGGGCATTTTTAATTTTTTTTTACAGAGGCCAATTGACCTACAAAGACCTGCATGTCTTTGGGATGTGGGGTGAAAATGGTACACCCGGAGGTTCCCATGTGGTCCCGGGGAGAATATGGACACTCCACACAGACAACACCCGAGGACAGAATCAAAATCTGGGTCTCTGGCACCGTTAGGCAGCAGCTGCACCACTGTGTCACCTTGATAAAGAAAAGTACACAATATACTGGTCAACTGGTGAGAAGCAAAAGGAGATGTTTGATGCTATTAGTTTGGATATGCTGAGCCCACAGCTGGCTTTACCTGTCATCCACGCTCACCTCAAGCAAGGTGGAGTGTGTGCGGTGTATCTCGCCAAGTAAGTGCAGAAACGTTGCACCCTTTTTATTGACATTATTCCTACGAGAATAACATGAGAGGAATAGATCGGGCAGATGCACAGAGTCTCTTGCCCAGAGTAGGGGAATCGAGGACCAGAGGACATAGGTTCAAGGTGAAGGGGAAAAGATTTAATAGGAATCGGAGGGGTTAGTTTTTCACACAGAGAGTGGTGGGGGTATGGAACAAGCTGCCAGAGGAGGTAGTTGAGGCTGGGACTATCCCAACGTTTAAGAAACAATTAGACAGGTACATGGATAGGACAGGTTTGGAGGGATATGGGCCAAGCACAGGCAAGTGGGACTAGTGTGGCTGGGACATGTTGGCCGGTGTGGGCAAGTTGGGCCGAAGGGCCTGTTTCCACACTGTATCACTCTATGACTCTATGACTGTAAAAGCTATTACAGGAATGTTCTAAGGAAAAGATTGTCGGGGCAAATGTGGGCCCCTTGCACAAAGAGCCAGCAGAATTTATGATAGGAATGGGAAAACGACAAGGGGGAATTAAACTCTTACTTTCCATCCGAGGCACACAAGACTACCAATATCTTAGAGAATCACGCATTTATTGAGAATGAGGAACAATAAAACCCTCTTGACTCAGTGAAGGAACTGAAGTGCAATTCATAAATAATACTGGTGAAATTGGAGGCAAATAAATGCTAAGGACCCAACAATCTATTTCCACAGAGGAGGCTTTAGTGATTACTAATGATCTGGTTTTCAACGTACAGAGCTCAGAATTTTTTTAGACTTAGAGATACAGCGCGGAAACAGGCCCTTCGGCCCACCGAGTCCGCGCCGCCCAGCGATCCCCGCACATTAACACTATCCTACACACACTAGGGACAATTTTTACATATTACCCAGTCAATTAACCTACATACCTGTACGTCTTTGGAGTGTGGGAGGAAACCGAAGATCTCGGAGAAAACCCACGCAGGTCACGGGGAGAACGTACAAACTCCGTACAGATGGCGCCCGTAGTCAGGATCGGACCTGAGTCTCCGGCACTGCATTCGCTGTAAGGCAGTTGGATCTGGACTTGTTCCTGGTGAAGGGTGGCAAATAGAACCGCGGTATTTAAGAAAAGAGAGGGGAAGAATACAGACAACTAGTGATTGGAACTCTATTCCTTGGAATCTCAGGAGGATGAGGGGTGATCTTATGGAGGTGTTTAAGATCATGAGGGGAATAGATAGGGTAAATGCGCAGTCTTTTACCCAGCATAGGGGTATCAAGAACCAGAGGACATGCGATTAACGTGAGAGGGGGGAAAATTAATAGAAACCTGAGGGGTAACATTTTTACACAGAGGCTGGTGGGTATATGGAATGAGCTGCCAGAGGAGGTAGTTTAGGCAGGTATTATAACATCATTTGAAAGACATTTGGGCAGGTACATGGCTAGGAAAGGTTTAGAGGGATACTAGACCAAGTGGGGCCCAAACCTCTCCTGCATTGGTGTAGCACCCTCTCCTCCCCCTCCCCCCTCTCCCCCTCCCCCCACCCCCTCCCTCCCCCTCCCCCTCCCCCCACTCCATCCCCCTCAACCTCCCTCCCTAGGAGATAGATTTAAACTTTAAAATATGAATAACTTAAAAAATATAACACCAATTTCAATGAAACTTCTTCCATGAGGACCAAAGGGATGATGGCGAGTAAGGTGGGCCTATAATTGTCGCACTATCGTGTACCGTTTTGGCTGTAGTTCAGGAACAAACAAACGAGAGTTTTAGTATATAGATGGGCCAAGTGCGGGAAGTTGAGACTAGAGTAGATGGAGCATTTTTTGTCGGCATGGGTACAGTTAGTTGGGCCAAAGGGCCTGTTTCTGTGTTCTATGATTTGTTAGTCTACCATCAGTAGTAGGGCAAATATGGGACTCAATAATAGAAACATAGAAAATAGGTGCAGGAGTAGGCCATTCGGCCCTTCGAGCCTGCACCGCCATTCAATATGATCATGGCTGATCATCCAACTCAGTATCCCGTACCTGCCTTCTCTCCATACCCCCTGATCCCTTTAGCCACAAGGGCCACATCTAACTCCCTCTTAAATATAGCCAATGAACTGGCCTCAACTACCTTCTGTGGCAGAGGATTCCACAGATTCACCACTCTGTGTGTGAAAAAAAACTCCAAAAATAATGGAGGATGTTGCAACAGATCATCAATAATAGAAATGAATGGATTCAACGTGGATTTATGTATGATTAAACCGTTAGAATTCTTCAAGAATGCTACATCTTGATTAGATAACAAGAAATCTGTAGAAGTGGTGTATTTGGATTTCTAAAAGGCTTTTGATAAGGTCCCACATGTAAATTTGATTAACATCAATTCGATGTGTCCTTACCATGTTAATGTACTCTCATGGACTTCGAATTGTTTAATGGGCAGAAACCAAAGAATGGGAATAAACAGATCCACCTCTGGTTGGCAGGCTGTGACAGGGATTGCCGCAAGGCCCACAGCTATTCACAATCCACATCAACGGTTTGGCTCAGATTATGTGTCATATTTTCAAAATCGGCGGGATTTTGTGTACAGAGGTGGATACAAAGAGGCTTCAAGCAGATATGCAAAAGATGAGCAAGTGGAGGAGAACATGGCAGTTGGAATATAACGTTTAATATCATGAGATGCTCCACTTCTGTAAGCTTATTTGTTAAATGGTAAGAGATTAGGTGGTGCTAATGTTCAAAGGGATCCAGGAATTCATTGGAGAACAGCATGCAGGTAAAACAGGAGAGCAATTACTATGTGTAGGAAGGAACTGCATCTGCTGGTTTAAACCGAAGATAGACACAAAATGCTGGAGTAACTCAGCGGCACAGGCAGCATCTCTGGAGAGAAGGAATGGGTGACGTTTCGGGTTGAGAAGGGTCTGGACCCGAAACGTCACCCATTTCTTC
Source organism: Rhinoraja longicauda (assembly GCF_053455715.1). Classification (NCBI taxonomy): domain Eukaryota; kingdom Metazoa; phylum Chordata; class Chondrichthyes; order Rajiformes; family Arhynchobatidae; genus Rhinoraja; species Rhinoraja longicauda. Next base: position 12,472,216 of record NC_135968.1, read on the forward strand.
TCTCCAGAGATGCTGCCTGTCTGGCTGCGTTACTCCAGTATTTTGTGTCTATCTTCAGAGCAGTTACCATGTTAGCCTTTATTACAAGAGGGTTTTTCATTACAGGAATCAGTAAGTCTTGATGCAATTGTGCAGGGATTCGGTAAGAATATCCCTGGAATATTGTGTGCAGTTTTGGATTTTTTCCACTAAAAATGATTGTACTTGCCATTGAGGGAGTACGATGAAGATGAACTAAACTGATTTCATAGATGGTGGGTTTGGTGTATGAGGAAAGACCGGGTAGACTGAAACTATATTCATTAGAGTTCAGAAAAATTATAGATCTTACTTGAACTTACAAAATTCTTGATGGGCTTGACAGGCTAGAGGCAGAGAGGATGTTTCTCCTGGTTACTGAGGCTAGGACTAACGGCATAGTTTGAGAATGAGGATGATCATTTAACTTTGGAACAAGGAGAAACCTCTTCCCTCAGAGGGTGGAGCGCTCTACCCAGTAGGATGGGGAGAGACAGTCACTAAGTTCATTCAAAGCACAATGCATTGGATCACTGGGCATTAAGGAAATCCTTGAATGTAGGGGTAGTGCTGGAGGTGGAAGATTAGCCATAATGTTGATGGATTGCAGAGCCAGGCTCCAGTGGCAGGAGGGCCTATTCTTGTGCCTACTTCATATGTCTGCAACAGTGTATGCTTTCCTCTATAATCCAGCTCTCTGAGGGGAACGGTGGGAGAGGTGGGGAAGAGGTCTTACAGAACTACCGTGCATTCAAACCATCAAGAACTGTAATAAATCAGAGTGCTGGACAGGAAGGAAAAAGCTGATGCTTTGGTTAGCAGATTGGGTGAGAGGAATCAGGAGCAGTATTTGCTTTCAGATCCAAGGAAACCAGATGCAGAGGCAAGTTTTCTTACGTACAATAAAATAGTAACAAAATGAAGGGAAATCCGGAGAGAAAAAAAAGTGGTTTTAAGGAATGTTAGGATTGTAACATTTAAAACAAAAGCTGTGGATTGTGTGAACGTGGTTAGCATTTTTTTCAATGATCATCTGTCTCTCTTCCACAACTGATTAAAGCGAAACATTTTTCGAATTTCATGTGTGCAATCTTGAGACAATCAACACCAGAGAATAATTGGGTTGACTCGGAATGTTTTTATTTAGTTAACGTTACGGCCTTTCCTCTGAGCAATTAACTGTGGCCTATTTACATTAAACTGACTTTTTTGTACGGTGTACAATGCACAAATGTTGAAAACCGAGCAATCTCAACGCAGCCAAAAGGAAACCTAAAAACCACAATGTTAAAATCAGAAGACCATGAATCATAGATGCTTGCAACCAAAGAAGCAAGGGGAATTATTCTCCTGGCTTTTTATCAGTCATTTCTTGCACAATTGTTCATCAGTCTGGAACTGCCTGTGACCTATAACCTCATAGCCAGCTAACACTGGGAACACTTCTTGTGGAAAAATCTTTGTGAAGCAGCAACGAAATGTAGGCGTCCATTTATACAAATCATCCAAAGCTCGTATTTCCTCACCCACTCATTTGGAAAGGCTGGTTCTTAATTTGACAAGAATCTTCAAGTTGCAATTTGGCCATTAAAACTACTATTCAGAATAGATCAAATGTGAAAAAATACTCAAGGCTGAATTTATTCCAGCCTTGGAAAGAAAATGGATTGAGATTCCTTTTGTTCCACAGTTCACAGAGTATGTGAAAACAACACTTAATTATGTATCCAAGATATTGCTGAACTGCTAACAGGATGCTAGAAATATTCAACAACTCAAGCAGAGAGAAAAACAGAGTTAACTTTTGTCAGAAAAGGGAAAGGCTAGAAAGGAAACAGGGCTTAAATTGCAAGAGAAAGAGGAAGGTATACCTTTATAAGATCACTTTCACCCTCCTGCATTCCAACGAATAAAGTCCATAGGGTCCTGGCGACATTCCTGTAAATCCTGTCTGCACTTTTTTCCAGTTTGTGGCATCTTTCCTATAGCAGGATGACCTAAACTGGGGATCCCTTTGCTGGGGATCGGTTTCGGGAGCTCAAAACGCGGGAGCCTGCAGACTAACATCGCGGCGCTTGCGATCTCTTTGTCAGAGATCGACTCCGGGAGCTTAGGCCACCCTGATCACGGAAGCATCAATCGTCCCGACATGGGAGCTTCGATCCCTGACTGCGGATGGTTTGACTGCCCTGTCCGCGGGAGAATAAGGAGGAAAGAAGATAAGACTTTATTGCCTTCCATCACAGTGAGGAATGTGGAGGGGCCGCTGTGGTGGATGATTATGTTAACTTTTATGTAGTTGTGTGTTTCGTTGCTTTTTTGGTATGACCATGGCAAATCAAATTCCTTGTGTTTTTACATACTTGGCTAATAGAAACATAGAAACATAGATCAATTAATTAATTAATTAATTAATTAATTACAAGTACAATTACAATTCTGCAAATGCGACCTTATTGACATTTTGTAAAACTGAAACATAACGTCCCAACTTCTATATTCAAAGCCTTTACTGAAAAGGCTAGCATTCCAAAGCCTTCCTGACACCCATGGTACCATTTTAAATGTTTCCATGCTTCTGTGTATTGAACACATCCCACACTGTCATATTATCTTGATATATAAATAATTTGACTTGTGCATCACTTATTCTACGATCCCAGCGGTCTTCAGGAAGACTCTCTCCTGTAGATTAATCAACCTCTCAGCCTGAGAAGGTCCCACTCTTGTCTGCTGCGACAGACAGTCGTTCTATTTAGATATGACCTGCAAGGCATAAAGATACAGTCGAATGAAGTGGAATCATGATGTAACTGTCTCACTTGAAGAAAATTCCCTTTGCTTTCTTGTCTGGAGGTTAATGTGCGGGAGGGAATTTGTGTTTCTGTCCAGCTGCCAGTGAGCGTGGGAGGGAGGGAACATGTGTTATGGAGACTGTAAATGCTGGAATGTTTAGCAGAAGAATATGTGTTGGAGGAAGTGAGTCCTATGAAGAGTCCTGATCCCAAATGTTCTCTGTCTATTCCCCTCAAATGATGCTGCAAGGCCACTAGAGCTCCACTAGTGCTTTGCACAATGTGTGTTATGGACTGGCTGACAATACCTTGGATAGAGGGAGAGTTAGTTCTTGATTGGCTAAACTCTAGAACAAGCATAGGGTATAGTATCATCATCTATTGATGAGAGGTCATGGACTTATTTCTGCATTCCATCATTTCAGGGCACATCACTGGTGGAGATACCTCCACTACTATCCTCGATATTGCTCTGGATGACTACTTGACCTCCCAAGCACACAAACCACTCTGGAGATCTCCTCCACCAACATCCCTATGTCTCTATGAATCCAGATTGTGCATCCTCTCCTGCCTCTTCTCCCCCATTTATGTGTAGCCCATGGTTGCAGCAGTGGTGCATGCATTAAGTCACAGAGTCACACAACACAGAAACAGGTGTGTGTCGACCAAGATGCCCATCTATGCTGGTGCCATTTGCCTACATTTGACCTGCATCCCTGTAAGCGTCTCCTATCCATGTACCTGTCCAAATGTCTTTTAAATATTGTTATTGTACCTGACTCAACCACTTCCTCTAGAAGCTTGTTCCATTTTCCCACCACCTGCTGTGTGAAAAAGTTGCTCCTCAGGTTCCGATTAAATCTTTCCATTCTCACCTTAAACCTGTGCTCTCTAGTTCTTGAATCCCCTACCATGGGGGAAAAAATGGTGTGCATTCACCTTATCAATGCCTCTCGTAATGCAATATACCTTTATAAGATCACTTTCACCCTCCTGCATTCCAGCGAATAAAGTCCATAGGGTCCTGGCGACATTTCTGTAAATCCTGTCTGCACTTTTTTCCAGTTTGTGGCATCTTTCCTATAGCAGGATGACCTAAACTGGGGATCCCTTTGCTGGGGATCGGTTTCGGGAGCTCAAACCGCGGGAGCCTGGAGACTAACATCGCGGCGCTTGCGATCTCTTTGTCAGAGATCGACTCCGGGAGCTTAGGCCACCCTGATCACGGAAGCATCAATCGTCCCGACACGGGAGCTTCGATCCCTGACTGCGGATGGTTTGACTGCCCTGTCCGCGGGAGAATAAGGAGGAAAGAAGATAAGAATTTATTGCCTTCCATCACAGTGAGGAATGTGGAGGGGCCGTTGTGGTGGATGATTATGTTAACTTTTATGTAGTTGTGTGTTTCGTTGCTTTTTTGGTATGACCATGGCAAATCAAATTCCTTGTGTTTTTACATACTTGGCTAATAGAATTAGCAGTACAATTACAATTCTGCAAATGCGACCTTATTGACATTTTGTAAAACTGAAACATAACGTCCCAACTTCTATATTCAAAGCCTTTACTGAAAAGGCTAGCATTCCAAAGCCTTCCTGACACCCATGGTACCATTTTAAATGTTTCCATGCTTCTGTGTATTGAACACATCCCACACTGTCATATTATCTTGATATATAAATAATTTGACTTGTGCGTCACTTATTCTACGATCCCAGTGGTCTTCAGGAAGACTCTCTCCTGTAGATTAATCAACCTCTCAGCCTGAGAAGGTCCCACTCTTGTCTGCTGCGACAGACAGTCGTTCTATTTAGATATGACCTGCAAGGCATAAAGATACAGTCGAATGAAGTGGAATCATGATGTAACTGTCTCACTTGAAGAAAGTTCCCTTTGCTTTCTTGTCTGGAGGTTAATGTGCGGGAGGGAATTTGTGTTTCTGTCCAGCTGCCAGTGAGCGTGGGAGGGAGGGAACATGTGTTATGGAGACTGTAAATGCTGGAATGTTTAGCAGAAGAATATGTGTTGGAGGAAGTGAGTCCTATGAAGAGTCCTGATCCCAAATGTTTTCTGTCTATTCCCCTCAAATGATGCTGCAAGGCCACTAGAGCTCCACTAGTGCTTTAGTGGACTGGCTGACAATACCTTGGATAGAGGGAGAGTTGGTTCTTGATTGGCTAAACTCTAGAACAAGCATAGGGTATAGTATCATCATCTATTGATGAGAGGTCATGGACTTATTTCTGCATTCCATCATTTCAGGGCACATCACTGGTGGAGATACCTCCACTACTATCCTCGATATTACTCTGGATGACTACTTGACCTCCCAAGCACACAAACCACTCTGGAGATCTCCTCCACCAACATCCCTATGTCTCTATGAATCCAGATTGTGCATCCTCTCCTGCCTCTTCTCCCCCATTTATATGTAGCCCATGGTTGCAGCAGTGGTGCATGCATTAAGTCACAGCTCACACAACACAGAAACAGGTGTGTGTCGACCAAGATGCCCATCTATGCTGGTGCCATTTGCCTCCATTTGAACTGCATCCCTGTAAACGTCTCCTATCCATGTACCTGTCCAAATGTCTTTTAAATATTGTTATTGTACCTGACTCAACCACTTCCTCTAGAAGCTTGTTCCATTTTCCCACCACCTGCTGTGTGAAAAAGTTGCTCCTCAGGTTCCGATTAAATCTTTCCATTCTCACCTTAAACCTGTGCTCTCTAGTTCATGAATCCCCTACCATGGGGGAAAAAACGGTGTGCATTCACCTTATCAATGCCTCTCGTAATGCAATATACCTTTATAAGATCACTTTCACCCTCCTGCATTCCAACAAATAAAGTCCATAGGGTCCTGGCGACATTCCTGTAAATCCTGTCTGCACTTTTTTCCAGTTTGTGGCATCTTTCCTATAGCAGGATGACCTAAACTGGGGATCCCTTTGCTGGGGATCGGTTTCGGGAGCTCAAACCGTGGGAGCCTGCAGACTAACATCGCGGCGCTTGCGATCTCTTTGTCAGGGATCGACTCCGGGGGCTTAGGCCACCCTGATCACGGAAGCATCAATCGTCCCGACACGGGAGCTTCGATCCCTGACTGCGGATGGTTTGACTGCCCTGTCCGCGGGAGAATAAGGAGGAAAGAAGATAAGACTTTATTGCCTTCCATCACAGTGAGGAATGTGGAGGGGCCGCTGTGGTGGATGATTATGTTAACTTTTATGTAGTTGTGTGTTTCGTTGCTTTTTTGGTATGACCATGGCAAATCAAATTCCTTGTGTTTTTACATACTTGGCTAATAGAAACATAGAAACATAGATCAATTAATTAATTAATTAATTAATTAATTACAAGTACAATTACAATTCTGCAAATGCGACCTTATCGACATTTTGTAAAACTGAAACATAACGTCCCAACTTCTATATTCAAAGCCTTTACTGAAAAGGCTAGCATTCCAAAGCCTTCCTGACACCCAAGGTACCATTTTAAATGTTTCCATGCTTCTGTGTATTGAACACATCCCACACTGTCATATTATCTTGATATATAAATAATTTGATGATTCATTTGAACTAGCAGGATTTATTTCCAGCTTCCCATGCTGAAATTTCCCCTTGACCAATCATTCTGAATATTTATAATAGAACTTTTAAATGCATTCCTCCGCATTGATTTGCCAGGAATTGCTACAAAGTTGTTTGTAGCTGATAGTTATTGTGAAAGAATCTTGAGCCATATTTATTTTTCATAACAAACATAAACCCCACGTTCCAGGCTTTTTTCATAAATCAGCAGAACGACTAGACTGTGATTCATCTGATAACCACATTTAAGAATCATATCCTTGTGGAGTACTGACCAAAACTGGCCAAAGAGAACTATACTTTCTGCAAACAAAATGTGTAGGAAGGAACTGCCGATGCTGGTTTAAACCGAAAATAGACACAAAAAGCTGGAGTAACTCAGCGGGACAGGCAACATCTCTGGAGAGAAGGAATGGGTGACATTTCGGGTCGAAACACTTCTTTAGACTGAGATTAAGGGGAGAGGGAAACGAGAGATATGGAAGGGTAAGGTGTGAAAAATGTGTACAAAGGTACAGTGAAAAGCTTTTGTTGCGCGTCAACAGAAAGACAAAACATGATTACAATCAAGCCATTTACAGTGTATGACAAGGGATACATGATAATGGTAAAAAGGTATCATATTAATTTGGCTCAAATGTACCAAAAGTAGCAGAAGGGACAAGGAGTTTCAAGGAGGGTCATGGTCAAAATTACAAGTTTTAGTAAGTGGACCGAACAAGAGTTATCTCGGTACTTTGGGAGCAGCTAAAATTGCCATCTCAATTTCCAAGAAGGATTATGGATAAGATGGATATGTGAGGTAGCGCACACAATTTGGAGTCATAAAGGTTGGAGCTGGGGGTAGTAGTTTATCGGGATGGAGAGGATCCTGATTATTTTAAGGAGATGGATTTTGATGGATGATTTAAAGGAGAGGAGGATTATGCCTGAATAGAGAGAATGTTCAAAATATTAGATTATATGGGGACCTGGAAGGGAATGTGGGTGGTTATGATTTTAGTGGAAACAGTTTAAGGAGTAGAAGGTGAGTCTCCAGGCAAGCTGAGTTTAGAATTGGCATGAGTGGGAGATCTGAGAGATGGACATGAGAAAAGGCTAGATCAAACGTAACTAATTACTTTGACATTCTTTCCTTATCTATATACTAAAACTCTCGTTTGTTTGTTTATTTGTTCCTGAACTACAGCCAAAACAGTGCACGATAGTGTGCCAATTTTAGGCCCACCTTACTCACCGTCGTCCCTTTGGTGCTAATGGAAGAAGTTTCATTGAAATCGGCGTTATATTTTTTAAGTTATTCACATTTTAAAGTTTAAATCTATCTCCTAGGGAGGAAGGGGGGAGGGAGGGGGGAGGGAGTGGGTGGAGGGAGGTGGGGAGGGGGAGGATATAGGTTGAGGAGGATGGAGTGGGAGGGAGGGAAAGGGGAAGGGTGAGGGGGAGGTAGGGGGGAGGGGGAGGGGGAGTTGGGGGGGAGGGGGAGGTAGGGGGAGGTAGGGGGGAGGGGGAGGTAGGGGGGGAGGGGAAGGGGGAGGAAGGAGGGGAGGGGGGGGAGAGGGTGCTGCACCAATGCAGGAGAGGTTTGGGCCCAATGGGTCCACCTGGTCTAGTCACCCCATAAAAACTGGCAAGTTGAAAAGGCTGTGTCCCAGATTATCTTGAGCATTTCGACTGCCAATTTCTAAAAATCTCTGTGCTATCCAGGTCTTTCAATTATTAATGATTGGAGCCAAACGTTGCCCATTCAAACTTTCCTGATTACATTGAATTATTTTCTGTCCCTTGAGAAAGAGGAAACAACTACATATAAAATGGTTTTGATGCCATAAGTTCTCATGCATATTCAAGTAATTGGGACTTTCCACTCTCTTTTATGGATATCATGTTCACTTTACATTAGTTAATAAGTATTTGATGCAATAACCATCATCCCTGTCCAGTGAGGGCTCAAGTTAAAAATTAAATTGGAATAAAATATTAATATTGATGTTGGATTGCTCTTTTGAAGCATTGGACCTTGTTCACTAAAATAGATTGGCACGCTTCCATTGCTATAACGCTGTGTAAAAAAACATGGCAGAGATCGTGGTAGGCTCAAATTTCACCAAAGCAGATTGTTTTCTCATAGTGAAACAGTAATAAAGCTATTTATATAAGGACTTAAAAACCCAAACAGCAAAAAAAAGTGGCATTTAATATAACTCATGGCTTAGGTTTGAAGAATGAATCATGTGCAATAAATTATTTGCAAAATTAATGATCGGAAAATTATTCTTAAAAGATGGTCAATATTTAGGTGGAGAATCTTATTAATGCTAGATGCATGAAATGGGTTCAAACATAATTGACACTGTTCCCACAGAAAGCTACTTCCAATTTGCACGACTGGTGCAGATCATCCCCAATCTAATCAAACTCAGTATATCCTGGGAGGGGGAAATTCTGAGCCACAGCTCAAAACGTTGCAGATATGCCGCACTTAATCATGAATGACAATGGGCAATTAAAGAGGTAAAAGGAAGAGAAGACTCCAGAACTACCCTTGCCACCAGCTAAGCCATTCTAATAGTGTTACAACACTTACAACAGGGGTAGGTCATTTAGAACGGAGATGAGGAAAAACTTTTTCAGTCAGAGAGTTGTGAATCTGTGGAATTCTCTGCCTCAGAAGGCAGTGGAGGCCAGTTCTCTGAATGCATTCAAGAGAGAGCTAGATAGAGCTCTTAAGGATAGTGGAGTCAGGGGGTATGGAGAGGAGGCAGGAACGGGGTACTGATTGAGAATGATCAGCCATGATCACATTGAATGGTGGTGCTGGCTCGAAGGGCCAAATGGCCTCCTCCTGCACCTATTGTCTATTGTCTATTGACATCTACTTCACAATTGTGAACTTCTGTCACAGCAGTCTACATCCCACCGAATGCTAACGCTAGCACAGCTTTAGGCTACCTGCTCGGTGCAATAAACTCACAACAGAGCACATATCCAGAAGCAGCCCACATCATAGCCGGGGACTTCAATCATGCAGACCTAAAGTCAGTTCTCCCGAAACTTGAACAACACATAAGATGTGCTACCAGGGGGAAAAACACACTAGACAAGGTTTACTCAAATATTAAGAAGGGTTTCAGGTCAGCACCACTACCACACCTGGGGCAGTCAGATCACCTGTCCATATTCCTAACTCCAGCATACACCCCACTCAGGAGGAAAGCTCCAGTCACCATAAAGACTGTTAAGACATGGCCTGAAGGAGCTTCCTCGCAGCTGCAGGATTGCTTCGAAAGGACCAACTGGGATATTTTTGAGGATCAGGACTTGGAGGAGTACACATCAACTGTACTTTGCTACATCCAAAACTGTGTTGACAATGTCACCGTCGACAAACGCATCCGGTTGTATCCCAATCAGAAACCCTGGATGACAAAGGATGTCAGGTCTCTCCTCAAGGACCGTAACACCGCCTTCAGGTCTAGTGATAGAGCTCTATACAGTGCTGCTAGAACCAACCTGAAGAGAGGCATCAAGGATGCCAAAGCGTCCTACAAGAGGAAGATTGAGGACCACTTTACCAACAATGACCCACGGCGGGTATGGCAAGGCATCCAGCACATCACCAACTACAAGACCAGCAACCGCACGACTGCCGACGGCGACGCCTCGCTGGCAGAGGAACTTAACTGTTTCTTTGCTCGTTTCGAGGTGAAAGCTACAGTGGCAGACATAACACCCTCTCCAGCACCTGACAGCAACACCTTCACTGTGCAGGAGTATGATGTTAAGCGCGTGCTCAGAGCAGTGAATCCCAGGAAAGCTGCAGGCCCCGATGGTGTGACGGGCAGAGTGCTGAGGGAATGTGCAGACCAATTATCTGAGGTCTTCACAAAAATCTTCAACCTGTCCCTTTTAAAATCCACCATCCCTCCCTGCCTGAAGTCCGCCACAATCATCCCACTGCCGAAAAAGTCTGTCATCAGCGGTCTTAACGACTACCGTCCGGTAGCACTCACACCGGTCATCACAAAGTGCTTCGAGAGACTGGTCCTGCAGCACATCAAAGCCAGCCTCCCACCCACCTTCGACCCACACCAGTTTGCCTACAGAGCAAATAGGTCTACAGGGGATGCCATCGACACTGCTCTTCACACTGCACTGACCCACCTTGAACACCAGGGGAGCTATGTGAGGATGCTCTTCCTCGACTTCAGCTCTGCCTTTAACACGGTCATCCCGAGCAGACTGGTCACCAAACTTTCCGACCTTGGATTTTCCCAAACCATCTGCCAATGGATCAAGGACTTCCTGACCAACCGCCCCCAGACCGTCAAAATAGGCCCTCACCTCTCCTCCACCATTACACTGAGCACCGGCTCACCACAGGGCTGTGTGTTGAGCCCCATCCTTTACTCCCTCTACACTCACGACTGCGCCCCCACCCATCCCACCAACACCATCATCAAGTTCGCGGATGACACGACTGTGGTTGGACTCATCTCAGGAGGAGATGAGACAGCCTATAGGGATGAAATCCAAAGGCTGGCAGCATGGTGTTCAGTGAACAATCTGGTCCTGAACTCCTCCAAAACAAAGGAACTTATAATTGACTTTAGAAAAACCAGTGTAGAATACGACCCACTCTACATCAATGGGGTCTGTGTGGAAAGGGTACCCGCTTTCAGGTTCCTGGGTACGCACATCGCAGAGGATCTTACCTGGTCTACCAACACCATCACCACAGTAAAGAAGGCACAGCAGAGACTCCACTTCCTGAGGATCCTCAGGAAAACCAACCTGCAGGAGAAGCTCATGTTGTCCTTCTATCGCTGCTCCATCGAGAGTGTGCTGGCATACTGTATAACCACATGGTATGCCAGCTGCTCAGAAAAGGACAGGAAGGCCCTTCAGAGGGTCATCACGACGGCCCAGAAGATCATCGGCTGCTCACTGCCCTCCCTGGAGCACCTGTTCAGCCTACGCTGCCTCAGTAGAGCAGGCAAAATAATAAAAGATCCATCCCACCCCGGCCACCGTCTGTTTGTTCATCTGCCCTCTGGTCGACGTTTCAGGTCGATCAAATCCCGAACAAACAGACTTAAGAACAGTTTTTACCCCAGGGCCATACGAGAACTGAACACTACCTTTGCACTAGGCAACACCGTTAAAAAATCTTGTACTTAATATAATTGTATTTATGTATTTATTTGTTTTTGCATTTATTGCATATATGTTTGTACGCACCGTCAGGATTGGCTATTTTTTAATTTCGTTGTACTCGTTGCAATGACAATAAATGAATATTATTATTATTATTATTATTATACTTGATACAAAAGAAACCCCCAAGGCCATTTACACCTGCACAGTCAAATAAGAGAAGTAATTAGATGGTAGAACACGCATAATGATACCTAACAGCAAAGTGAATTACTAACGCACCCACACCACCCTGGCCACACACTCATTTCACCCCTGCCTTTGGGAAGAAGGTACAGGAGCCTGAAAACTGCAATGTACAGGTTCGGGAACAGCTTCTTCCCTACAACCATTCGGCTATTAAACACTACAATCTCAAATAAGCTCTGAACTACATAGACTATTATTGTTATTATTACACTATCACTGTTTGTTTTTTGTGTGTACATGTGTGTGTATGTATATTATACATATATACACGTGCACACATATGTACATACAAAAAACAAACAGTAACAGAGCTTATTTGATCTATATATATGTGATCAATATATATGTGTATTTGTGAGTAATGTATAAATATATATACACATAACTTTTTTTTCCTCTCATTTATTATATTGTTTACAGTGTACTATGTTTACATATTCGGTTGTGTTGCTGCAAGTATCATATCATATCATATCATATATCTACAGCCGGAAACAGGCCTTTTCGGCCCTCCAAGTCCGTGCCGCCCAGTGATCCCCGTACATTAACACTATCCTACACCCACTAGGGACAATTTTTACATTTACCCAGCCAATTAACCTACATACCTGTACGTCTTTGGAGTGTGGGAGGAAACCGAAGATCTCGGAGAAAACCCACGCAGGTCACGGGGAGAACGTACAAACTCCTTACAGTGCAGCACCCGTAGTCAGGATCGAACCTGTGTCTCCGGCGCTGCATTCGCTGTAAAGCAGCAACTCTACCGCTGCGCTACCGTGCTACCTGGGAGATATGACAATAAAACACTGGACTCACCATGATCCAGGCAAGGTAGGCAATCAATCCAATCTATTCCAAAAGTTATGGATGCAAAAGTTATCGAAAACATTCATATGGTTATTGCAGAGAAACGAGGATCAGTGAGTGAAGGTATTTATTCACAAAATGCTGGAGTAACTCAGCAGGTCAGGCAGCATCTCAGGAGAGAAGGAATGAGTGACGTTTCGGGTCGAGACCCTTCTTCAGACTGTTTTCCAGCTCTTTTTTAAAAACCTTCTTGTCTTGCTGGATGAGAAAGTAATGAACTTTGTACAGGGTGAAATAAAGCAACAAATGTGTTGTAAGCCCGGGCCAGATGTTATTATATAAAAGTGTCTCGTTATTAAAGAATTCTGCCTAGCCTAGGGCCATACTCTCTCTTCCAGAGGCAGTCTTTCATCAGGGGCCCAGCACGAAGCACTATGACCTGGTGGAGTGCAACTAGCTGAAGTCACAGAGAGATTTTGATTGCTGGTGAGGTCCCAGCCTTCGGCTCACCAATCCTCAAATCTATTATTGTTATTGAAAGTTTGTGAAGACTTGTCAAATACACTTAAAATCATTTGCCATCTGTCAGAAATCACAAATCATACAAAAAAATTACAGATTCTTTAAATTATTAAAAAGGCCCTCTTGAAAACCAAAACATTGAAACCATCTCAATGAAGTGAAACAGTGTTCTGCCTCTGGATTCTAATTTCTCCCATTTGATTGAACAGCTGTACTTGTGTCAGGTTTACGCAGGGATCAGGTCAGCAGGCAGCTTTCCCAGCCTGACACTTGGGAAATCTATAAAAACTCACACTATCGCGTAGGCAGTACGGTGGCGCTGCGGTAGAGTTGCTGTCTTACAGCGCTTGCAGCGCCGGAGACCCAGGTTCAATCCCGACTACGGGTGCTGTCTGTACGGAGTTTGTATGTTCTCCCCGTGACCGCGTGGGTTTCCTCCGAGATCTTCGGTTTCCTCCCACACTAAAAGATGCACACGTTGGTGGGTAAATTGGCTTGGTATAAGTGTAAAATTGTCACTAGTGTGTATAGGATGGTGTTAATGTGCGGGGATCGCTGGACTCGGTGGGCAGAAGGGCCTGTTTCCGTGCTGTACCTCGAAACTAAAAACCAAACTAAACTCTATTGGAGTCCATAGCCTAGGTGTATTCCAATGCTGAGAAACCTAGCTAAATCCAACTTTAGGCGCAGTACAGAGGTAAACCCGAAAGACCACAGTCAGCACTTCCCACGATATGAAAAGTGACCCAGAAAAGATTGCTGACACAATAAATCGCTTCATAATCTTAACCACGATGTTTGCAAATGCCATGTCTAGAGAAGGTCACTGTTGAATGAATGTTAATGTAAAGCACAGAGCTTTCTACAGCTGAAAAGCAGTCTCTTTTTTAGACTGGAGAGAAGTATATGTTGAATTTCTCTGCACGAGGACCACAGTTTCATTTTGCATATTACTATCCTAGACTTGGCAATGGGGTACCATTTCAAAGCTTAGAAATGTGGTGTCATATGCTACCTGCTTACTTCAACCTCACATAAGTTGTCTTCCTGCCTTTGGAGACACACAATAACGTCCCAGTCCAGTTCCCCATTTGCCTTTGTTATGTGTACCTCTTTGGATGTCAACATAGAGGAATGCTCTCCTCAGTCAACAAGCAGACATTGTCCTCACTCATTGGCTTCAACGCCCAATTTCACATATTTTATATTTGTTCATATATTTTGACAATGTACGAGGTGGTCAAAAACAGCAAAAAATCAGCAGGTAATACAGCATTTGTGGAAAGAGAAATATTGGGTCGACTACCTTTCATCAGAACTGCCCGATCACACATTCCTTTTTCTTAAACAACTCTCCCTACCCTTTCTCCTACTGAAAACTAACTTGCATCTCTCCTTCCCAGTTCTGATGAAGGGTTACACACCCAAAATGTGTACTGTTTCTCTTTCCACATATGCTGCATTACCTACCGAGTATTTCTCGCATTTTAGTTTTTTCTTTCCAGGTTTTCAGCAGCTGCAGTTCTTTTTTGATTTTCATATACAAAGTCCCTTCAGCTAATGAAGTCTATGCTGAATCTTAGAGCAATGAGAGCCGTTCCCACTCCCTCACTCATTTTCTTGTAACTGTCCTCCCTCACATGCCCATGAACTCCCATCCACATGTTTGAGATCGGGGTGGAAACTGGTGCAGCAGAAGATTACATGGGTCATAGGGAGAGCATGCAAACCCCACACAGACAGTACCCAAGGTCAACACCTAACCATAACAGTTGGCGCTGTGGGTCTTCTGCATTGTCTGCTGTTCCACACAAATAATCTAGCATTTTAGGGCTAATGGAATCAAGGGATATGGGGAGAAAGCAGGAATGGGGTACTGATTTTGGATGATCAGCCATGATCATATTGAATGGCGGTACTGGCTCAAAGAGCCGAATGGCCTCCTCCTGCACCTATTTTCGACGGGGGGGGAGGGAGGGACGGCTTGTGACATTCTCTATCTTTCTCACTCTCTCTTTCTCACTTCACATACAAAAGGGGAACTCACACACATGGATTAGCACGCTGATTACCAACTGTCATCTACACAATCCCAGGAGCCCAATGTTAAATGCGAACCTCTTTGCGACAGTTTATCAAATATTTTTTGTAAATTCTCTGGAGCAGTTTTATCAGCCCCACTTCATGCAAACTCAAGATACTACCCACAGATTTGTTAAATGCAGTTCCCTTCATTAGCTTTGTTTGGATTATTCTCAATTCCCCCCAGAGAATCCAGTTCAAAATCCTCCTCATGACCTACAAAGCCCTCCATAACCTGGCCCCATCCTACCTGACTGACCTCCTCCACAGGCACACTCCCACCTGCACGCTCCGCTCTGCTGCTGCCAACCTCCTGTCCCCCCCCATCCGGACCAAACTCAGATCCTGGGGGGACAGGGCTTTCTCCATCGCTGCTCCCACCCTCTGGAACTCACTACCCCAAACCGTCAGAGACTCCTCCTCACTCACCACATTCAAAACATCACTGAAGTCTCACCTGTTCAGCACTGCCTTCAACCACTGACCGTCACCTCACCTTCTGTCTCCTTTTTCTGTTCGTTTACTTATTTATCTATTTATTTTCTTCTCTATGTTCTAGTAATCCCTGTAAAGCGTCTTTGAGTGTTTGAAAAGCGCTATATAAATGTAATGCATTATTATTATTATTATTATTAATATTACTTTGATTTTCGCCGTGCCCAGGCCTTTAATGGTGGATTCCAGTATTCTTCCTCACACTGGCACAACGCTAACTGATGCATGGTTCCCTTTCTCTCTCTCTCCTCCTCTTGATTAGCAAGGATGTTGTTGTTACCCGTGTATCTATGTTTGTCTGGGGACTCCTGTGTGCTGCTGCTGCTGCACTCGTTGCCCCAACAGAAGGGCTTGATAGATCAACTGTCTCAGGCTTGCAACGAATACCAATAAACAATCAGCATTAAGACTGTTATCATGGGTTGGGGCATCCCCCCCCCCCCCCCCCGCCCCCCCAACACCCCACCCACCCACCTCCTAAAATTACACTAAATACCACTCTGTTGGAAACAGTCAACAAATTCACCTACTTTGGATCTGCAAAGATTCTTTCTCTGGATTAAGGAAATTAATTCATGTATAGGAAAGGCAGCAACCACCTTTGGGAGGCGAACAAAGTAGGCATGGAAGAAACGGAAACTCATAATCAAGGCCAAGATAACTGTCCACAAAGCGTGCGTCTTGAGGAGGTTACTGTACAGCAGTGAAGCTTGGACGACGTCAAGAATGGAAACTGAATAATTTTCATTTCCGCTGTCTTCATCACGTCCGGGAGTTTTGGCAGGACAAAATCACCATTGAATCTTGTCTCTCGCTGACCGACATGCATAGCATCCCTGCCATCCTCAAGCAGAAGCGGCTCCACCGGCTTGGACATGTACACAGGATGGAAAATGGACGCATCCCCAAAGATGTATTATACAGGGGTCCCCAATGCCGAAGGCCAAGAGGAAGACTATAGCTTCACTACAAGGATACGATTAAAAGAGTCATACAGTCATAGGGTGATACAGTATGAAAACAGGCTCTTTGGCCCAACTTGCCCACACTGGCCAACATGTCTGAGCTACACTAGTCCCACCTGCCAGCATTTGGTCGAGAGATATATTTTACTTTCCAGGCCGTTGCGTCAGGAATTACGCTAACCCTTTAACTGAGTTCTTCAGAAAACTTTACAAAAGTTTGCCACCAAGTTCACATAATCTTAAAACCTATCCCATGGTGACGCAATCCTTAGAAACAGGCACACACCGTTTTTGCATTGAAACGGATTAAAAGTGAAAATATCTACTTCTGGACGTTCTCAAACTACAGAATAGTTAAAGCAGTTCACAAAGTGCTACGGTGCCAACATTATCCAGTTCTTCAGACAACTTTAAAAAAAGTTTGCCACCAAGTTCACGTAATCTTAAAACCTATTCCACGTGGTGGGCAATGCTTAGTATCAGGCACGAGCCTTTTTATTTTTTGCATTGAAACGGAGTAAAAGTGAAAATATCTGCTGCTGGATTTGCCCCAAAGTGCAACTATAGTTGAGGCAGATCACAGGTGGTGAAGTGCAGTGCAGTGAGTGCAGTGGAGTGGAGTGGAGTGCAGTGAGTGGAATGCAGTGAGTGGAGTGCAGTGAGTGGAGTGCAGTGCAGTGGAGTGGAGTGGAGTGGAGTGCAGTGAGTGGAGTGCAGTGAGTGGAGTGCAGTGAGTGCAGTGGAGTGGAGTGGAGTGCAGTGAGTGGAGTGCAGTGAGTGGAGTGCAGTGAGTGCAGTGGAGTGGAGTGGAGTGCAGTGAGTGGAGTGCAGTGAGTGCAGTGCAGTGCAGTGGAGTGGAGTGGAGTGCAGTGGAGTGGAGTACAGTGCAGGCATTGTCCCGGGAGCAACATTGCAGGCGAGTGGCCCGCGCCTCGCCGGTCGCCTCTGCGGCTGCGCGCCCGGCCCGGCCCGTCTCCATGGTGACCCCAGACATGGCGGCGACGCGACTGAAGAGCCGGAGGTCGCAGATCGACCCGCACTCGTCCCGCAGAGGCCCCGACAAGACGCTGACCGGCAGCAATTCGGTAGGGAAATGGGTCTGTGGCAATGAGAGTCCTTGAGCAGGCAGTGGAGACCTCCATCCCCATCCCCACCATGCCCACCCTCACCCACTCCTCCACCCTCACCCTCAGCACCCTCACGCACTCCATCCCCACCCTCACCACCCACTCCACCCTCACCATCCCCACCCTCACCATCCCCACCCTCACCCACTCCATCCTCACCCACTTCGTCCTCACCTCCACCCTCACCCTCACCGTCCCCACCCTCATCACCCCCATCCTCACCTCCACCCACTCCACCCTCACCCACTCCATCCCCACTCTCACCCACTCCATCCTCACCTCCACCCTCAGCACCCTCACCATCCCCACCCTCACCCACTGCATCCCCACCCACCATCCCCATCCCCACCCTCACCCACTCCATCCCCACCCACCATCCTCACCTCCACCCTCACCATCCCCATCCCCATCCCCACCCTCACCCACTCCATCCCCACCCACCATCCTCACCTCCACCCTCACCATCCCCATCCCCATCCCCACCCTCACCCACTCCATCCTCACCCACTTCGTCCTTACCTCCACCCTCACCCTCACCGTCCCCACCCTCATCACCCCCATCCTTACCTCCACCCTCAGCACCCTCACCCACTCCATCCTCACTCTCACCCACTCCATCCTCACCTCCACCCACTCCACCCTCACCCACTCCATCCTCACTCTCACCCACTCCATCCTCACCTCCACCCTCAGCACCCTCACCATCCCCACCCTCACCCACTGCATCCCCACCCACCATCCCCATCCCCACCCTCACCCACTCCATCCCCACCCACCATCCTCACCTCCACCCTCACCATCCCCATCCCCATCCCCATCCCCACCCACTCCACCCTCATCCACTTCACCCTCACCTCCATCCTCAGCACCCTCACCTCCACCCTCACCATCCTCATCTCCACCCTCCATCCTCAACTCCACCCTCACCCTCACCATCTCCACCCTCACCCACTTCATCCTCACCTCCACCCTCACCCTCAGCACCCTCACTCTCACCATCCCCACCCTCACCCTCACCCACTCTATCCTCACCTCCACCCTCACCCTCTGCACCCTCACCATCCCCATCATCCTCACCCTCACCCTCTGCACCCTCACCATCCCCACTCACACCATCCCCACCCTCACCCACTCCATCCTCAACTCCACCTTCACCCTCACCATCCCCACCCTCACCCACTCCATCCTCACCCTCAGCACCCTCACCCTCACCATCCCCACCCTCATCCTCACCCACTCTATCCTCACCTCCACCCTCACCCTCTGTACCCTCACCATCCCCATCATCCCCACCCTCACCATCCCCACCCTCACCCACTCCATCCTCACCTCCACCCTCACCCTCACCGTCCCTACCCTCATCACCCTCACCCTCAGCACCCTCACCTCCACCCTCACCCTCACCATCCCCACCCTCACCATCCCCATTCTCAGCTCCACCCTCACCATCCCCACGTCATCATCCCCATCCTCACCATCCCCACCCTCACCCACTCCATCCTCAACTCGACCCTCACCCTCACCATCCCCACCCTCACCCACTCCATCCTCACCCTCACCCACTCCATCCTCACCCTCACCCACACCCACTCCATCCTCACCTCCACCCTCACCCTCACCGTCCCTACCCTCATCACCCCCACCCTCACCATCACCCACTCCACCCTCACCTGCACCATCCCCACCCTCACCCACTCCATCCTCACCTCCACCCTCAGCACCCTCACCTCCACCCTCACCATCCCCATCCCCACCATCTCCACCCTCACCCACTCCACCCTCACCATCCCCACCCTCACCATTCCCACCCCCACCCTCACCATCCCCACCCTCACCATCCCCACCCTCACCATCCCCACCCTCATCATCCCCACCCTCATCATCCCCACCCTCATCATCCCCACTCTCAGCTCCACCCTCACCATCCCCACATCATCATCCCCACCCTCACCCACTCCACCCTCACCATCCAGTTGATGTTAACAAAAGAGAGTTAGATATAGCTCTTAGGGCTAACAGAATCAATGGATATAGGGAGAAAGCAGGAACGGGGTACTGATTCTGGATGATCAGCCATGATCAAATTGAATGGTGGTGCTGGCTCGAAGGGCCGCATGGCCTACTCCTGCACCTATTTTCTATGTTTCTATCCCCACCCTCACCCTCATCATCCCCATTCTCACCCTTCCTGCCCTGATCTTCCTCACCCTTCCCACCTTCACCCTCTGCATCCTCATCCTCACCCTCCCCTCCCTCACCCTCACCGCCCTGGCAAGATCAGGGACCAAGATCTGGTTAACCATCAACGCAATACTGATGTATAGATTCCTCCAGACTCTTCTAAAGAACTAAAGTTGTTTTTACTTATCTCAAGATGGTCTGTCTTAATTAAAAGACTAGCCTTTAGTCAATTGCAGGAAGTGATCCAGTCTCTTCTGGCTCCAATGCACCAATTTCTATTCAATATAATAGCACCTTAATCTATTAGCATTACACTTCACAATGCTGAACATCCTAAGTTTTTTTAGTTGCTTGGATCAGTTAACAATGGCCAATTTTCAGAATATCCAAAAAATGCCTACCAAAGCTACCATAAATTGCTGAATGCTACGATAATTTTAAAACCATATGGTGAACTTTAATATGTACAATTCCATAGCCATTCCAGCCAGCCCAGGCTTCCAATTTTCTGCCCGGACCTCCACACTCCCCTGCCCGGTTCCAGGTTCATAACGTTCAGCCTAGGTTTTCTCCTTCTTGCCCTGCTTCCATTCTCACCATGATTCCCGCCCCCCCCCACCTTTGTCTGACCTTTTGTTCAACCCTACCCCCAAGCACTACTCTTCCACCTCCCTCCCAACCATGTCCCACACCCTGAACCCTCCCTTTCATACCCCTTACTCTCTTTTCTGACCCCATACCTTTCCGAGCTCTCAAATAATGATGAGACAGAGTAGAGGAAGGAGATTCAGAACCTCGTAACCTGGTGCCAAGACAACAACCTTTCCCTCACTGTCAGCAAGACAAAGGAGACTGTGATCAACCTCAGGATGTGAAATGGTACACATAACCTGGTATACATTTACGGCACCTTAGTAGAGATGGTTGGAAGCTGCAAGTTCCTAGGAAACTTGCAAATATCACCAGCAACCTGTCCTGGACCAGCCATATCGAAGCAATGGCCAAGAAAGCACACCAATGCCCTTACTTCCTTAGAAGGCTCCGTAGGTTTGACATGCCCCCAACAACAGGCAATTGGCTTTGCTTTTAATACGTGGTCTTACTCCCACCAATAGATAATGCTTAATGCTTGCAGTGTGCCTACATATAAAATCAATACGAGATCGATAACATGGGAAAATCTTCTTAATTCCGTTGAAGATTAGGTTCTCTAACAGCAGTACAAAAACCAGAAATATCTCTTTAATATTAAAGTAAAAACTATAAAGCAGGTCCAAAGAAATAATAATTGGATCAATTTGTTCATACAATAACTTTAATTAGAGTGTTAGTACAGTGCCCGGAGGGAGAAATACACACTTATTTTAAAATTTTGAAATACGTGAAATAATTTGTGCCTGATGAAAAGGTTTGATAGGAGTACGCTTCTTCTAAAAAAAGAATCCATCTTCGATTCAAGTTGCTACTGCTTGAAAGCAAGCTAACAAAAAAACAAGGTACTCCTTGAGATAAAGGAGTGAGTCATGAGAATATTTTAACATATGAAAAGAGAATTGGGTAAATATTTGAAATGGAAGAAATTGCAGGACAATTGCATGGGAAAGGTGGCAAATTGAAGCTAATTGGATAGTTTTTTCAAAGACCCAGCAGTGATTCAATGGGATAAATGACCTCTTTCCTCAGGTGTCAGTGCACAAATAGAAAAGATCAACAGAGTTAATAGAATCTCTTTTTTACTGCAAGAAAATACGTTTCAATTATAAATTTCAACGTCTCCTGGCATATGACTTCTATACTGCACAAGGTTGCATAAAGAATTTACTTTTATGATTTTATTTACTCAGTATGTTAGAATGGGAAGTAATCTCAGTAATTCAAAGCAGCTGCAGATATATGACTATTTATTTATTGAACAGAACCAAATGACATTTGTCTATTTGCTGAGTTCACTATCTTCTTATTACTGCTTCTAAATTTGGTGAAGAGATAACCTTAACACAAACATCATTCTCTGTCTTTTGCCAGAGCTACAAAAAGTTGAACATGCAGGGCACATATGTAAAGATCACTTCGGTTGTTGTTGATCCATCCTAAATCTGTTAGCAAAGGCTGCTCCAGATGCGTAAACTCAAAGCTATTGGGAGAATGTGGAATTGGTTTCTTGGAGTATTGAGACACATTCTGGTCAGGCTGGCTGTTTTTTGGAGGATGTTACTATGGGAGTTTGGTCGGCGGATTAAACAAAATCATGGAGGTAAATCAAGTGCAGAGTGAATGTTTTGAACTAATTGCCATTGTTTGTATTGGGGGAGTAGTATAAAAGAGAGCACCAGTTGAGCAGAGTCGAGTTATGATGTATATCATAACAGGTATAACAGGTATAACAGGTATAACAGAGCTTTATTTGTCGTTCGGTACCGAAGTACCGAACGAAACTACATAGCAGTCATAGAAAAAAAAAAGAACACAAGACACATAACCCCAACACAAATGTCCATCACAGTGACTCCAAACACCCCCTCACTGTGATGGAGGCAACAAAACTTCCCCTCTCTTCCCCACGCCCACGGACAGACAGCTCGTCCCCGACCGACCCGCACAGTCCCCGCACCGGGCGCTGAAACGTCTCGCGGCCGAACCGGGCGATGAAAGGCCCGCGACCAAGCCTTGCGCAGCTAAGTCCCGTGGTCGAGCTGCACCAGCGGTGAAAAGTCCCGCAGCCGAGCCGCACCGGGCGGTGTTAAGTCCCGCAGCCGAGCCGCACCAGCGGTGAAAAGTCCCGCAGCTGAGCCGCACCGGGCGGTGTTAAGTCCCGCAGCCGAGTTGCACCGGGCGGTGTTAAGCCCCGCAGCCGAGCTGCACCGGGCGGTGTTAAGCCCCGCAGCCGAGCTGCACCGGGCGATGTAAAGTCCCGCAGCCGAGTTGCACCGGGCGGTGTTAAGCCCCGCAGCCGAGCTGCACTGGGCGATGTAAGTCCAGCGGCCAAGCCGCACCGGGATGTAAAGTCCAGCGGCCAAGCCGCACCGGGATGTAAAGTCCAGCGGCCAAGCCGCACCGGGATGTAAAGTCCAGCGGCCGAGCCGCACCGGGGGATGTTAGGCCCCGCAGCCGAGCCGCACCCCGCGCCGTGAGGAAGAGAAAAGTTCCCCACCCACACCCACCCCCCACACACCACCACCCCCTCCCACACATACACAACCAAAAAAATATATATAAAAATCATCCCAACACCGACACTCAACAAAAAAAAGACGGACAGACTGCTAGTCAGCCGCTGCCGTTAGCTGCAAGTTTTTGTGTTGTCTATATAGTGACTGGTACCAAATAGTGCCTGTGAATTCATAACTGAGTGTCATATGAGAAGCACTAAGGTTAAGAATGCTTTTGGCTCAGCCTAACTAAATTACAGGAAAATTATTATGAAATTTGACCTTATTATGATTATTGATATTATGATATGATGTGACAGAGTTGTTGCTTGCAGGACATAAAATTACAGAACATACCTTTGCATGACAAGATTCCTGCCAGAGGAGCAGTAGAAATTTACCATTGAAACATGTATTTTCTTGTATTAAAAAGAGATTCTATGAACTCCGTTGAAGTTTTCTATTTATCCATTGACAGCTGAGGAAAGAGACCATTTAACTAGTGCTGGGTCTTTAAAAATATATCCAATTAGGTTCAATGTGCTACCTTTCTCATGCAATTGTCTTGTACTTCTTTCTCATATATTCATCCAATTCTCTTTTGAAAATCATCCGTAAGTCACCACTTATTTAGGCAATACATTCCGCAACATAAGAACTTACTTTGTTTAAAAACAAAATCCTCACACATTTCACACAGATTATTTGACTATTTAAATCTGCGTTCTTTGGTTACTGATCTTTCGGACATTACCATTCCAGTACATCACCTTGGTCTTTACATTCCAATTTGTGGTGCCCAGTCTTAGGTACAGTGTTCCAGGTAGAGCTCATCAAGTGAATAATAAAGTTTAAACACGATTACTTTGTTTGCACTCATTTACTCTGGTTAAAAAGCTCCAGGTGTATCAGAATAGTTTCAAAATATATATTTTCAGTAAGTTATAACTTGAAGGCAACATGTAGAGAAAGGGCCAAATAGCCGCTGCCTGGTGAGGTCATATTTTGATTCACTCACAACCAACAGACAATTAATGTAACAATTCAAGGGATGGAGTTGTCAACTTGTCAACGACAAACTTCCCAGGATATAAGTTCCTGAAAACATGGTGCTCAGCTCCGGGCAGCCCAAAATCCATCAAGCAGGAAACAGCTGAAAACAAAAGTACATGTTCATTTAATAATTACAGAACTCAAGCTAGATATTACTGGTGTCCTCTTACCTCTATCCACTGTTCTATTCCCCGTGAAAATACGCATCATTCACCCCAAGTCTTAGTCTTCCTCCACTCTCCTCACACCTCTTCTCCCCTTCTTTCCTTTTCCATTGTCTTATTCTCTCTGCCTCTTCCTTTATTTTAATGTCCTTTCATACAGTACCCCAATGACATTGCGTCTCAAGATACTTGGCTTTATTTCTGATAGTGTTAATAATTATCTGTTTAATCAACCATTACTTTGGTATTCATACTATCCTATTTTTAAACAAATATAAATCTTATGGGGAACATCTTGACAGTATTCTGAAAAGTACATTTATTTCTTATTAATCTTACAAAAAAAAATCCCTGTTACAGCCCAATATCTTTGGCCATTTTTTTTCTTTCTGATTTTAATAGACTGTGGTGTGTGATCAACTTTGTCAAGCAGGTCAGCTCAGTTTTTTGTTTGGTGAAGTTTGCTATGTTTGCAATGGAGGGTGCACATTTTTATTTGGCAACCGTAAAATATTACGTTAGTACACATTGAGGTACTTGAAGTAAGGAAATATATATATAATTTTTCTAAACTTATACCATCTAATTTTTTTTTTCATTTTTGATATTATGTTGCTTACATTTTATTTTAATGATTTTTTCCTCAATATCATATTCACAAAAGTTTCCTTTATCATTCACCATGATTACTTAGTGAACTAAATAATTGATGATTAAATCTCCACTATTGTGTACTTACTACATTTAATTCATGCATGTTATAAATTTATAACCTGAATTGTAAAGACTACTATAATTATGATAAGAACAAATCTATTCAGTTTGCACAAGCTTTAACATGCAAGTAGTAGAATGAGTATTTAGCAGCAACAACAGATTTTTTTTTCCTACACATCTTGCCGCCTCACTGCGAATTCTCCTCTCGGTATGTCTACTTTGAAGAAGTTCCCCTCCTCCCTTCGACGAGAGTTTAGCTCCGACTACATCCTATCTTTGGCCCGCCTCCTCCCCTGGCATCAGTCTGAAGAAGGGTCTCGACCCGAAACGTCACCCATTCCTTCTCTCCAGAGATGCTGCCTGACCCGTTGAGTTACTCCAGCATTTTGTGTCTACCTTCGATTTAAACCAGCATCTGCAGTTTTGTTTCCTACAGAAGCAGTGGGGTGAGAGTATAATAGTGGGATTAGCAAATGTACAATAGAGACTAGATGGGAGGAATAGCCTCCTTTTGCACAGTAAATATCTGCAATTTTATATTGTGTCAAATGAAGAAAACATGAGCTGGCATCATGGCTCAATACATTATCAGGAAGTCTTTGGCTCAGTGCCAGACCAGCAATAGCTATGTAGAAATCATGATGGCATTTACAGTAGGTACTACAATTAAACCCAATGAGTTTTGTTTGAGAGTGAAATAATTCTAGATTTTAGGTGATTATTATTGTTATTGTGATAATAAGAGCCCTGAACATTATCCCTGCATTATCTCTGTAGTCAGATAATTTGCATTTAGCTGTGCGTAGGCACATTTTTCATGAGGGAAAGGCAAAGTAAGAAGTTCCAGAGAGAAAACTGAGTGAAAGTAAAGGAACATCCAGTGTTGACTTGGAATCCATATTTATCATCAATGAATCCACCATTGTAGTGAATCATTAGAGATTTACTGAAAGTCATATTTCTGTTTATTAAATAGAACGAAGAGGTCACCCCAAAGGAAAAAGAAAACCCACTGGCCTGGAAATTTATTTCCTCATCCCAGATGTCTGACCTTGTACCATTAACAGTGGATTTGGCTCAGAAGTAAGTAATAGGTAGAGTAAGGAGCATCTTAAACTAATTGAATTATTTTGGGTTCAATAGTACCATCATTTTGCAAATGTTACTGAAAAGAACAATTTATTTAGAAGGTTTGTGAGAGTGTATTTATCCAACGTTCTCACACAGCCCTCATTGCAAATCCCAGCTGTGAAACGACTTAGTTGTGTCCCTTGGTATGGCCTGTAAAAATGGAATTTGTAAAGCTAATACAGGAGAAGTCAAAATTGAATTTTAGGGTCATATTGGATAAGTCACCACAGGCTACAGAGCAGAGATACCAAACATTGCTTGGATGGCCATTTTCATCTTGCAGCAAAAGATCACAAGTTAAAATCGATGTAGCTCTTCTTTGCGGATACTGTGCTGGAGAACAGGGACTGTTTGCTTGTATATCAATGTCATATGGTGTACAATATTAGTTTGATATCATTTGCACAAAAGCTAACACTTATACCAAGGCCACAGGAATACCGAAGTAAGTCATACTATAGGATCGAGACTTGCATTGGTGTTATTTTGAGCTGCTGGAAAGTCTAAGGCATCCATTCTCCTCCAGTTTAAGTCTTTAACCCTAATCATTCAGAGTTCAAATACTCTTCACTATTGATCATCTCACCAAAAGTTTCCCCTGATCCTCTGATCCCATCCTAAGAGGTAAAGAGAGTTATCATCTCTCTCTTTTGGGTCTTAGGAAGGAGCAGCTCTATCAGCTGTGCCATTGAGCTACCCTATGCAAATGCCAATAAAATCAGAACTCCAGCTGATTTCCTCAAACAAACTTTTATCGCAAGAAATACCTCCTCTGCAAAATAACATGCTGTAACATTCTTTTAAATGTAAATAGAGCCTGTTTCCGTGTTGTATAGCTCTATGACCACTAACAGTACTACACTACTGAATTACATGGTTAGTATTTGGAGAAGCCTGTGAGTCTTAGGACAGAAGAAAGCAATTTGGACATCTACAAAGATTATACTCTCAGAGAATCTTCAGAGAGAACACATCTTACCTGGACTTCTCTGATGAATAATGGACCAGAAGTGATTTGTCTTAGCATCATAAAGAGACAAAGCATGGAAGCCAAACTGAGTCCACACAAACCATCAAGCATCCATTGACTTAATCTTACACTAACCTGTTTATTTTCCCACATTCCCACCAACTCCCCTCAGAGTCTGTGACACACCAACACATTAGGAGTAACTCCAGGGGCCAATTAATCTACCAATCCAGAGTAAAACCAAGGAACGGCAGATGCAGGTTTATACCAAAGATAAACACAAAGTGCTGGAGTAACTCAGCGGGTCAGGCAGCATCTCTGGAGAAAAGAGAGTGGGTAGTCTGAAGAAGGCTCCCAACCCAAAACGTCACCCATCCTTTTTCTCCGGAGATGCTGTCTGACCCGCTGAGTTGCTCCAGCACTTCATGTCTATCTAACCTACCAATCTTATGTCTTTGCAATGTGTGAGAAAACCGGATTATGCAGAGGAATGCCACATATCACAGGGGGAACATGTACTCCACATATGAAGTCTGGAATGAACCTGGATTGCTGGACAGTGGAACTGTGCCACTGTAGCGACCATAGAGAATGGTCCAGGTCGTCGAACCCTCAGATTGGCCAGCGAGGTCACGTGTGAACGCGACCATGGGGATTGGTCCAGGGAGCGACATCGCTGATTGGCCAGCGTGGTCATGTGCGCTTTTGGCGCCCGAAATGTTCAGTTCGGCGAAGTCTTCGAAGAAGACAGTAAGTTTTTGATGGTTGTCCTTTACCTTGTTGTTTAACTCTGTATTCGAATATTGCGGCTGCAATAAACTTCTTCTACAACCAACAAGTTTTCAGACTCGCCATATTGGTGACCCCGACGTGATCTGGACGATCACCGACTATGCAGGGACACGACGCCTCGTTGTTGATTGCCGCGCCTGGCACACCGGAGTTAAGCGCGGTAAGCGTTCACCTTCCGTTGTTTTGGACACATTCACCGCAATCTTGGTTTGTCCACACCGAAGCTCAATTTCATATAAGGAAGATATCGGACGACTCCACGATGTATTACTACCTCGTCAGCGCTCTATCACCGGAGACGACCACACGCGTGATGCGGTTCATCGTTAATCCGCCTGCGGAAAACAAGTACGAGGCCATGAAGAAAGTGTTACTGCGAACCTTCGGGTTTAATAGGCATGATTGCGCTGCAAGACTTCTGCACCTACCGGATCTCGGAGATCGACGGCCTTCCGTTCTCATGTCCGAAATGATGATGCTAGCCGGTGAGCATACGGATTGCCTTATGTTCGAACAGGCATTCCGAGAGAAGCTTCCTGAGGATGTCCGACTGCTGCTCACGGATTGTTCTTTTAAGGACCCCGAAGCATATGCAGCGAAAGCGGACGCGCTCATAGCGGCTAAAAACAAGGCAAGCGGTTCGATCAACAAGGTCTCGACATCAGTGACCACGCCACAGCGACATCAAGATGGCGCCGCGTCTCCCGCCATTTCTCCGAAAGCCCGCCAAAAAGATCCGCACAAGCGCGGCTGGTGCTATTATCACCTACGATGGGGTAGCGAATCCCGCAACTGCCGCTCACCTTGTACCTTCGCAGGAAATGCCTCGGCCGATCGTACATAGGGGCAGTTACGATTGGCCAGAACCGACGCCTCTACGTCCATGATCGATTCACGGACACAGAATTTTTGGTGGACACGGGAGCCATCGTCAGTATAGTGCCGCCGACCGACCTCGAAACCAGAACGGGTAAGACAGGTCCCACCCTCATCGCGGTTAATGGCAGCCCCATTCGCACTTTCGGTATACGGAAGATGTCCCTTGTGTTAGGCCTCCGCACGTACGAATGGCCATTCATCATAGCCGACGTCAGACAAGCGATCCTGGGCGCAGATTTTCTCTGGGCTTTTTCACTGGTCCCTGATGTCCGCGGTAACGACCTCCGACCCTCCGCCGGAGAGGAGCCCGTCGCTCCGACAATCGCCTCCCCGCCCAGCCCTACTGTCCAGGCCGTCGTCGCGGCCCCTGACTCGTATGCTGAGATCCTGGCGGAGTTTCCAGAGCTGCTCATCCAACATTTTGACACGCCTTCGGCCAAGCACGGCGTGGTCCATCACATCCGCACCGAAGGCCCTCCCGTTTTCGCTCGGGCCAGGAGACTACCGCCAGACAAACTGGTGGTGGCACGGGCGGAATTTAGGAAGATGGAGGAAATGGGAATTGTCCGTCAGTCCGACAGCCCGTGGGCCTCGCCGTTGCATATGGTCTCCAAGGCATCTGGGGGGTGGAGACCATGTGGCGATTATCGGCGTCTCAATGCTGTCACCACGGCTGATCGCTACCCCATACCGCACCTACAGGACTTTTCGTCTGGGCTGGAAGGAGCGGTGGTGTTCTCCAAAATCGATTTGGTGCGAGGATACCACCAGATTCCGGTGCGACCGGAGGACATACAGAAAACTGCAACGATTACTCCGTTCGGGTTGTTTGAATGGTTGCGTATGCCTTTCGGTTTAAAGAACGCGGCACAGGCTTTCCAACGACTGATGGACCGTGTGGGCCGGGGTTTACCCTTTTTGTTTATTTATTTAGATGACATCCTGGTCGCCAGCCCCTCAGTGCAGGAACACCAGGTCCACTTGCGGACTGTGTTCCAGCGGCTCCAAGACCACGGGCTCATTATCCAACCCTCCAAGTGTCAATTCGGCCTCCCTTCTCTTGATTTTCTAGGGCACAGAATTACCCCTGCCGGCGCCTCCCCTTTGCTCGAGAAGGTGGAGGCTATCCGGGCATTTCCCAGGCCCACCACAGTAAAAGGACTACAGGAGTTCGTAGGCATGGTTAATTTCTACCATAGGTTCGTTCCAGCAGCTGCGCGGGTCATGCGCCCGCTTTTCCAGTGCCTTGCGGGAAAACCGGTAGAGTTGATATGGTCCCCGGCCGCAGAGTCGGCTTTTACAGCAGCTAAGGCAGCCTTGGCAGACGCCACCATGTTGGTCCATCCGAGCCCCTCCGCCCCCACGGCCCTGACGGTTGACGCCTCTGACGTGGCGGTGGGCGGGGTCTTGGAGCAGCAGGTCAGTGGCCGTTGGCAGCCTTTGGCGTTTTTCAGCCGGCAACTAAATTCGGCTGAGCTGAAGTATAGCGCATTTGACCGAGAGCTTCTGGCCCTCTATTTAGCTGTTCGTCATTTCAGGTACTTCCTTGAGGGCCGCCCATTTGTGGCCTTTACGGACCACAAACCATTAACATTTGCATTTTTCAAATTGTCTGACCCATGGTCGGCCCGCCAGCAGCGGCACCTGACTGCTATCTCCGAATTTACCACCGATGTCCGTCATGTCGCGGGGAAGCTTAATGCCGTTGCTGACGCTCTGTCTAGACCTGCTTTTTCCCCTATTTCGGCGGTGGACTGCGAGGTGGATCCCCAGGAGCTTGCGAAGCACAGCTTCTAGCGGATACCGCTTCGGCATACCAGTCCACCACTTCGGGATTGAAGTTGGCTCAGGTAGCCTGCGGGTCGGAAGGCACAAAAGTCTGGTGCGATGTTTCTCTTCCCCGTCCCAGGCCGGTAGTACCGCCCTCCCTTCAGCGCCGGGTTTTCGATGCCATTCATGGGCTGGCGCACCCGTCCATCCGCTCCACCTCTGCTTTGGTAGCAGCTCGGTTTGTCTGGCATGGCCTACGGAAACAGGTAGCGGGTTGGGCGCGTTCCTGCGTTCCCTGTCAGACCGCTAAAGTCCAGCGCCATGTCCAGCGCCATGTCCAGCCCCCCGTACAGGATTTCGAGGTCCCAGCAGTTCGTTTTTTCCACATCCACGTGGATTTAGTCGGGCCTTTGCCTTCCTCCCGGGGCTACACCCACCTCCTCACGGTGGTGGATCGGTTCACCCGGTGGCCAGAGGCTTTCCCATTGTCTGATATTTCGTCAGCGTCTTGTGCCAGGACTTTGGCCCTCCATTGGGTAGCTCGTTTCGGGGTCCCGGCAGTTATTACCACTGACAGGGGGCCGCAGTTCACTTCGTCCCTCTGGGCCGCGCTCGCAGAACTGTACGGTTCCAAGTTACAACCCACTACTGCATATCACCCCCAGGCAAATGGACTTGTAGAAAGGTTCCACCGTCAACTTAAGGCGTCCCTCAGTGCAAGGCTTGAAGGCCCGGACTGGGTAGACCAGCTCCCCTGGGTTCTTTTGGGCATCCGGACTGCTCCTAAGCTAGATCTCGGTGCGTCGTCCGCGGCGCTAGTATATGGCTCGACACTTCGAGTACCCGGAGACTTGTTTCCGGACCCTTCAGACCAGCTGCCTACAGTCCCATCAGTGTTAGCATCTCTCCGGGAACGGGTGGGCTCCCTGGCTCCAGTCCCGACTTCACGTCATGGGTGTCCCATGGTACATGAACCGCCTTCCCTGAAGGACTGTGAGTTTGTTTTTCTGCGAAAAGATTCCCATCGCGCCCCGTTGCAGAGGGTCTATCAAGGGCCGTTCCGGGTTTTGCATAAGGGAACGGCTACCTTCACCTTAGACATGTGCGGCAAGAGTGAGCTCGTCTCGGTGTCCCGGCTCAAACCTGCACACTTGGATCCGGATCAACCAGTCCTGGTCGGTCAAACCCCTAGGAGAGGCCGACCTCCGTTAGTTCCGCTCAGTCCAGGACCCCCCGTTCCGGCAGTTCCTCCAGGACCCCCCGTTCCGACAGTTCCTCCAGGACCCCCCGTTCCGGCAGTTCCTCCAAGTCCGGAACCCCCGGCTCCTGTGGTTCAGGCTGTCCCTCTCCGTACTCGTTATGGTCGCGAAATCCGGCTCCCTGCTAGGTTCCGTACCTCGGGTTCTGGGGGGGGTCATGTAGCGACCATAGAGAATGGTCCAGGTCGTCGAACCCTCAGATTGGCCAGCGAGGTCACGTGTGAACGCGACCATGGGGATTGGTCCAGGGAGCGACATCGCTGATTGGCCAGCGTGGTCATGTGCGTTTTTGGCGCCCGAAATGTTCAGTTCGGCGAAGTCTTCGAAGAAGACAGTAAGTTTTTGATGGTTGTCCTTTACCTTGTTGTTTAACTCTGTATTCGAATATTGCGGCTGCAATAAACTTCTTCTACAACCAACAAGTTTTCGGACTCGCCATACCACTGCCATTGTCTGTTTATTTTTGTCTTTAATTAATTGGTAACCATTTGCTTTGATGTTAAAAAATATATTACTTTGAATAATTTAAGAAGTTTTATTTATTTAAATGTTTTAACCCTGTTTCCAAATGTTTGTGATAATCAGAGACATTATGATAGAGACAGTAAAACGGCCTTCTGACAATATAATCCGCCATATGTGGTGTTCTGCAGGAAGACTTCCACCCAGACTCTTTTGCACATTTCCTTCCCAACCAGCACTGTCTGATGGATGTCTTAGGGATTAAAGGCCAACTCTCCTTCCCTGGCTTCTCACGCCAATGCACTGTCCAACCACACCATTCCTACGCAGACACAATGAGAACTACACAAATACCAGAGTCATTATGAAAGAGCGATTGGTCTTCTTCAATATGAAATGTCAGTGTATCATTGTGGCCTCCAGTACATGCCAATTAAAAATATTGTCTTGCTGCGTGCTGCACGGTGCCTGTAGCCAGTGCTGGATAATAGAGCAACATGAGGCACAACTTA
Source organism: Rhinoraja longicauda (assembly GCF_053455715.1). NCBI lineage: Eukaryota > Metazoa > Chordata > Chondrichthyes > Rajiformes > Arhynchobatidae > Rhinoraja > Rhinoraja longicauda. The sequence goes on from NC_135968.1 coordinate 12,505,071, forward strand.
AAAGTAACGGCACGATGGTGCAGCGGTAGAGTTGCTGGCTTACAGCGCCTGACCATGGGTGCTGTCTGTACGGAGCCTTTACGTTCTCCCTGAAACCACGTGAGCTTTCTCCGGGAACTCTGGTTTCCGCCCGCATTCCAAAGACGTACAGGTTTGTAGGCTAATTTCCTTGCTAAAATTGTAAATTGTCCCTAATGTGTAGGATAGTGCTAGTGTACGGGGGTGGGGTGTGATCGCTGGTCGGCATAGACCCGGTGGGTTGAAGGGTCTGTTTCTGTGCTGTGTCTCTAAAACTAAAACAGGAAGTGGTGGCGCTGCGCAGCAGCTGCGGCTCACCTGCAGTCCGTTTGTTTTTTGTGTTTTTTGTTGTTTTTTTGTCTTAATTGTAGTGCTTAGATGTGATGTAGAGTTTTTTGCGGTTGTATTGGGGGGGTGGGGGGGAAACTGTAAAATTGTGTCTTCCGAACGAAGACCCGGCCTTTTTTTCTGGGCCGCTGCGGCCTACCATCGTCCAAACACCTGGAGCTGGCAGCCTCCAACTGGGACCACCTGGGCTCTGGTTCGCAGAGCCCGCGGACCGGACTTACCATCTGCGGAGCTGGCTGCCTTCGGAGGCTGTTGTGGCGCTGCGAGTGCGGCTTCGACTCGCCTTCGGAGGCTCCGGAGGCTTCGGCCGCGTTCCGCGGGCCGCGGGCCGCGTGGTTATCGGAAGCTCGCAGGCCCCTGGGTGGGGGCCGACATCGGGAGCTCCGGCAGCGGCAGCATCTTTGCCCGCCCCAAATCGCGGGGCTTGGGTCGGCCCGCTGTGGACCTTTCACCGTCCGGCGCGGCCTGAAATAGGCCGCAGTATCTTTCTCTGCCCAGCGGGGGCTTCAATGTCGGGAGCTTCAATGTTGGCAACTTCAACAGCCCGACCGCGGGAGAAGATGGCAGGGGAAGAGAAAAGACATTCTGGCCTTCCATCACAATGAGGAGGTGACTGGAGGAGACTCACTGTGATGGATGTTTCTTTTTTTTTTTTTGTGTTGGTTTGTGATTTTGTGTGTGTTATTGCTTATTTTTATTGCTCTTATTGTTGGACTGTGGGTAACGGAATTTTGTCCAAAATACTTGTTTTTTTGATGACAATAAAGGTTATTCTGATTCAGATTCTGATTCTAAAACAAAAACTAAAAGAATCTAAAGAGTGGAGGGCAAGAAGAACCATAGGCATTCTCAGATGACTTTGAACACTTTGCCTCTCAGCAGAATAGGTGAGGGAGGTCTGGTCTGCAAGGGCTATGAAGAATTCCCTCATAGAGAATTTTCATTAGGAACCTTCTAAGTTATAGTCCCCAGTGTTAGCCAAGTCTGTCGACACATTCCAATCCCTCACATCAACGTTGGTCAGAGAGCCATAACATTCTTCCCTATCCTGCAATGCTCTTTTATATGCATTGAATGTAGGACAGCAATGAATGATTCCCTTGAAACTATAATTTGAATGATATGATGCAAAATATCTGTATTTCCTGATGAGCAGCATCTAGTTAAAAAAAACCTCTGACCTTCCCAAAGATAAACTTACTTCGGATCTGTGTCCGATTCAAGATTGAACCTTGTTCAAAACGTTGAACCTTCTCGAATGCTTCACAACATTGATATGGACAAGACAGCATTATAGCCACAACAGCTGGGAATAATGCACATAAAAGCATATTGATCAGATTGGCATTCATTGGCTCCAGAGATGCACGAGTGACAAACATTTCAAGCCACTGATATCCACAGTCATTCAGCAGGAAGGAATTCCTAGCAACTACCCAGGTGATGTTCACATTTTTGCGTGAATTGAACATTTATCTTGATATATAGTGGGACAGAAGTAATGAAATATCATTGGTAATGGTATTGGTTTATTAATGCCACGTGTGCTAAGGTCGGTGAAAAACCTTTCAGCTGGCAACAATTGGATTTGATCATTTGATTGTAACACTGCCATGCGCACGCAATATGTATTTTTTCATTTAAGCTGCCTCAAGTCTTCTTATTAATTTTAATCCTCCACATAAAGGAGGGCTCCTGGAAAACAGGGACTATAGACCAGATGTTTCATCTCACTCATATTTTCCTTAGAATTGGCCGTGATAAATATTATAAGAGCAGAACAAGCAAGGGATAAAAAAAATGTGAGAATATAATAAATTCCATATTGGAGGTCGGATGAAAACATTGTCAAATAACGGGGCAGTTATGAAATGAATCTAATTATTTCCCAGTCATTTGGTGCACTACACTGAAGTTACAATTTGTAAGTGGAAACCACAATTCAATGGATGGTGACAATCTAAACTGTTGCTTTTTGACCCAAAATGCATGACATTAACAATCTTTCTTGATGAGGTTGGATGGGGTCTGTTCGATGCCAGCAGCTGTCATGCTAATGTGGTTAATCTATGTACGAGGAAGGATATTATTTATCCTCGATGAGAAAATATTGTTCCGATGACTTGAGAATAATTTAAAACTGAACTAATACACAAATGGAGGATTGTGACGTTTATCTGTGAAGTTTCACAGCAGAATAGCTCTCCTGATTGATAACATGGTGTGGTTTGGTTTAGTATCCTAGTGGTATATCACAGTGTCTCCTGTATTTCTGCAATCTCTCCACTTGAAGGCGACCTCCTTTTCCTTTGAACCTGCACGGTTGTCATTTTATTGACCCAGAAAAAGGTCTTGCACATTTTGGCCAGCATTTGGTCCCTTAATGTTGCTCTGGTCTTATTCATAAGTGATAGGAGCAGAATTAGGCCATTCGGTCCATGAAGTCTACTCTGCCATTCAAACATGGCTGATCTATCTCTCCCTCCTAACCCCATTCTCCTGCTTTCTCGCCATAACCCCTCACTCCCAAGAGATCAAATGGACTGCTGGCTGTGGGGCATGGATACATGGAGTAATGTGCTGTCTGAGAATCTGGTAGGAGCTTTAATTGATGCTCTTCTGACCCTGCACGTGAGGCATCCCCTCAAAGGACTGGGTAGGCAATGGTGCAATGGTCAGCTAGCATTCAGACTCTCCAACATTGTTTCAATCTTTAGACCAGGAGCTGCTCTGCTGACGCTCCAGAGTATGTTGTCTTGTCCCCGATGACTTCACTCATTTCCCTCGAGTTAGTTGTCATTGCATAGTGTCATAGAATGATAGTGTGAAAACAGGCCCTTCGGCCCAACTTGCCCACACTGGCCAACATGTCCAAGCTACACTAGTCCCACCGTTTGGTCCATATCCCTCCAAACCTGTCTTATCCATGTTCTTGTCTGTTTCCTAAATGCTGGGATAGTCCCTGCCTCAACAACCTCGTCTGGCAGCTTGTTCCATACACACACCACCCTGTGAAAAAATTACCCCTTAGATTTCTACTAAATCTTTTCCCCTTCATGTTACACCTATGTCCTCCGATCCTCGGTTCACCTACTCTGGACAAGAGACTCTGTGCATCTACCCGATCTAGTCCTGTCATGATTTTATACACCTCAATAAGATCACCCTTCATTCTCCTGCATTCCAAGGAATAGTCCCTGCCTACTCAACCTCTCCCGAAAGCTCACGCCCTCTAGCCCTGGCAACATCCGTGTAAATCTTCTCTGTAACCTTTCCAGCATCACGAGCAGAACTTTGTTTACAATGAATAGGTATGTGAGTGGGGGCAGTGTATGGATGGTATTTCTCTGCATCTCTCTTCTGCATCTGTGTAGATGCAGAAGAGAAATGAATTCCCACGTACCATCCCTCTGATTCTGTAGGAGTGCTTATGCCTGGCATCTCTGAACTACATAGCAACATGCAGCTTCTCACTGTTCATGAAATACTGAAAGCTGCACATTTTCGGCATCCCCAAGCCCCTTTATAGAACCACGAGCTTCTCATGGGTTACGTACCTGTGTTCTTTGAGATCAGTATCTTCTCAGGAGTGGGATTCTCAGAACAGCAGTCTGTTTATGAAAAACATCTCTGTGCTCAGTGAGGACCGTGCTCGTCCTCAGTTCCATGCTGTTCTTTCATGTGACAGTCGTCAGGCCTCTAACTAGATCAGGGTAGATTGCACACAAGCAGAAGGGTTGTGCAGTTTATGTCCACATCTCTGCAGCAGCTATCACTTAACAGCAGCTGGCGTGGTGTCACAGAAATGCTGCCCAGTCCCAGCAAAAAGAAGCACATGAGCTCCAGAGGGAGATCAAGGTTTCCTGACACTGCACAACGTTCTTGCAAGAACATGGAAATGGATTTATCAAGGCTCCTTGCCACTTTTTGCATTTGGCTGGGCAGCCCAAACAAACTTGTTAACCATCTATTTGTGCATCCACATTAGTACACCATGAAAACATGCCAATCATGAACTTCGTCTGAGTCTAGGTGCATCTCTTGCGTCAAACAGCCCTCTAAATTATTCTGCCCAGTTCTCAAGGATATCAGATATAGTGACACATTATAGCCATTATTATTATCATTTTCCTTCTCCTTTCTTTCCACACTTTGATGTATGCTTTGACATGGTCTAGCAGGAAAAAGCTGGGGCTGTGCTGGTAACTTGTCAATACAAATAAAAGATAGTGGACGGAACTGCAGATGGTGGTTTAAACCGAAGATAGACTCAAAAAGCTGGAGTAACACAGTGGGACAGGCAGCATCTCTGAAGAGAAGGAATAGGTGACGTTTCGGGTCGAGACCCTTCCTCAGACTGGTTAGGAATAAGAGAAACCAGAGATATAGACAATGATGTAGAGAGATAAAGAACAATTAATGAAAGGTGTGCAAAAAAGTAATGATAATAAAGGAAACAGGCCATTCTTACAAAATTGCATCCAAACATCTTTATGGTGATGTATCAATACAGATGTTAATCATATCAAAGGGGATTAGTAATCGCAAAGAAGTCTTATTAATTATCATACCTGGAAGATTCCATATAACCTCTTCTCATATGGGATTTGTATCTCGCTGATTCCTCTGCATAAGAGAACAAGGAGGTCCCCTCAGTCTGGCGAGGCATTGCAGTCCAGAGGATGATTTTCCTGTGCATGTGGTCTTCCTCATATCCCTCACTGTCAGCCTAAATGGAGGAAATGAAGACCATTGAGTCACCTTTCCCCAAAAAGACACAAAGTGCTGGAATAACTCAGCAGGTCATCCAGTATCTCTGGATAACATGGATAGGCGACATTTTGAACCGGGGCCCTTCCTCAGACTGATTGTAGTAGAGGGAGAGAGGTGGGGATGGAACAATGCCTGGCAAGTGATAGTTGGTACAGGTGAGGGAGGGTTAATTGGTAGATGAGTGGACAAAGGCTAGATATGGGAAGAACACAAAAGGCTGTGAGATAAGGAGATGAGAAGTGAAGAGGTGCAGAATGTGAAGCCAGAGAAAGGGATATGCGTGGAAGGGGACGGGGGGAGGGAAAAGGGTTGATGTTGGTTAGTTAGCTAAAATTGGTGAATTTAATCTTCATACCATTATGTTGTAAGCTACCCAAGCAGAATCTGAGGTGCTGCTCTTCCAGTTTGCATGTGACTTCACTCTGGCAATGGAGGTGGCCCAGGCCAGAAAGGTCAGGAAGGGGAGGGGAGTTAAAATGGTTAGCAATCGGGAGATCCAATAGGTCTCACCAATGTAAAGGAAGTCACGTCGGGACCACTGAATGCAATAGATGACATTAGAGGGGGTGCATCTGAACCTCTACCTCACCTGTAAGAGCTGCTGGGGTCCGTGCATGGATGGGGCAGGAGATATTGGGACAGGTGTTACATCTCCTGCCATTGCAGGGGAAAGTAGCTGGGGAGGGCATGATTTAGGTGGGAAGGGATGTTGCGGTTGGAGCGGAAAGCAGAAAGGGGTGAGGATGGGAAGGCATGATAAGTGGAGGAGTCACATTGAAGGTGGCGAAAATGATGGAAATGACTATTCCCCTTTCCTTAAAGGTTTTATAGACTTTAAAAGAGGTCTTTTAAATGGTGTGCCATGCACCAAAAAATATTTCATGAGCCTGACACATACCCTGAAGAAGCCAATTCGAGCCAAACTTTTTTAATGGTGGTCCTGGTGGATGCTGTCCAGATTTATTGAAATAATAGAAATGAATTATAAGTGTATGCAAGGGAGAAGGAATTAGTGGATAGGGGTGTTATTTGGTTACCATGGGACCTTGAGAAGCCGTTGATATGATTATTTCTCTTGCATCCAGAGGAGATTTAACATATAATCAAAGTGTGAAAGGATTTTGATAGATGGAGATAGATTGAGAGAGTGGCATAAATATCCAAGTGTAGTGGTTGTTTTAAGGTTGGGGGAAATCCCATTACCCTAAGGCATTGTGCCATGTAGTTCTTTATTGCAACATTGTATGTACCATGCTTCAGGCAGTTAAGTATTGTCTGCTATATTAAATAGTCATGTTTCTCTGATTCTCTGGGTTAAATTATGTAGAAGAACCCAAATGCACTCCACTGGACAGGTTCTATGTTGCTCTCAAGTGACAATTGTTAATCAGTGACATCAATAAAGTAGTACAAAACTGAAGGTGAATCTCTCAACACTGAAATAAATTAAATGTGTAAAATGGAATTAAAATCAGATGGCAAAAGTAGTTCACATGGGCAATGATGAGACGATGATAAATTTGGAAAATCACTGTAGTCGTTGAGCATTTACTTGGAATGGTTATTTATGTTCTCCAAAGTGAATAATCTTTCAGAAGTGACAGGCAAAAATTCCAAAGAATAAAACTCGGTGATCTATGAGCTTTGTAACCCATACTAGTAGTAATGAGCGTGGACACATATGCAACACGAGCGACTTGACACTATCCAACAAAATGGCGTTTTGTTTGTGGTGATTCAAGCACTGGCAACTCCTCTTAACACCATAGTAGGTACCACAACGCTACATATGTGCTCTGCATAATCGAATGTCAGAGGAAATAAACATTGTGGATTTCGGTATTTAATGAGGCTATCTTTGCAATGTTTCTGTGGGACAGACTCGGCTGCTTTCAGCTGCATAAGCACACTTTATGTCAAAGTGTATAGGATTGCTATTGATGTGGAAATGGCACTGAAGTGCACAAGGCAATCTTGGTCAGTGCAGGACTCCAGGATGCAGAGGGGAGCAGAAATAACTGTGTAATTCATCATTATCTTAATTGAATCATGGTCTTGTGAGTGCAGAGGTCAGTTCTGGCAGGAAACTATCATGTCACGCTGGCTTGAAATATGGAAAGCTTGGCCACCGTTATCAAAGGAAGCAGTTAGAGAACACTGCTGAATCTATTATAGTGACTCCTGAAAACTAGGACGTGTACATGACAAAAAATGCATTCAAATAATTGATCGTGGCCACATGAAAGAATTCTCCCCGTTGGATTGCAACCTTGTCGTAGTCGGGGAGCTTGTGTATCTCAGTGACCCCTAGAGCTATGCTAGCGGGAGATTCTTCTCCTGTTAGGGTTTCCCATGCTGGACAGGTCAAAGGGTAGAGACGAGACGAAGAGCGATCCACTAAACCTCCAGGTTGGGGGTTGAGCACAGGGCAAACAATCACGCCTCGTAAAACGAACATGTTACGGAAACAACAACTGAAGAAATAAACACTACCGGGCGTGACGGTCTTCCAGGGCTATCGACAGACGCTAGGATGAATGTCAATGGTGAAAGCTGAAAGGAAGCCACTGGCAGGAAGGTTGAAGTTCTGAATGTCAAACATAAGACTAGAATAGGATTTTGGAATGCACGAACAATGTTCGACACAGGGAAACTAGCACAAGTGACATCAGAGGTGAGACGCTACAACCTAGACATTCTTCGAGTAAGCGAAAGCAGATGGACGGGATCAGGGAGACTTAGGACCAGCACAGGGGAGACAGTGTTGTACTCAGGAAGGGATGACGACAATCACAGAGAAGGAGTAGCCATCCTTTTAAAGAAAGGAGTAGAAAATAGTTTGATAGTGTGGGAACCTGTCAATAGCAGACTCATGAAGATCAGAATGAAGGGGAAGCAAATTAATACAACCATCATCCAGTGTTACGCCCCTATAAACGATAGTGATGATAGTGTTAAGGATGAATTCTATGAGCAACTACAGGTAGAAAACACACCAAGGCATGACATGAAGATTGTGATGGGGGACCTAAATGCAAAGGTTGGAAACAACAATACAGACTAGAACAGAGCCAAGGGCAAGGCTGTGGTTTTATAAATGAGAACGGTGAGAGACCAATAGAACTCTGCACCAATTACAATCTAGTAATTGGAGGGACCCTCTTTCCACACAGAAACATCCGCAAACTAACATGGTACTCTCCAAATGGAAGGGATAAGAACCAGATAGACCACCTGATGATAAACGGCACATGGAGACGCTCATTACTTGATTTTAAGGTTAAACGGGGAGCTGATGTTGGGAGCGACCATCGCCTGGTCCTGGCTATTCTCAAAATCAAACTGAGGAAAACAGGGAGCAAAAAGACAAGCAGGCAACAGTTTGTCGTTGAGAAACTACATGACCCAAAAGTGAAAAGTTCTTTCGTGCTACAATTAAGGAACAGGTTTCAGGCACTAGTAGATATGGATGATCACACAGAGCCAAATGCAAATAATATTAATATTAATACACAAACCAAAATAGCTTATGTGAAAACCAGTGAAGCCTGCCTGGGGTTCAAGCAGAAAATAAAGAAGGAATGGATAACTGAAGACACATGGCAAACCATTAAAAATAGGAGAAAATTAAAGAAGCAAATAAATGAAACAAAACCCAAACGGCTGCAAGAAAGATACAAGATGCAATATCAAGAAGCAAACAAAGCAGTTCAGAGGAAAGCCAGAGCTGACAAACGGGCGTACATACCTGGAAGATCAAGCCAATCAAGCAGAAGATGCAAATAAGAAAGGAGAGCAAGGGAAGGTCTACAAGATAACCAAAATAATCTGTGGCAAACATCGGCGAACCACTGAGACACCAATTGTAGACAAAAAGGGCTGACTCCAAACAACAGAAACAGAACAAGAATCCGCTGGGTGGAACACTTTAATGAAGTATTGAATAGAACACTGCCCATAATAGAGGTTAACACCCAACAAGCAGAGGATGACCTAGATATTAGCACTGAATCACCAACTAAGGAGGAAATTGTTATAGTCATTAAGTCCCTTAAAAGTGGAAAAGCCCCTGGCAAAGATAACCTCAATGCAGAACTGTTTAAGGCAGACCCAGACCTTGCAGCCAAAGTATTTGTACCACTTTTCACAGCTATTTGGGAAAGAAAGGAGATACCTGACGACTCGTCAGAAGGAGTCATCATTAGGATACCAAAGAAAGGCAACTTAAGAGAGTGTAACAATTGGAGAGGGATCACTCTTCTATCAATTTCAAGCAAGATTCTGGCAAAGGTTATAATACAACGTACCTCAGAAGCAGTAGACAAACAGCTCAGGAAAGAGCAGGCAGGATTTCGTGGTGAGAGGGGATGCATTGTCGAGATATTTGCCCTGCGTAACATTATAGAACAGTGCACAGAGTGGCAGAGACAGATATACATCAACTTTGTTGATTTCGAGAAAGCATTTGACAGCATCCACCGGGACAGTCTCTGGGGCATATTATGAATGTATGGGATCCCACAGCACACAGTCGAAGTAATTAAGAGCTTCTACGCCAACTTCTCTTGCAGAGTAGCGAATAGTAACCACACATTCCAGGTGAAGACAGGAGTTCAACAAGGGTGATGTCAGCGCTACTCTTCAATATTGCTATTGACTGGATGATGCGTCAGACAACCGAAGATCAAGCAAGAGGCATACGATGGACCCTCTTCTCAACATTGGAAGATCTTGATTTTGCTGATGACATAGCTCTGGTCTCACACACTCACAAACACATGCAGGAAAAAACATCCCGTCTTAGAGACTTATCACAACAAATTGGCTTGAAGATAAACCAGAAACAATCTGAATTAATGACACTGAACATCCAAAACCCTTTACCAATCCAAGTGAATGGAAACGACCTTCCCATAGCTGAGGAGTTTATTTATCTTGATAGTAAAGTCATATATGATGGCGGAGCACAAAATGACATTAAGAACCGGCTAAACAAGGCTAGGAATGTTTTCAGAATGCTAAACAATGTATGGAGGTCCCAGCAACACAGCACTAAGACCAAGCTGAAGATGTACAGGAGCTGTGTCCTCTCCACCCTCTTATACGGCTCGGAATGCTGGAGAATGACAGCGGGTGACATCAAGCAGCTGTCAGTCTTCCATACTAAGAACCTGAGAAGAATCCTTAGAATATTTTGGCCAAACACCATATCCAACCAAGATCTCCTTGCTCAATGCCAGCAAGAGAGTATGGATACCATCATCATGAGAAAGTGCTGGAACTGGATTGGCCATATACTGAGAAGATAACCAGGCAGCATCCCAAGAATAGCCCTGCACTGGACACCAGAAGGGAAAAGGAAAAGAGGGAGACCCAAAACCACATGGCGTCGAACTGTAGACGAGGAAATGAAAACTATGGAATTGACCTGGAGTAGTGTCCAGAAAATAGCCCAGAACAGACAGGAGTGGAGAACCTTCGTTGTTGCCCTACATGCCAGGAGGCATCATGGGCAGTAAGTAAGTAAGTAAGTAAGTAACATGAAAGAATTAAAATTTTAAACTTACAGTGAATTATTTTGAATTATTAACGATCATTGACAGTGATAGGGCGTACTGTTTATGATAATAAATTCAGCAAGATTCTGAGTTAGTAGGAGAAGTAATGTCCATGATTTTACGAAATATATACAGTGACTAACTAACATTGCTGGGTAAAGATTGGTTACATGTACAATTTGCATTTTGTTAAATGACACACTCAACAACTTTGAGTCCAAATGCCCACATCCATTTCCACCAAGAAGCCAACTGATCCAGACCACCTCCCTATTCCCTTATGCCATAGGTGTGGAAAGCTTGTGGGATCTTGAACAGTACCAGCTGCTGGTTAAGGTTCAGTGTGTGAATGGGAATCACTTAACATGGTCTTGAAGTCAACCAAAATGATACATTTATTCGAGGGATATTTTGAAAATATCAATAATTGTCCATTCCACTTTCCCATGTCACAGGATCTGGGCATAGAGCTGGCAGGGGCCAAAATATTTACCAAGCTCCACTTGCCCCACTCAATTAAATGTAGACCTAGTGAATCAGTGCTACCAATGAACATTCAGAAGAGACTAGTTGAATGTTCAGAGTTGCCACTGGAGTGAAATCAGCGCCAAAGATGTTTCGAGGAGTAGCCTCTCTGCATAGGTTATTGCAAAAAGATCAGCCATTGTACACCTAAAATTGCTGGTGATTCCCAGCAACTTTCAGGACAATATTCTTAGTAGGAGGCCTTGAAAGTATTGGAACATGTGTTAAAAAGACTATATTGTCACAATAGGAGAAGTAAATAGGAGTGATTGCAATGTAAAAGCATATGCTGGGGCCTCAAAGTGTATAAGAATACCAGGGGTTGGTCAGTGTAGTGAATGAAAATGAAACAACTAATGTTACAGTCCTCAAATTTATCTATGGATTCTTCAATGCAGTGCTTATTTTCCATTGGATCCTTCCACTACTCCGACCCCTCTGCATCGTTTATTGTAAGAAGATGAACCTTGGTACAAGGATGAAGAACAGCAGACAGCGTAGAGGATGTGCAAGATCGATTTCAGCAATAACTATTGTTCATTATGATCTCAAACATAGGTTCTCTTGTGATGCTTCCAACTTCAGCGTTAGCATCTCTCAGTTCATGGACTCAGACTAATGGCATTTGCTTTGTGTTTATTCACATCCACTGACAAATGCGCAGTTTGGAGAGGAGATCCAAGCCATCACAGTTTTGGTGTCATACAGTTGTATAAATTATTTCTTGGATGATGTTTCACCTTGGTTTCTAACCTAAAAGTCACTAATGGTTACCAGCAATCCTTTAGCAACAGCTTCCATGGGAACATCATGTTTGTATCTGCACTGAATCTCAGGCTAACCCATCAATGCTGTATTAACTGTGACCCAGTGCCGCACTGTGAGTGTGCCATGTAGGACGACACTACAGGATTTGGAGCAGATGACCAAATTGCATGAGCTTTATTTCAGGATTGGCAAGGGTCTAGAACCATTTGCAATAGTTGTGCGATCTGTTCACATTAATTGTACGCTCAATCCTCTGATATTGTGGAGATCTGGAAGTTCTGAAGGAATTCTGAAAGGGCTAGTGGTATCAAGGGATTATGGGGAGAAGGCAGGCACGGGTTATTGATTGTGGACGATCAGCCATGATCACAATGAATGGCGGTGCTGGCTCGAAGGGCCGAATGGCCTCCTCCTGCACCTATTTTCTATGTTTTCCATGTCTATGTTTCTATGAATTTGGAATGTCATGATTTATTCTCCCTCAACAAAGTCAGGCAATGTACCCATAGCCTGCTTTCTTATACTGCAGCAGGAGTAATTGACAGCCAAATTTTCCAGAACCTATCTGGAAGCTATTAGGGAACCACTGCAACATTGAATAATGAAGACAACATGGAAGGCGATCACAATCGAATAGCTTTCGGATTTTCAAACATGCTATACTTTCATTATATCTATTTTTTCTTTTGTTATGGTTGTCCCAAATGCAAAACCGTTGACCTCCTCTTGGGAAATGAGGCTGGGGAAGTGAATAAAATATTAGTATTTTGGGCGAGCATTTTGAGATCAATGGACATAATTCTATTAGTTACATAATAATTAGGAAAAGAGATTGGACAGGTCCACAAGTTAAAGTCCTAAATTTCCATCCAGAATGCTCTGCAATTTTTTGCAGTCTAGGGTAGAGCTGCTGCCAGACCAAGCTTCAATGCATCCCAATAGAATATTTTCTAGAGTGCATTTGTTGAAGGTAATAAGGGGCATTGGAGACATGCCGAATCTCTACTCTTCTGAGGAACCAAGGTTGGGAAAGATTCTGCATAAATGCAATCTTATAGTGGCGGCCAATGGGGGGGGTGGGGGGGGAAGGGTGAGGAGAGCACTCCTGCTGCTGGCTGCCACAATGGCCGCCCGGGGCCGGGGTGAGTGGCTCCCTCTTCCCTTTTCTCTCTCCCCTCGCCCGCCCCGGGGGAGTTTTAAAGGGGGTTGAGGGGGGATGGAGTGGGGGTAGGGAGGAGGGGGGGTTGAGCGGGGGATGGAGTGGGTGAGTGAGTGAGTGGGGGGGGGGAGGGGGTGGGGTGGAGGGGGGGGGGGAGGGTGCAACACCATCGCAGGAGATGTTGGACCCAACAGGTCCACCACAGTAGCTAGTATTCTGACAAAATTAGCTTTGAGCACATCTTTTGATGTTATTGCATTCTGGAGCATTGCATTTTAAAGTTATACTAGACCAAGTGGACCCGTTGGGCCCAAACCTCTCCTGCATTGGTGCAGCACCCTCTCCTCCCCCTCTCCCCCCTCCCCCCCTCAACCCCTCCACCCACTCCCCCCTCCCACACTCCTCTCTCCCCCACTCCCCTCTTCCCCCTCCCCCTCAACCTATCCACCGCTCCCCCCTCACCCCTCACCCCTCCCCCTCCCCCTCCCGCCCTCCCCTCCTGCTCCCCCTCCCCTCTCACCCCTCACCCCTCACCCCTCCTCCCCCTCGCTCTCCCTCCCTCCTCCCCTCCGTCCTGCTCCCCACCCTCCCTCCCCTTCCCCTCCCCCTCCCTCCCTCCCTCCCTCCCCTTCCCCTCCCCCTCCCTCCCTCCCCCCTGCCCCCTCCCTCCACCCCCTCCCCCTCTCCCTTTCCCCCTCCCCTTCGCCCCTCCCCTTCCCCTCCCCTTCCCCTCCCCTTCCCTTCCCCCCTTCCCCTCCCCCCACTCCATCCCCCTCAACCCCCCTTATCCTCCCTCCCCCCCTCTTCCTCTCCTAGCTCCCTCCCAACCCCCCTCCCTCCCTAGGAGATAGATTTAAACTTTAAAATGTGAATAACTTTTAAAATATAATACCGATTTCAATGAAACTGCTTCCATTAGCACCAAAGGGACGACGGTGTGTAAGGTGGGCCAAAATTGTTGTGCTATCGTGTACCGTTTTTGCTGTAGTTCAGGAACAAACACACAAACAAACAAACAAACAAACAAACACACAAACAAACAAACAACGAGAGTTTTGGTATATAGATGTCACCATGAAATTGTTACCAGGGAATGTAATTTTCCTATTTCTTTCTGTTCCTTAAAGAGCATTCGCAGAAATTTTGCAACTCAAACAGTACCAACATTGCATGAAGGAAGGCATTATCTTGGATTATTATGTCTCTGGATTTATGTGGGCCAAAGAGCAAGCTTTTACAACGCTTCAAATATCTGCCTTCATGACTCTATTAAATGTCATTTTGGAGAACATCAACGGTAAGTATAATTCTTAGTGCAGCTCACATATGAATGCATGATTAATCGGAAGAGAATTAAGTAATTCAGGAGAAAGTTATTATCATAACATTGGAAAATGTACATCGGTTGATAGATGCTATGTACATCTGTAAATCAACAAACATTATTGGAACTTTGTTTTTCTTTTCACCAGCATGCTATTTTGATCATTTATTAATATGTGGTGTGGCTTATTTCCAGAATCTTCACAGAAATAATTTCTGGAAGTAATTTTCCTGCAAGATGAATTTGGTTTCTTAAATTTAAAAACAAATAGATTTTCACAAAAATGATGTCTACTTTGATAGTAGTTTTGCACTTCAAAAATGTGGTTCACATTTTATTGCATACTGTTTCAGCATCAAATATAAGTAAGATGACTAATCTATTCATAGTCATTTAGATACTGTCTCTATCTTGATGTCATAATATTTACATATTCAGATCGGGAAATAATACAGAATTATAGAACAAAATATTCATTTAAGGCCACAGCATTGATGATGGTAAATTTCAGCATGAGCTAGGTTATGCAGAATTTTTGTCCATATCTAGGTAATTGTATGACTTCATATAATGGGAATATTGCAGTCTTGAAATACTAAATTTGGTCGTGGGCTGGCATGCTCATTGGACTGAGGGGCTAAGAACTAAACATATAATCATCATGAAATGAGGGAAATCTCAATGTTGTGAGTACTCACTGATCTGGGGGTTGAGGAGAGGGGCATGGAGTCATTTGGATCCTAGCTTCTGGAAAAACTGGGATACGGGAAGTTTACAAGAAAAAATAATGGGTACTTGGACAGTTGTGAACATGCCTTGTAGAGTACTGAGGGGGGGTATATCGGTATTTGGTTAAAGAAACCGGAAGGGATTGGATTCCCATCTTGCTCCTACTCCTATATCTAATGTTCATTGTTGACCTCATCCAAATACGAGCATGTTCTGCACACAAGAACATAGAACAGTACAGTACAGCAAAGGAACAGGCCTTTCTGCCAACATTGCCCGTGCCGAATATGATGCCAAGTTGAACTAATCTCCTCTATCTGCACGTGATCCATATCTATCCATGCCTTGCATATTCATGTGCTATTTAAACGACTTTTGAATGCCACAATCATATCTGCTTCCACCACCACCTCTGACACCTCATTCGGGCACCCACTTCTCTCTGTAAAATCTTGCCCCACGCATCTCCTTTAAACTTTGCCCCTCTTACCTTAAAGTTATGCCATCTGGTCTTTGCCATTTCCACATTTCCATCCTGAGAAAAAGGTTTTGACTGCCTACCCTAATTACATCTCTTACTGCACCCTCTCCAAAGTCTCCACATCCTCCCTCTTATGCGATGAACAAAACTATACACGATACTCTGAACCAAAGTCCTATAAACTGCATCATTACTTTCTCACTCTTATGTGAAATACCCCAATCAATGAAGGTGAGCATACCATACTGCTTCTTTACTAATCAATCTAAACATAGCACAAAAAGTAAGGAAATTTGTGTTTGGTAGATTATTTCTTTGTTGTAACAATGCTTCTTGGCAATAAATCTTATACCGTTGGAAATCCTGTTTATTTCCCTTTTAAATGGTGCCACATTTGTAAGGAACATGCATTTGTGGGATGAGCAGCAGAGCTGAGTATATGGGTTGCACCCATGAAAAATTTGCCAAATCTTCTCTGCCAATGCCAAACAGCTTATTCTGCCATTGACTCTTGTTCGGTGTTGTTTGGTGGATTGGATGATTGAAGTCTGAAGAAACAAGACATATTGGCAATTTAACAATTTATTCATTTAATAAACAGGAGCCACAGTAGCGTGTGGAAGAACCATACACAGCCATAACAGCCTGGCACCTCCTCCTCATGCTGGTCACCAGCCTGGTCACACACTGTTGTGGGATGGCATCCCATTCTTGTCAGCACCTGGGGGTACCAGAAGCTCAAAACAAGAGTCAATAGCAACAGCAGAATAAGCTGTTTGGCATTGGCAGAGAAGATTTGGTAAATTTTTCATGGGCGCAACCCATATACTCAGCTCTGCTGCTCATCCCACAAATGCATGTTCCTTACAAATGTGGCACCATTTAAAAGGGAAATAAACAGGCTTTCCAACGGTATAAGATTTATTGCCAAGAAGCATTGTTACAACAAAGAAATAATCTACCAAACACAAATTTCCTTACTTTTTGTGCTATGTTTATATGTTTTGCTACTTTCAAGGACTGATTGCTTGGACCCTAAGATCCCTCTGTACATAATGCAGTTAAGGATCTGGTCATTAACTGTATAATTACCCGTTGTATTCATCCTGCCAAGTGCAACACCTCACACTTGCTTGGATTAAACACCATCTGCCATTTTTTCCATCCATTTCTGTAGTTGATCTATATCCCACTGTATACTTTGACAACCATCCTCAATCCACCACTATTGGCGTTAGCAAACTTAATAACCAATCCATCTACATTTACTTTCAAATTATTTTTATATATCACAATCAACAGGGAACCCAGCACAAATCCCTGCAGAACTTCACTGGTCAGAGACCTTCAGCCAGAATAACATCCTTCCACCACAACCCTTGGTCTTCTATGAGTAAGGCAAATGGCCAAATCACCATGGGTCCCTGCATCTTCTGGATCAGCCTACTTTGAGATACTTTCTCAAATGCCTTATTAATAATGTCTTATTAAAATCCATCCATTACCCTACTCTCATTAATCACCTTCGTCACCCCTTCAAAAAACTTGAGCAAGATCATAAGACATCACCTTTCATGGACAAAACCATGCTGACTGTCCATAATTTCCCCATTTTCTTCCATCCTATCCCGAAGCATCCTATCGCAAAGCATCCCCTCCAATTGTTTCCCTACCATCGACGTAAAACTCGCTGCCATATAATTTCTTGGATTATCTCTTCTTGCCTCCTTAAACAAAGGAACAACATTGGCTACTCTCCAGACTTCTAGGACCTCACCTGTGGCTAGAGAAGAAACAAAGATCTTTGTCAGGCACCCTGCAATCTCTTCTCTTGCCTCTCTCAATGACCTGAGATAGATCCCGTCAGGGGATTTATCCACTTTAATCATTTTCAACATAGTAACTGTGAACAGGAAATTGCAAGCCTTCTTCCAGAAAGTCAATAGACAATAGGTGCAGGAGTAGGCCATTCGGCCCTTCGAGCCAGCACCGCCATTCAATGTGATCATGGTTGATCATTCTCAATCAGTACCCCGTTCCTGCCTTCTCCCCATACCTCCTGACTCCGCTATCCTTAAGAGCTCTATCTAGCTTTCTCTTGAATGCATTCAGAGAATTGGCCTCCACTGCCTTCTGAGGCAGAGAATTCCACAGATTCACAACTCTCTGACTGAAAAAGTTTTTCCTCATCTCCGTTCTAAATGGCCTACCCCTTATTCTTAAACTGTGACCCCTTGTTCTGTACTCCCCCAACATTGGGAACATGTTTCCTGCCTCTAACGTGTCCAACCCCTTAATAATCTTATACGTTTCGATAAGATCCCCTCTCATCCTTCTAAATTCCAGTGTATACAAGCCTAGTCGTTCCAGTCCTTTAACATATGACAGTCCCGCCATTCCGGGAATTAACCTAGTAAACTTACGCTACACGCCCTCAATAGCAAGAATAGCCTTCCTCAAATTTGGAGACCAAAACTGCACACAGTACTTCGGGTGCGGTCTCACTAGGGCCCTGTACAACTGCAGAAGGACCTCTTTGCTCCTATATGCAACTCCTCTTGTTATGAAGGCCAACATTCCTTTGGCTTTCTTCACTGCCTATTGGGCTCACTTGCATTGTGAGTCCAATTTGCAAGTGAGCCCAATGACAATAAGTCATTGGGCTCACTTGCATTGCATTTGTCGATTCTATACTTAAGACAAACAAAGAGCCAAATAAGAGCACATTTCACCTGCAACTCATCTAATCTCTGGCTTGGTGAGAAATGATGCATTTTTTTTGTGTGTTTCATCTCCAATGGCGAAAAAACCTCCTAAAAGAAGAAAATATAATGATTTGTGAGAAAGTTTAAAGTTTTATCAATCTTACAATTGACAGTTAAATTAACAAGATTTTGATACCACATAAATATATACAAGAGGCAACATCTTTAATTTAACGGAAGATAAAACAGACATTCAAATTGATTTTGTCACTCTATCTAATGCTTCATCAATTTATAGGAAATGGAATATCTTCTAAGGAATTCACTCAGTTGGTGTGGTGTTTTATTGCAGACAAACACTTGCCATTGCTGGAAAATTTAAAAGAGCTCAAAAAACTCATGACTGACGTCAGTCGGGCAAGATCAGATAAAAGTCGTGGCGTGGAATTCTTCTCCGTCGACCAGTCAAAGGCCATTATTAATTACATGAAGAACAGGTATTGTTGATCTTTCTTTTTCAATGTTAGTAGCGCCCAAGTTGTAATTGTTCAGCCACAGTGAGGGGCTTTTCTTCAAGATCAAAGTCATTTAGTCTTTCATATTCAGGGGCATTTTGTATTTTCCTTAGAATAAATTGAAATAAAACTGAAAAAGATGGGCTTCTTCTTGCTCTCCTTAGCTTCCGTAATCTTCTTGTAAACCAACTAAACCTGAAATATTTTGGCATGTCTTAAAGCAAATGTAGCCCAGAAAGAGTGCAATGCAGTTACCATGGGCATTCATGATGTCATCACAATAGAAGTCATCACATAACGTAACCTAGGTGAATATTAAAACCAATCTGCTTCTGCGCAATGGAAATTATAGAAGATATACAACTTCATTTCCTATTTTAATGTAATTAAGTTATTGCTTATTGCTCTCTCTCCTCTTCCTCTGTCTTTCGGTGTCAATTGCTCTTTTTGCGCATTTGTATCATTCCTCCTTCATTATCTTTTTCTTACTAACGTGATTCATCTTTGCCAACAAATAGTGATGTATACAGTTGAAATATATTCCACGCGAATGAAACTAATAAAATGATACTTGTGAAGGTAGAATAGGTGTGGCAAGAACGTTTTGCTGCATTGCTGTACCTGACACTGCTCTGTGCAAGTAGTATGTGCGATGTTTCAATTTGTCTCCCCAGTTTAACCTGACCTTTCCGGTTGGCTGTCCATCAAAGAAACCATCTAGTTCCTATTCCCATTGTAAATTGCAAGTAAACCCCAGTGGATTTCAGCCTTGTTGTGAACGTTGTGAGCTAAAATGGAGGCAAGTTTACAGCTGTTGAAAAGTTATTGGCCATTCACATGGTAACATGCTGTCATTGTGCCCTTTTGTCCCATTCCATGCTTACTCCTTCTGAGTTGGGGAGAGTGCAGGTATCTTCATGGGCAACTGTCCAGCTGTGGGTCAGATGGCAACTGCAGCATTTGGGATAGAGAACCTGCTTCTTGGTGAACTGGCTGAATGTATTGTGTGAGAACGTAATAGTGGCATGAGAAATACTGGTATGTAGAGAATCATCTCTTACATGACGTTACATGACGGTAGTCTGCCTTTTGATGAAAACAGCATGCTTCCAATCGTAGCTCCCGGCTCTAGCAGAAGTATAAACTGTTCTCAGTAGCAGCTCTGTTCCCAGCTGGCATTTCTTGTAGAACAGCAGTGTAAAAATTATTGAAGGTTTAGAACATTTAAAATGCACTTAAAATCAGTGCAAATAGTTAGTGTGACACTGTTTCCATGTGGTATCATTCTATGTAATTATTTATACAATTTTAAAAATCAGTATTGCGCAAGACCAATGAGAGGAGACGCCGCTGGATTTACAAATAGGGCTAATCTTAACATGTAGAAGAGTTAGTAGTGGGGAAGCATCTAAAATCAGCTGGATTTAGCATAATTATTGGAACAGACAAAGATACATCTGTAGTAACATTTATAAATCAGGTTAGGATCAATTTCACAAGGATAAGAAACACTTTAGCAAAAGTGCATAAGTAGCATCGAGTCATACAGAAAATAAACAATGTTCATGCAAACCATTTGCACCTATCCCAATTTCTCCCTCTTGCATCTCCATTAACTCACCCAACCCCATTCTCCTTGTCATCCACCTACACCAGGGGAAATTTACAATGCCTAATTTGCCTGTCAACCAGCACTTCTTTGGTATGTGGGCTGATACTGGTGCTCCCAGGGCAAACCAATGGGCTCAGGGAGAACATGCAAACACCACACACATAACACTCAAGCTCAGAATGGAACCCGCAATTCTGGGTCTGTGAACAGTAATATTAACTGCTGTTACACTGTGTTTCGTCTTAAGGTAAGTCAGTGTCAGAGTGGATGAGGCTCAGACCACGTAAGAAGAACAAAATGGCAGCTCCCAAATCAATTATATCAGGAACCACAATTAAGCAAAAAGAGAAACCTGCCAAATCAGGAGAGTTGAACAATGCAGAAAGCGCAGAAGAGCAAATGGTGAAATTTATAAAAGAAATTAGGGTGAAAATGCATGATAAATTATTGTCAAGTGAGAATACTATATAATGCTTTATTAATATTTATGGGGAAAATAAGGCAAATTAGCAATTCTTTGAATCAAAATGATAATATGTATGTAAAAGCAGTAGAAATATCTATTGTTGTTAATGAATACTACGCATACATCTTCAAGGAAGTGGTGAAAATAGGAGTGTGGCATGAAATCAGAGAGAGTTTGGGAGATGATGGCCTGATGGTTGTGATCAGGGGGTAGGCATGAGGAGGTGTCCGAGACCTGGTGCCCAGCCTCAGCATGGTAGAAGTCAGCTCACCAGACGACAACGGCACCTCCCTTATCGGCGGGTTTAATGACAATGTTGGGATTGTTGTGAAGTGAGTGGAGGGCTGTACATTCAGAGGGGGTGAGACTGGAATGTCTGGGGAGAGTAAAGACTGTTGATGTCGTACCGGTAGTTGGAAATAAAACAGCCCAGAGAGGGTAGAAAGCTGGCAAGAGGGCGGGCAATGTTGAAGACAGGAGAAGGGATCATCACAGAGGTCAGGACTCCTTCCCGTAGAAAAAGGCCTTGAGGCGGAGGCGACGGAAGAAGAGGTCCGCATTATGGCGAGCCTGGACCTCGATGAGGTGACGGCTTAGGGGTATAATGATAAAGCCTCTGATAAGGACTGACCGTTCTTTATCGGATAGAGGGAGGTCAGGGGGGATGGAAAACATACCACAGGGGTGAGGGCTGGGGGGTCAGAGGGGGGCAGTTGGGTGGAGGGAGGCTTGGGCGAGATACCATGAGGGACGATGGGTGCTGAGAGAGGAAGGGGATGTGAGGGGTACAAATGAGATAGCTGTAGGAATCTGTGAAATTCTACAGGCCCTCCCAACCTGCATCCTGTTGGGATTCCCTGCCATTATCCCAGTGTCTCATCAATTCCCAGTACTTCTGCTTTCACTCTCTTCCCTCCCATTCAGAGCAAGAATAACCCCTGGTTATCACCTTCCACCAGACAAATCTGCTTTTATATTCTATTACCCTTTCAATTAAGCTAATTTCCATTTGCCTTTCTAATTACTTGTACCTGCTCCTAACATTTTCGGTTTCATGTATGATTCCTGTGAACAGCAGCATTCTGTAATCTGACTGCATTTAAACAATATTCTGCTTTCCTTCTAATCAAGGTGGATAACCTCACACTTTCCTGGTTTATGTTTCTTTTACTAAATCTCTGCCCACTCATCTATCCCTTTGCCGTGTCTAGGGCTAGAAATTCATTTACAGTTTGGAGAAGATAGTTCCAAGCCTTTGAAAATTGACAACACAGAGTAGAATAATTTTTCCTATTTTTTTGGGCATATGACATTACTTTCAATTTGATACCATCCTTAAGATCTTTAGTTAGCCCCGAACCTTTCCTTAAATGTGGTCGGGCAAGATATTCAGAAGAAAGCTGGGTAATTTATATACCAGTGGGACACAAGGAACTGCAGTTGCTCAAATTTTGAGTAAAGCACAATGTGCTGGAGTAGCTCTGTCTGTGGAGGGAATGGACTGGCAATGTTTTAGGTCGGGACCCTTCTTCAGACTGGAGAAGCTTTAGACGCTTGTCTGAAGAAGGGTTCTGACCCAAAACATTGCCTGTCCATTCCCTCTGCAGATGCTGCCTGACCTGCTGAGTTATTCTACAACACTTTGTAATTTACTCTAATTTATAACTATGACTGACACTAGTGTACTAAAGCTGGGTGGATATTAGCTCACCATATTTTTCATTTCAATGAGAACTTTTGAAATCCTCAGGGAAACAGAGGAATCGCCCAGTATTTATTTTCCCCGCGTAATAACCCGAGGTAATCAGGTTATTCCCAGGTTTTCTTTTTACATGAGATTACATGACTGAATGTCAAGATAGGAGATGATTGATGTCATGTTGTTCAGTTGCACTATAAAGTATGGAACTGACTCGATGGTCAAACCTATCTTTGCTTGTTGTTTTAATTCTCTTCCCATGTTCCCTTTATCTTATTCCCTGACAGAAATACACAGTCCCATTGACCAACCCAAGAGAACTAATCTTGCACACCAAGCTCAGTCACATATTATTTATTCAGCCTTTAGACAGGATGCTGATGCTCGATAATGCACATAAGAAAACCAAAGGAGTTGAAATCATTTGTGAGAAAGCATTCTGTGGAGAGGATTTTCTTAAATGATTTCACCAGAAGATAAGTTTCATGAAAACTGTGTGGGCACTGTCATTGACTATTTAGCCAGAGAGTGACGCAGTGGAAAACAGATAAAAATATGGAGATCAATATGGAGAAGTAAAAGTTTTACATATATGGGTGGCCTTTGATAACTTTGGTGCTGAAGATGTCTGTTGCATGGAGAATTTCTGTACTTTATAAGACAAGATGCTGAGAAGAATATTTTAAATTTATGCAGTGAATTCTGCTCTTCTAGAATAGACAATAGACAGTAGGTGCAGGAGTAGGCCATTTGGCCCCTCGAGCCAGCACCACCATTCAATGTGATCATGGCTGATCATTCACAATCAGTACCCCGTTCCTGCCTTCTCCCCATACCCCCCCTGACTCCGCTATCTCTAAGAGCTCTATCTAGCTCTCTCTTGAAAGCATCCGGAGAATTGGCCTCCACTGCCTTCTGAGGCAGAGAATTCCACAGATTTACAACTCTCTGACTGAAAAGGTTTTTCCTCATCTTCGTTCTAAATGGCCTACCCCTTGTTCCAAAACTGTGGCCCCTGGTTCTGGACTCCCCCAACATTGGGAACATGTTTCCTGCCTCTAATGTGTCCAATCCCTTAATAGTCTTATATGTTTCAATAAGATCCCCTCTCATCCTTCTAAATTCCAGCGTTTTCAAGCCTAGTCGCTCCAGTCTTTCAACTTATGACAGTCCCGCCAAAGAATGATACCTGAAAGAATGGTGGAAGAAATTTTAATACTTACTCTTGATAGGAAATTGAACAGCTCACTTGAAAAGAAAAATCAGTTTTGGCTATGATGATACAGCAATGGTGTGAGACTATTTGGGCACCATTTTGAAAAACGATGTCTGGACTTTATGATTGCCTCTGGTCCTGTAATGTCCTGTAATAGGGATTTTGGTGTCAACTTTCAACCTTTTCTTTTCAACTTCCTTTTTGTGTTTTCTGTCATGGCTCCATTTTTCTTCAAGTCTTTGATTGGGTACAGTTTCACAAGGCAGGGTGGCCAGGTATGTCATACCGCGGGCTGTTCAAGAGAGAGTTAGATAAAGCTCCTAGGGCTGACAGAATTAAGGGATATGGGGAGAAAACAGCAATAGGGTACTGATTTTGGATGATTAGCCATGATCATATTGAATGGCCTACTCCTGCACCTATTTTCTATGTTTCCATGTTTCTATGTTACTTATCTTTTTTGTGACTATAGAGGTTCACTTTGTCAAGGCAAACGTGTCTACATCCATGCACGCATCAACATCGGTCACTGGTACAGCTTATTGGCAGAAAACCTGACCAATTGTCCCGTTTCCATTACTTGATCAGGTAGTGCTAGATAATAATTTTAATTTGACTGTAGCCTCCTTAACTAATTCAAAGAACAGGACTATTGAGATACAATCTGATATTTTAAATCCATGTTATCACTTTTGAGTAAGATTCTGGTAGCTGTTAAAATACTTTCCCAGGGTAGCTTATTTATATTTTTAGCTGTCTTACAATTTTATTTCTGTAAATCACTTATCTTTGTTCCAAATTGTTGACTAAAGTATAGAAAACAGGAAGTCCTCATTATTATAAATTGAATTGAAGGAAAATTTCTATATAGAAATTTAGCTAAAAAGGCACATTGCAGAATGTTTCTTCACGTACCACTTTAGCAATTTACATTAGTTATGAAGATTTCAGAGGTTTATAAAGAAACCAAAGCAGGAATTTGTAACACAATAAACAAACAAATGTAAGTTTATTTTTTACCAAGCATTTCCTTTTGATTTTGGCAAATTATGTTTAACTAGAAGGAAATCACTGTTAATTAAACAATCTTGGAGCAATTAGCTTCATATCAGTTTTTGTTGTTAAGATGTGAGGATATTATGGGGAAGAGAGAAGCAGTGGTTTTCAGGAATGTGACAGTGAGAGAGATAAGTAGATTAATCGTAAGGGGAAGGTCAGGAACTGAAGCAACGACCACTGTAAGAGCTAATTATTCACAAAATGCTGGAATAACTCAGCAGGTCAGGCAGCATCTCGGGAGAGAAGGAATGGGTGACGTTTCGGGTCGAGACCCTTCTTCAGACTGATGTCAGGGGGGCGGGACAAAGGAAGGATATAGGTGGAGACAGGAAGATAGTGGGAGATCTGGGAAGGAGGAGGGGAAGAGAGGGACAGAAGAACCATCTAAAGTTGGAGAAGTCGATGTTCATACCACTGGGCTGCAAGCTGCCCAGGCGAAATATGAGGTGCTGTTCCTCCAATTTCCGGTGGGCCTCACTATGGCACTGGAGGAAAAAACAAGTAAGAGCTAAAGTTTCTAATGAATACAAAGGTTAATAGAGTCATAGGGCTTGGAAACAGGCCCTCCAGCCCAACTCATCCATGCCAATCAAGATGCCCCATCGAAGCTCATCCCATTTGCCTGCATTCCTCTGTTCCTTTAAAACGTTCCTATCCATGTACTTGTCCAAGTGTATTTTAAGTGCTGTTATAGAACCTGCCTCTATAACCTCCTCTGGTAGCTCATTACATATACCCACTATCCTCTGAATGAAAAATGTTGCTCCTCAAGTTAGTATTAAATCTTTCCCCTCTCAACTTGAACATATGTCCTCTTGTTTATGATTCCCTAACCCTGGGTGAAAGAAGGTAAAAGAAGAAGAAAATTATTCATCAACAAGAGGACCCAGAAATGAAAAGATGAATGGTGATTTTCTAATATTATGTTACATGCAATAGAGGTCAAGTATTACAAAGAATATAAGCAAGAAAATCTTGCAAGGCAAGAGTGTGAAAATGATAGAAATCATGACTAAATTTACTATTTATGAAAACAGATGTAAAATACTCATTCAGCATTTCAGTCATAGGTTTTCCTTCAACAGAAATATTTTCTTAAATTTTTGCTTTGTGTGTGTGGATAATATATGGTTGTATTTCCTTTTATATTATCACTAAACTTTTCTCATACTTTCTTTTGGTTCCATGTGTATTCCATCACAATTTAACATTTCACTCTCTGTATTTTGATTGGCTTTCTTCTGTGTTCTCTGACAGATATCTGTCATAAATATTCCCATTTCTGTTTTAACTTTCTTCTCCATTTTCATCATCCTGCCATCATAATATTTCTTAGTCGGGATTAAGGTAAGTGCATTCCCTTTTATTGCAGTTCTACTCATTTTATTTTTCTCCACATTTTGCTCCTCAATCTCCCTGACTGTTTGAGGGTGATTGATATTAACTAAATAACAGCTTTGTCTGTGCTCCCCGTGTCTAACTAAATAAATTCAGATCTTTAATCGCCTAGACTTCTGGAGAACTCTATGGCTGTCCCAAGTTCAATGCTGAGTTCAACTCAGATTACTTTTCCTTCCCAGAGTCTTGTGAACAAAGGACCCAGGAATGTTTAACAATGACTCCTGGTTCCTGGCACGGTAGCGCAGCGGTAGAGTTGCTGCTTTACAGCGAATGCAGCGCCGGAGACTCAGGTTCGATCCTGACTATGGTTGCTGCACTGTAAGGAGTTTGTACGTTCTCCCCATGACCTGCGTGGGTTTTCTCCGAGATCTTCGGTTTCCTCCCACACTCCAAAGACGTACAGGTATGTAGGTTAATTGGCTGGGTAAAATGTAAAAATTGTCCCTAGTGGGTGTAGGATAGTGTTAGTGTACGGGGATCGCTGGGCGGCACGGACTTGGTGGGCCGAAAAGGCCTGTTTCCGGCTGTATATATATATGATATGATATGATATGATATTTATAAGCCACTTCTCTATTTATAACGATTGTAACATAACCCCTGGTGGCAATTTCCACTTATAATTCATAATTCTTGGTCACAAAAGACAGCGGGTACTGGAGGAGGGATGTTTTTGTGTCAGGAGGACTGGAGGGGTGCCAAACAAGGATCGATGCTGGGAGCTCAATTGTTTGTAATTTACATAAATGGTCTTGATGAAGATGTAGGTGATCTGATTAGTAAATTGGCAGGCGGTACTAAAATAGGCAGACTTGTGGATAGAGAGGAAGCTTGTCAAAAGGTACAGCGGGATACAGTTCAGTTGGAAATTTGCACTGGCAAATGGCAGGTGGAGTTTAACCCAGACAAGTGTGAGGTATTGCATTTTGGAAGGTTAAACACAAGCGGAAAGTGTGTAGTAAATGCCAGAACTCAACAGCATTGAACAAAAAAAAAACTGGTTGAGGAACTAAGCAGGTCTGGCAACATCTGTGGCGGGAAATGGACAAATGTTGTTTTGGGTCAGGATCCTTACAGCGAATGCAGCGCCAGAGACTCAGGTTCGATCCTGACTACGGGTGCTGTACTGTGCGGAGTTTGTACGTTCTCCCCGTGACCTACGTGGGTTTTCTCCGAGATCTTCGGTTTCCTCCCACACTCCAAAGACGTACAGGTATGTAGGTTAATTGACTGGGTAAAATGTAAAAATTGTCCCTAGTGTATGTAGGATAGTGTTAATGTGCGGGGATCGCTGGGCGGCGCGGACTCGGTGGGCCGAAGGGCCTGTTTCTGCGCTGTATCTCTAAATCTAAAAAATCCTTCTTCAGATTGAGGGAGTAGTGAAGAACTAGCTGTTAGAAAGTGATGATGGGGAAGGGTGGGCATGAGCAGCATTAGTTCCTTCACTGAGCCATGAAAAAAAAATCAGCAAGTCATGTTGCAGTTGTATAAAACTTTAGTTGGACCACATTTGGAGTACAGTTTGCAGTTCTTGTCACCATATTATGGGAAGGATGTGGGGGCTTGGGAGAGGTGCAAAATAAGTTAAGCAGGATGTTTCCTATACTGGAATATACAGCGTTAGTTAGCTACTGTTTATGGAGAGATTGGATAAACTTGAATAGTTTACACTGGAGTATCGGAGACAAGGGGAACTTGATAAAAGTTTATTAAATCATGAGCGGCACAGACTGGATAAATAATCACAGTCATTTTTCAGAGTAGTAATGTCAAATATTAGAGAACATAGGGTTTAAAATGAGAGTTTAAAGGAGAAGTGCAAGGCAATTTCTTTTACACAGATTCCTGGAACACTCTACCACTCTACTCAATCATATTTCAATATTTAAGAGGCATTTAGACACACATGAACAAGGAGAAATCGAGTGATACGAACCTTGTGCAGGCAGTTGTGATTTGTTTAGATTGACATTGTGGTCAGAATGTAACTGGTGGGCTGCAGGGCCTGTTCCTGCACTATACTATTCTGTTCCATGTTATTTTTTTATTTGTATCAATTCTCACATCAACGTACATACATTCTGAAGCTATCCTAATTAACTTAATTCCCAACTAATTCCTGCTGTGTTTACATTATCGTTTGTTGTTTCTGCTTGAATCTCCTGGGTCTCATGGCATTTTGTTTCTATGCTGCTTCTGGTTGTTCTTCCTCATTCAGATTAGTTTAAACCTTTTCTCACAGCAGCACTTAATTACCTTGTGAAAACATGAATCCCAGTCCTGTTCAGGTGTAATTTGTTTGATTAGTCCCAATGTTCCAGGAATCTGAAAGCCTCACTCTGGCAGAACCTCTGAAGCCAATTATTTGTCTGCAAAATAATTCTGCTTCTCTATTTATTAACATGAGGACGGAACGGTGGCACAGCAGTAGTGTTGCTGCCTTACAGCGGCAGCGACCCGAGTCCCGTGTTCGATCATGACTACTGGTCCTGTCTATGGAGTTTGTACATTCTCCCTGTGACCTGCGGGGGTTTTCGCAGAAATCTGTGGTTTCCTCCAGCACTCCAAAGACATGGGAGGTTTGTAGGTTAATTGGCGGTATAAATTTAAATTGTTCCTAGTGTGTGTAGATAGTGTTAATGTGCGGGATTCGCTGGTCGATGCAGACTTGGTGAGCCGAAGGGCCTGTTTCTGCGCTGTATCTCTAAACTAAAAAAAAATACTGGAAGCATTCAAATAATGACCACCTTTGAGATCGTACTCTTTAATCTTTTTCCAGCTCCTGAAATTCTGCCAATAACATGCCACATATTTTCTGCTGATGTTTTTGGCAATAGCACAGGAGATATCTCTTGCTGTTGCCAATAAATTTTGAAAAAAACTTTACTTCAACCTGGCTCTAGAGAGGGAACACGTTCATGTTTAGCATAATCCGGTACTTTGAATTTATGTATTTTAATGTCCCTAACTAGTTGATTCTCTCACCATGCTATGGATCGCTCCAGACTGCACACTTGAAGGTGTTAACACTCTCATCCACTCCAATGTTCTCCAGGAGGCAGGAGAGTACCATGCTGTCAAAATGTATATTTTTTACTCAACTGCAGATTGTTCACCACAAAGAAGTAGCAAGATAAATTAGCTAACCCGAGGAGCTAAATTGTTGCAGTGCACGCAATATGTTTTCAGAATATCAATCAAGAAACTAGTTTGTACTTTGCAAATTCCATTTTCAGAATTCTTCACATGGTCAATACACCTTTACACACTGGTTTATGCTGTTGCGTTGCCTCAATGGTCGTGCAGCATGATCAATCATGCGTAATTTTGTAGGTGACAATTCTGGACTGCATCTCACACCTCAAAAAGCAAGAGGTTTGGTTATTGTTGTAAGGCCACAGATCCTTTTTCAACTTCAAAATACGCTTTCTTTTGCCTGTTCATTTGTGAGAGTTTAAAAAAAAAAGGATTTCAAAAGTACACTGCTCATTTTGTCAATCCATTGTAAATGTGAAACCTTCATGAAAATACCTGGTTTCTGGACATGACTGTGTGTTTCGTGATCGATTTTAGAAGTATAGGATTCTCACAGAAGGTACGAGCTTACATTATCATTTCAAACCTACAATTGATCAATTTTTATGCAGTACCAAATGTCATGGAACTAAGACGAATGGATGAGTTGAGATACTACGTGGACCTGGTTTCATAGAATGATGGAAGAGTTATCAGGGACCAAATGACCTATTTGTGTTTCTCTGCTTAAGGCAGAGAAATTGGATCCATTTGCTCAAGTGGTTTGACACAAGATAGAATATGTTAGCAATGAGTTGTTCTGAAATTACAATCGTTGAGAAATTGGACCAAGCTATTCTTCCCACATTTCACCTTATCTCAGCTGATATTTATCAATTGCCTGTAAATTTGTTTTTAGATTTTAGAGATACAGCGTGGAAACAAGTCCTTTGGCCCACCGAGTCCGCGCCAACCTGCGATCATCCCGTATACTAACACTATCCTACCCACGAGGGAGAATTTACAATTTTAACAAAGCCAATTTTCTAGAAACCTGTACATTTTTGGAGTGTGGGAGGAAACCAGAGAACCCGGAGAAAACCCACGTGGTCAAAGGGAGAAGGTAGAAACTTCGCATAGACAGCACCCCCAATCAGGATTGAACCAGGGTCTCTGGCACTGGAAGGCAGCAACTCTACCGCCCATTTTACGGGCCCCTTGGCCCATTCAGGGCCGGATTAACATAGTAGCAAAAGTAGCATTTGCTCCGGGCCCCACACTTTCTAGGGCCCCATGCTAAATGCTTGAAATCGGAAAAAAAACTGAGGGACGCTGTATTGCGCGCCAACCGCCGCGGTTTGAATGTGTTGGCGGTGGGACTGCGCGGTCCAATGGGCAATCGGCGCATCACCGCCCAACCGCCCAGTCTCCGGCCCACTTATTGCACACACCTTCGGCCTCATCCAAACACCTCACTCCTCTGGACCTTTCTGCTCAAATATTGGCCTTGACTCCCCATACATCCCAGCCCTCTCACTCCTCACTCATTGGCTCTTTTCTCTCGTCCCCGGGCCACTTTCACCACCTCATCATCCCCCCCATCTCTCCCACTCCTCCGGCCCTCCTTCTCCCGACTCCTCCGGCGCTCTCTCCCCACTCCTCTGGCATTTCCTTCCCCGAATCCTCCGCTGCTCACTCTTCCGCTTACCTCCCACCTGTTCTTTCCCTACCCCTCCACCCCTCCCTCTCCTTGCTAGGGCCTTCTCTGTCTCTTCACTCCTGCGACCTTCTCTCTCTCCCCACTCCTCCGGCTCTCTCCTTCTCCCCATTTCACTGGGCGTCTCTCTCTCCAATCCCCCTTCCCTCTCGCCTCCCAGACTCGTCCCTCCAAATAGCTACTGTTCCAGTCCTCTCTTCTGCCAATCTACCTCCCCCCTTTATTCCCAGTCTTCTGTCCCACTCCCTCCTCTTCTCCATCCCACTCTCCCCCATGCGCATCTCCATTACACTCTCTCCATTTCCTCCGAACCTCTTTCCCCCACACCTCCCTCCATGCCCCTCCCCCTCCACCGGCCTTTACTTTCCATTTCTATAGGCACTTTCCTTCACACTTTCGGCCTTTTCTCAGCCCCTCCCCGTCCGTACCTCTCTCTCTCTCTACTCTTCTGGGCCATACTCCCACAATCCTGCAACTCTCTCTCACCCATTAGCAAAAGCTCGGGCCCTCTTTCTCACCAATCCCCCGGCCTTCTCTCCCACTTCCCTGTCTCCTCCTCCACTCTTCTACCACCTCCTCTCCCCACACGTTGCATGCCTTTCAGCATCCACTGCTTCAGCACTCCCTACCCCTCCTCCGTCCCTCTCACCTCTATACCTCCAGTCCCGCCTCTATTCACTCCTCCAGCCCTACCTTTTTCATATTCCTCCGGCCCTCCCTGTCTCTACTTCTCTGGCACCCTCGGCTTCCCCTCTTCTCGCAATCCTCCGTCATTCTCCCCATGGTAGCGCAGCAGTAGAGTTGCTGCCTTACAGCGCTTGCAGCACCGGAGACCCGGGTTCCATCCCAACCACGAGTGCTGTCTGTACGGAGTTTGAACGTTCTCCCCGTGACCGCATGGGTTTTCTCCGAGATCTTCAGTTTCCTCCCACACTCCAAAGACATACAGGTTTGTAGGTTAATTGGCTTGGTGTATGTGTAAAATTGTCCCATGTGTGTGCGGGGATCGCTGGTCGGTACGGACAGTGGGCCGAAGGGCCTGTTTTCGCGCTGTATCTCTAAACTAATCCCCTCCATCACACATTCTCTGAGAGTCCCATATTAGGCCCACGGGCCGCTGCAGGCCCCAACACTGTAGTCCCGGACAGTGTAGGCTAATGGAGCACGTTAACGGAGTTCGGGGAGCGGGGCTGAGTGTGTTCTGGGAGCGGAGCGAGTGTGTTCGCCGAACGGAGGTTGCAATCCAGCGCCCAGTCCAGGCGGCCTTCATTGGTGGAGCGGGAGCACATGGCCGCTGGCTGGGTGAGGTCACGTGGGGCGCGGGCGGTGATGTCACCTTGTTCATATTTAAGGCCCCTTTATAACATATGCTACGGGTCCCGCACTAGTTTAATCCGGCCCTGGGCCCATTGAGTCCATGCCGACAATTGATCACCCACACTAGTTTTATGTAATTCCACTTTCTCATCTATCCCCTATACGTCAGTGGCTTTTTTCAGAGGCCAATTAGGGGCAACTTAGAGGTATTAAATAACCTACAAACCCACAAATCTTTGGGATATGGGAGGAAACCCATGCGGTCACAGAAAGAACGTGCAAGCCACACCGACAGCACCTGATGTCAGATTCTAACCCAGTTCTCCGGCACTGTGAGGCAGCGGCTCTACCCGCTGCACCACTGGGCTGCCCCTTTATGTGCAAACTAAATCTAAACACCTTGTGATCACTGGCACTTTTATCAGTCGCACAGCAACCAGACACAGACAGGAAAATGCCTTGTCTCACATCCCCATGTTTTACCCGTATGGCAACAGGCGCTTCTTTTGAAGCTCTGACTGGATCATAATGATTCAGTAGCTGGAAGTTCTTCAAGCAGCTCATTAAATGAAGCATGCTAATCCCATTTTAGTGCATGATTCTATGAGCTAAGGACCATAGAGATATTTTAAATCTCTTTTTCCCAGAAATCTGTGGTCCTTCTGAAATATGCAAAGTCAACTTGGACTAGTACTCTGTCATTTCTAATTGTCCTGGTCTGTTGTTTTCTTTCCTTACCTGGTGAAAAAGTTAGAATTAACATATTGTATTTAGCGTTCCAAAGAAATGAAATAATTGCAGGTGCAGTTGGTTGCCAGTGGAGGTTATTGGCTGGCAGAATCATAGCAATACCAGGACTCGGGCTGAATTGATGAAAACAAATCTAACCTGGAAGTTTTAAAGTGCAAATTCGATGTAGGGCAA